>NC_037687.1:31343024-31643024 GCF_003255815.1 Theropithecus gelada | reverse complement strand
TCAGATCACTGCAACCTCTGCCTCACAGGTTCAAGCAATTCTCCTGCCTCAACCTCCCGAGTAGCTGGGATTATAGGCACGTGCCACCACCATGCCTACCTAATTTATGTATTTGGTTAAATGTATTTCTATGCGTTTTTTAAAATATAAATTCCCTTGTTCCCCTAATATACATGTTAAAATTCTGAGATCCATTAGCTATAAATGTGAACATAGTTGGAAATAGAGTCTTTGCAAATGCATTTAAGGCATGATCAAGGGATCATAACGAATTAGGATGGGTCCTACTCTGATCTGACTGGTGTCATAATCTGAAGAAGAGAGGAGACACACAGAGAAGAATGGATGTGAAAACAGAGGTACCCAGGTAGACGTAGGCACTGAGAAGAAGGAGGCAGAAATTGCCGCTATGCTGCCCCAAGTCAAGGAGTGTCTGGACCAGCAGAAAATAGGACAAGTCATTTAAGAATTATTCCATCAACTGGGCGCGGTGGCTCACGCCTGTAATCCCAACACTTTGGGATGCCTAGGGGGCAAATCACCTGAGGTCAGGAGTTGAAGATCAACCTGACTAACATGCTGAAACTCTGTCTCTAGTAAAAATAGAAAAGTTAGCCGGGCATGGTGGCACACACCTGTAGTCCAGTTACTTGGGAGGCAGAGGCGGGAGAACTGCTTGAACCCAGGACCGGGAGGTAGCAGTGAGCTGAGAGTCCGCCATTGCACTCTAACCTGGGTGACGATAGTGAAACTCTGTCTCCAAAAAAAAGAAGAATTCTTCCATCGAAACTGCATAGTTCTGGTAACACTTTTCTTATGTTGTACTTAGATTTTTAAGTGAGTCGTGTTATCTCTCACATATTAACACGTTTGTCTTTTGTGGATATGCTAGGATAACAGTCTGAGAATTTCATTTCACCTGTGCCATAACACTGAAATAGAAGTGATCATTGCCTCTGAATTAGAAGGTAGATGAGTGAGCTCTCAGTGGGATGTGCCACAGGTGCCTGGTGCTCATTAGTGAAGACAGCTCTGTTCCTTGATTCCCAACCCTGCATTCAGTGAGAACTCATTGGCACCTTGATTGGGGCCATGAAAAAAAAATTTTATGTCACAGAAACTGGTAGATACCATTAATAATAGCATTTTAAAGATGTCCAGAATCAACATAGCTGTGGTGTCACTTGAAATGTATGAGTGATGATTCCAAGAGGTGATATTTCAGGAGAAATTACACAGATAGCACCTAAGAAAGAGGGAAGGGCTCATAGGGTCCAGGGAGGGCGTTAAGTCTTCAGGGTGGATTTATGTTTTCCTGGTTGGAATCTGATCTCCTGTTGTCAATTTAGTTGGTGGTTCAGGTTTGGATCTCTGAACTGAAGAGATGGCGACTCGGTAAGGGACATCAAGGAGTGTCACAATGAGGAATAAGGAAGACTGTGTTACATGCCGTGGACCAGAGCACGCAGGTGTGCAGAGGTGTGGACCCAACGATGCCATGTGGGATGGAGCTTCATGTCTGGGGATGGGAAAGAAAGGGGGATCCAGTCAAGGAAAGTCAACATTCATAGACAAAAAATGTGTCACAGTTTAATGATCTTCTAGGAATCACCCCAGACAGTTTCCCTGCACTCAAATATGGATTCCGGTCTCTAGAAGTGACCAGCAGACAGTTCAGATAATGTAGGTCCTAGATTGTCCTCCAGAACTTCCTGGGATCATCAGATCTGTCCCTGAGGCTCCACCACTCTGAAGGGTGCATTGTCCTCTCTGCTGTTCACCGGCCGGCTGCATCTTGAGGGCTTCTCTGGCTGTGCTGAGCCTCAAATAGCAGAATCCCGAGGACCACCAGGACCAAGCCAGCCACGCCCATGCGGATGAGATTCTCCACTGTGTAATCCTGTGGGTGTTGGCCTAGTGGTGGTGGACAAAGAGGCCACAGAGGTCACGGCAGGTCAGAATCACCCCGGGACCCCTGGATGTCCACCCAGGGCACCCACCTCCCCTGGACAGTCCCTGGCCCTCTGTGCCAGTCCCATAACCGAGAGCATCTCCTCACTCACCAGTCTTGGAGTCTGTCTGGTTTTGTGACGGGCTGAGGGTCTCAGCTGCTCCTGAGAATCAAAACAGTGGAGAAGAGCCCTGAGCCCAGCCTCGCTCCTGGCCTCTGCAGTCTTCTCTTCCCCTGTGTCTCTTGACATGAGTTTTATGGAGTTCCTCAGAAACCCTTCCTCTGCTGTAGCAGGGTTCCCTCCAGTCTCCTCATTGAATTATTTTAGACTTTCTGTGTTCAACAAATCCAAACTCTGCTCCTGAGTCATTCGGGAGAGTTTTCCTGCACCGCAGGAGCTCAGCGTCTATAAGGAAAGCGGTCCCCAGTCCAGAAATAACCGAGACCTTGTGTGCTCTCTGTGCATCCTGGGACCTTGTGTGCTCTCTGAGCCCTAACAGGCTTCAAGGAGCAGGTGCAGGACCACAGAAGCCAATGCCCCCAGAGATAAGAGTAATGGCTCCTGGGAATCCTGCTCATCAATGCTGAACCTCAGACACCTCCCTCCCCTCTGACCACGACAGAGGGAACACCTGCCCCAACCCTGGAGTGCCAGGAAGCCACGAGGACCACACCCTTACCGTCCACCCTCCCCTCTGCTGCCCTGAATCAGACCCTGAATATTGGAGGTAGCATTGAAACTAGACTGGAAACTTCTCCTGAGCTGGGACTGGCTGTTTTTGTCACACATGGGGTCAGGACTTAGAGGTTGGGACCCCCAGAGGCTCTGATTCTGAGGTGGAGACATCAGGAGGAGAGCGGGTGGGGCCTCCGTCTTCCACCCTCAGTCTAATCTCATCTCTGAGGTTCACCCCCATCTCCTCCCAGCCCTCCCTGCTCTTTACCCTACTGAGACTTCAGGGGTGGGAGCCAGGGGTGGGAGGTCCCGTCTATTTCCACCCTCCTATGGGCTGGACCCTCCCCTGTGGACCCTCCCCCCTTCACTCCCCTCTTTCATTATTGTCCCAGAGCTCTGCCGGGGGCAGGGCCTGAGCTGAGCCTTTGAGTTCAGAGGGGACAGGGTCAGGGCCCTCACCTGAGACCATGAGCTCCAGGGGGTCACTGGGGTGAGACAGCAGGTAGGGGTTGGAGCTGAGTGAGCCGTAGCACCTGTAGGTCCCCGCGTGGGCTGAGGTCACAGGACCCATGGGGAATTCAGCCTGGTGCTGGTGAGCTCCGTGCTCTGATCTCAGACGCAGCGGGGGATGGGCTGCCCCCTCCTTGGTCAGAAGGAAAGTGTGGAACTGTCCCCATGACTGACACAGCAGGGTCACGTTCTCTCCTGAGGCCACCGTGGGGCCTGGCTGCACCGAGAGGGAGACCGTGTCATAGAACTGTCCTGGAGAGAAAAAGGATGGGTGAGGGGCTGCCCCACCTTGTTCTGAGCTGACACCTCTCCAGGCCTCTCTCTGGGACCCTCAGTCTCTCTGTCTCTGAGTCTCCCCCTCCCGCTCATACCCTCTCTCTCTCTGTGTCTTTCTCCCTTAGGATCCCCATCCCTCATCCTGGCCATCACCACCTGGGCTCCCCCAGCAGGGCCTGTGCAGAGCCTGGATCCCTGACTGAACCCGCTGGGCTCCTCACCTGCGATCAGGATGTCCAGGGGGTCACTGGGGGCCGACCACTCGGAGGAGAGGTTCTGTGCACCGTAGCACGTGTACTGGCCCCCGCGGGAGTGGCTCACATGGCCCAGGGGGAAGTTGGCCTGGGAGAGCCCAGCCTGGGGCTGCCGGCCAGGGCGCTGGAGGAATTCACGTTCTCCCTCCTTGTATAGAACAAATCTGTCATAGCCAGCATCAGAGCCACACTGGAGGGTCAGGCTCTCCCCAGGGGCCACGACAGGACCCGGCTGCACTGAGAGTGACGGCTTCTTAGAAATGCCTGGGAAAAGGTGGTCACGGTTTCCAGGAGTGACCCTCAGGCTTCCCCACAAACCCTCCCTCTCCCCCTGGGCCTCACCACTGCTCATCTTCCTGTGTCTCTGGCCCCAGGAGCCCTGAGCCCTCTCGTCCCAACATCATCCCACCTGGCATTGCCCTGAGACGCGGCTCCTCCCCACCTGCCCGGAGACTCAGGGAACTCCAGACAATGCTGTGAATTTCTCACCTGGGACCAGGAGCTCCAGGAGATCACTGGGTAAAGACCACACATAGGGAGAGCGTGACTCATAACCATAGCACCGGTACGACCACCTGCGACTCGGGCTCACGGGGACCACGGAGAAGACGGCCCAGGACCAGCCACGGGCATGGAAGTGGGAGTTGAGACGTTGTGGGTGTTCATCTTCTCCTTCCTTACAGAGAATGAAGCCATCAAATGCCACCTGTGAGACACACTGGAGGGACACGTTTCCTCCTGAGGCCACCACAGGGCTGGGCAGGGCTGAGAGGGTGGGTTTGCTGTAGGCTCCTGGGAGAGAAGGAGGCACCGTGTTAAATGGGCTCCCACCTCCTGCATCATCCCCAGGGCTGGGCTGTGAGAGGGAGACGCCCCTGAGAGCCGACCCCCTTCCTGAGGGCAGAGCCTGGGGCTGGGACCCCTCAGTGTCCTCTCACCTGTCACCACCAGCTCCAGGGGGCCACTGAGCTCTGATGAGTGATTGCGGCTGTAATACCGACAGCGATACCGCCCTGCGTGTTCCGAGGTGATGGATGCAATGGGGAAATAGCCCTTCTTGACAAGCTCTCGTTGTATCCGTGTAACCCAGGATGCTGGGGTTTTTTCTCTATATAGACGATACTCCTGAACCTGAAGCCTCCCCTGACACCTGAGGGTCACAGGACTCCCCTGGGTGATGACAGAGCCTGGCTCAGCCCGGAGAGTGGGCTTGGGAAGGGTCCCTGGAAGGAAATCAGAGATCGATTCTAAGTCATTTCCCACCCAACAGATCTCAGCTCTTGATGGCAGGACCCTCCAGATGCCCCCATCAGTCAGCCCAGAACTGCTATTCCCCGTCCCCAGCTGCATGGAGGAGGCCCCTTTTCCCTAGTGAGGAGGAGGGACCTGGGACAGCCGGGGACAGACTCACCTGCCTGCACGTGGGTCCTGGGGCCCAGACTCAGCCCTGGAAGAGAGTTCCCTGTGAGAGATTTGCCCCTGAAGCCTGAGCAGGTCCTCCCCTCCCTGGGATCTTTGTGAGCCCCTGGGGTCTCCTTATGCACCAGCGTTTGGCTGTGGGGTGAGGTCCCTCCTAGGTTAGAATCTCCCCTTCCTCTTCAAATCTCACCGAGGCAGATCAGGACCATGAGGATGGGGGTCATGGCATCTCCTCCCACTGCCCTGCTCTGCAGATGGATGAGCCCTCGGTGCTGGCAGGACAGAGACACACAGGGTGTGGACACTCAGAGGCTGGGCCCTTCTTGTCAAGGGATTTTGTCATCTGCAGCCACACAGGAAGCGGAACTGCCCTCCCCAGGAACCTGGCTGTCATTCCTTTAGGTTTGAGGTTGGGGCAGGCACCAGGCCCTCTGCAGACATTTCAGACAGAAATGGGGTCTTTCCTGACCCCCGCCACTGTCTGTCTGGTTTACCCTCATCTCCTTGAGACCTGGGATGTAGCAGCAAATAGAACTGGTGCTTTCTGTGTCTGCCCTTCCAGATGAGGGTGAACAGAGGCTTCCCCTTCACAGCCTCCCCCAAGGTCTTCCTTCCCCCTCCAGCCCGTCCATCGGCTCAGCCGTGGGGTCCTTACCACGGCAGTCGTCTCTCCAGCCCTGGAGATGCTTCAGGGAAGATGCAGGTCCATGCTGCAGGCAGACCCAGGTCAGCAGAGACGCACCTGACACCTGGCTGTGCAGCCCAGGCTGAGCTGCGTGTGGCAGTGAGCACAGAGGAGAAATGCAGGGTCTACCGTGGTGGCTCACGCCTGGAATCCCAGCACTTCAGGAGGCTGAGACGGGAGGATGGCTTGAGGCCAGGAGCTTCAATTACCCTCAGCCAAATAGCAAGACCTTGTCTGCAACAAAAAAAAAAAAAAAAAAAAAAAAGCAAAAAACTTAGCCAGGCACGGCAGCTCACACCTCGAGTCCCAGCTACTCAGGAGGCTGAGGTGGGAGGATCACTTGGGCCTGGGAGGCAGAGGCTACAGGGAGCTATGATCACCCCTCGGCATTCCAGCCTCGGTGACAGAGTGAGACCCCGTCTCAAAAGGGGAAATGCAGGGAATAAATAGAATAAAACATATTTGTTCTGTTTCTTGAGTGTGTGTTTCCTTCCTACCAAACAGTCCCTCCCTTGTACTTCCCCTTTTTTCTTCATTGCAACATCACCCACCCCTCACCCTGGGAATGAGGCTCTGAGTCGGTCCTGCCTCCTCAGTGCCCCTTGTGTCCTTGGCCGTCCCTCGGCGCCTCTGTCCATGTTCAGGATTTTCAGAACAGTTTGTTAGGTCTGTAATCTGATTCTGGGGGAGGGGAGCTGATTTGTGTTTAATTCCTGATTATCATCCAGGGTTTATGTGACCTTAGACATTAATGTCACCTCTGAGCCTGTTGTCATGAACCCCACTCATCACAGTGGCTGTGGGATCAGTGGTGCCCAGGACACGGGAGGCTCAGCCGTGGTGGATTTCCAGACCAGTTCAGACCGGAGGGTGGGACGGGAGAGGATCCCGGTCCAGACCAGTTCAGACCGGAGGGTGGGATGGGGGAGGATCCCGGTCCAGACCAGTTCAGACGGGAGGGTGGGACGGGGGAGGATCCTGGTCCAGACCAGTTCAGACCGGAGGGTGGGATGGGAGAGGATCCTGGTCCAGACCAGTTCAGACCGGAGGGTGGGACGGGAGAGGATCCTGGTCCAGACCAGTTCAGACCGGAGGGTGGGACGGGAGAGGATCCTGGTGTCGGGTTCCACAGTCGAGGAGGATGATTGACGCCCCCACTCAAGAGCCGACATCGGCTCCAAATACCAAGAAATGCTCCTTGTGACACGTCTGAAATATGCAGATCACCACAGCCACAGGCACAGAAAGAGAAAGAAAAGTTCCCATCATTGAGACGCGTCCCCATCAATGAACAGAGTTCAAAGCTGAGTGGCCACAGGTGTCTGGGCCCACCCAGGGTCACTAGGGTGGAGGTTCCCACCTCCGTGTGGGACAGAAGAGGAACCCCGGGTCCTCCCAGGCAGGGAGGGGTCAAGGCTCTGGGTGGGGCTGGAAGCTGTGGTTCCCCCTCCCGTGTGTGTGTGGACAGGTGCTGGGGGGTCTCTGCTCACTCACTCGAGTCCACGCTCAGCTCTCAGCCCCTCCCCTGTGTGTGAGAAACAGATTCAGTCCACGGTGCTCAGACATGGGCGTCTGCCCCACAGGTGAGTGTGAGGCTGGCATTGGTCCCATCCCTGCTGGGCACAATCTTGAGCTGACGCTAAGTTTGGGAGAGTGGGGCAGGAGCAGAGGCAACAATCCCCTTCATCAGGCTGATGTTTGGACAGCTGTGGGAGAAACCCTTTATGAAAGGCCAGGTGCGTGGGAGGAGAGCCGCCCCACAGGAATGACAATCACATGAGGAAAACATAGGCAGTTGTTGAAATGCATTAGACAGATATCATGGAGGGAGTTCAAGACCAGCCTGGCCAAGACGGTGAAACCCCATCTCTGCTAAAAATACAAAACTTAGCCTGGCATGGTGGCAGGGGCCTGTAACCCCAGCTACTCAGGAGGCTGAGCCAGAGAATTGCTTGAACCTGGGAGGTGGAGGTTGCAGTGAGCTGAGATCACACCACTGCACTCCGACAGAGTGAGACTCTGCCTCCAAAAAAAAGACTAATGATCAAGCAGTTCAGAGGGTCAATATTATCAGATGCTTCAGAGAATTCCAGGCTGAGAAATAACAATAAAAGTCAAGCTAATTTTTCCAATGACTTAACTAGTTTTATATCAGCACCATACATTTCAGTTCACCTTTCAAGTGTCTTCATAAAATCAATTAACTAAAATTAATCCATTAAATATAAATTAGAACAAAATACACTTAAGCTTTTTTTATTTTTAATTATACTTTAAGTTCTAGGGTCATGTGTGCAACGTGCAGGTTTGTTACATACGTATACATGTGCCATGTTGGTGTGCTGCACCCATTAACTCATCATTTACATTAGGTGTATCTCCTAATGCCATCCATCCCCTCACCCACCTCCCCACAATAGACCCCATTGTGTGATGTTCCCCGCCCTGTGTCCAAGTGATCTCATTGTTCAATTCCCACCTGTGAGTGAGAACATGCGGTGTTTGGTTTTCTGTTCTTACAATACTTTGCTGAGAATGATGGTTTCCAGCTGCATCCATGTCCCTACAAAGGACACCAGCTCATCCTTTTTTATGGCTGCATAGCATTCCATGGTGTATCTGTGCCACACCCCTGGTTGGGAGACAGGGATGCAGCCCACCCCAGTGTGGACATAGCAAGCCCAGGCTGGGCTCTCCCAGGCCACCCTACCCCCTGGGCCCTGTGAGTCACTCACCCACGAGATTGTATGAGTGTGTGTGCATGTTGTATGTGTGCATGTGTGTGCATGTGAGATTGTATGTGTGCATGTTGTATGTGCAAGTGTGTGAGATTTTGTGTGTGCATGTGTGTGAGTGTGAGGTTGTATGAGTGTGTGTGCATGTTGTGTGTGTGTGTGACTGTGTGTATGAGTGTGCATGTGCATGTCTGTATGTGTGTGCATGTGTGATTGTGTGTGTATGTGAGTGTGAGATTGCATGAGTGTAAGTGTGCATGCCGTGTGTGCGTGTGTGTGTGTGAGATTGTGTGTATGAGTGTGCATGTGCGTGTGTGTGTATGCGTGTGTGTGTGCATGTGTGTAGATGGCATGGCACAGATGGTCACGAGAGGTGCCTGGCTCTTCCACCACGTCACCGTGTTGTTGGGGAAACGCTGAGTCGAGGGCTCTCCGACAGCCAGGAGCAGCCTCCGAGATTCTGTAAAACCCTGCCCAGCCCCTCTCTGCCCAGGGCCAGGCAGCCTGGGCTGTGGCAGTGCCAAGGCCCTTGGATACACCCCCAGACTGCCTGGAAAAAAGATGTCCACTGGCAGGAAGAGACAGACAACGTTGGGTCCTAGCGACATAGCGCCCTGCAGCTTTAGTTCTTTAAAGGACATTCTGGTCCTGGCCGGGCGCGGTGGCTCAAGCCTGTAATCCCAGCACTTTGGGAGGCCGAGGCGGGCGGATCACGAGCTCAGGAGATCGAGACCATCCTGGCTAACACAGTGAAACCCCGTCTCTACTAAAAAATACAAAAAACTAGCCGGGTGTGGTGGGGGCGCCTGTAGTCCCAGCTACTCGGGAGGCTGAGGCAGGAGAATGGCGTGAACCCGGGAGGCGGAGCTTGCAGTGAGCCGAGATCGGGCCACTGCACTCCAGCCTGGGTGACAGCGGGAGACTCCGTCTCAAAAATAAATAAATAAATAAAAATAAAAAAAATAAAGGACATTCTGGTCCTGTGGAGGATGCGACGGCCCTACGCAGGACCAGGACCCTCTGCTGTCCCCTCACCGCAGACCCGCACCCTGTCCCTTGTCCCTCAGAGTCAGGACGTGAGTGGGTGGGCATCTCTCAGTAGAGCCTGAGCTGCGGACGTGGACACAGCAGAGTCCACTGAGCATCATCAAACTGACGACCAGAATGAGTGAGCAAGGCAAAAGTCTCAATCAATGGAGGCTGCTTCTTCTTCTTCTTCTTCTTCTTATTCTTCTTCTTCTTCTTCTTCTTCTTCTTATTATTATTATTATTATTTGAGACGGAGTTTCACTATTGTTGCCCAGGCTGGAGTGTAACGGCGCGATCTTGGCTCACTGCAACCTCCGCCTCCGGGAGTAATCCTAGCACTTTGGGAGATGAGGTGGGCAGATCACCTGAGGTCAGGAGTTCAAGACCAGCCTGGCCAACATAGTGAAACCCTGTCCCTAATAAAAGTACAAAAATTAGACAGGCGCAGTGGCTCACACCTGTAATCCCAGCACTTTGGGAGGCCGAGGCGGGTGGATCACCTGAGGTCAGGAGTTCAAGACCAGCCTGGCCAACATAGTGAAACCCTGTCCCTAATAAAAGTACAAAAATTAGACAGGTGCAGTGGCTCACACCAGTAATCCCAGCACTTTGGGAGACCAAGGCAGGTGGATCGCCTGAGGTCAGGAGTTCGAGACCAGCCTGACCAACGTGGAGAAACCCCGTCTCTACTAAAAATACAAAAATTAGCTGGGCGTGGTGGCACATGCTTGTAATCCCAGCTACTCGGGAGGCTGAGGCAGGAGAATCGCTTGAATCTGGGAGGCGGAGGTTACAATGAGCCGAGACTGCACCAATGTGCTCCAGCCTGGGTGACAGAACGAGAGTCTGTCTCAGATAAACAACAACAACAACCACCACAAACTCAAAACATTATAAGCACCCATTATCCCGAATCCTCTTAGCAGATTCTCACAGCCCACCTTAGAGCTGGGGAGTAACCCAGCTTTTAAAGTTGAGATCATTGAGCCCCCGCCCACTGAGGTTGGACTCCCAGACTCAGCGTTTTGTGAAGGGTTGTGGTTATGATTCCAGCACAGCCGCACCTGGCTCCAAAGCCTGCACGGCCACAGCTGCAGCATTCCCCTGCCCTGGCCGCGTTTGTAGACGACGCTCCAGGTGAAGAGCGCCTACAGCCAGGGCAGAAGCCCTGTTGGGTCAGGAGCACCGTCGCTCCATCAGAGTTCGCCAGCAGCAACACCATGGACACGCTCTCAGTGCTGAAGTCCAACCGCGATCGTGGGCAGACGCTTCTCAGCTTGTGTGAGCCCTGGGATTCCTGAGGTGGTTGTTTTGGAGCCTTTAGTCCAGCTTCTCCCTTGTTCCTGGGGAATGGTTTCCCCCATGCCCTAACTCTGTCATTCTGGAAGTTGGAAGTTTCTACTTCTCACAGTTAAAGACAAATTCTCTAAATATAGAAACACCATGACCCAATTTTTCTGGCAAAAACCAACAAGCACACACACCCACAAACATCTTTCCAGACACGTAAGCAAAATCTGCAGTTACACGCTCCTCATGTGTTTATGCAGTGTAACCTTCATTTCCGGCAGGTCCTTGCTCCTGTGTTTCTCTGGGGGGTTTAAGGCAACATAAATTTATTCTCTCAGAGTTGCGAAGCTAAAAATCAAGGTGATGGCAGGGCCAGGGCCAGCGCTCTCTCGGGAGGCTCTCAGGGAGAACCCTCCTTTGCCCTTTCCGGCTCTGGGTGGCTGTTGACATTCCCTGTGGCTCCTTCAGACGGAGAGATCAACCGATGAACAGATCCACAGGAACACAGGTAAATAGGCAGGCAGGGAGGATAAATCAATGACTGGATTCACAAACTCTGCCGTAGTTGACATTGTCAGAGGCCATGATTTTTCCTGTTTTCCAGCTAAGTTCCATGAGACCTGTAGACAGATTTATTGGTACAATTTAGTTGAGATAAATTATCTGCCAGGAGGTGATGGATGGACCTACAATATAATTACGTATTTGACTAAGCGGCTCTTTAACTTGTAATTAAACCCTTTCAAAAATTTTTTTTAAAAAATGCATGTTAGACATTAAAATGACCACCTGATTCCTAAGCTGCGTTATAAGGTTGTTGAAAGAGAAGTGGATACAGGAATCCCAGGACATCACAAGGAGAGGCTGCTGGAAAGAAAACGGCTCTGAAAGAATGTATCGTATCTCTTTTAGGTCTTCAGAGTCTACGACGCTTTTGAGAGCATTTGTTGACAATATTTTTGCTGACGATGTTAATAACCTGTTAAAAGGTTATCCTTAGGAGAGATACTGAAGAAGTGGGTCTCCATATTCAAATGACCCAGAGAAACCCCAAGAGGAAGATTATTCATTAAAGTGGTATTTAGCATAATGCCGTTGAACCTGACTATATCTAGAAGACACACACACACACACACACACACGCACACAAACTCAACCCGATGCACAACTAGTAAACAGCAAGCTCAACTTTCATGTGGTTTTACACTTCAATGCAGATACAGAGGTGTTTGTGGAAGGGATCTCTGTGGGTTTCCTGTGAGTGCAGAGAAGGAACAGCTGTGTGTGTGTGTAATGAGCACTGTAATTTCTAAAAATATAACTCACTGTAGGCAAGGTATTTGAAGACTCACTGTCATTACAAAATGTTCCCAAATCTGGTGGCTCACGCCTGTAGTCCCAGCACTTTGGGAGGCTGAGGCGGACAGATCACGAGATCAGGAGATCGAGACCATCTTGGCTAACATGGTGAAACCCCATCTCTACTAAAAATACAGAAAATTAGCCGGACGTGGTGGCGGGCGCCTGTGGTCCCAGCTACTCGGGAGGCTGAGGCAGGAGAATGGCGTGAACCCGGGAGGCGGAGCTTGCAGTGAGCCGAGATCGTGGCACTGCACTCCAGCCTGGGCAACAGAGCAAGACTCCATCTCAAAAAAAAAAAAGGCCGGGCGCGGTGGCTCAAGCCTGTAATCCCAGCACTTTGGGAGGCCGAGGCGGGTGGATCACAAGGTCAGGAGATCGAGACTATCCTGGCTAACATGGTGAAACCCCGTCTCTACTAAAAATACAAAAAACTAGCCGGGCGCGGTAGCGGGCGCCTGTAGTCCCAGCTACTTGGGAGGCTGAGGCGGGAGAATGGCGTGAACCCGGGAGGCGGAGCTTGCAGTGAGCCGAGATCGCGCCACTGCACTCCAGCCTGGGAGACACAGTGAGACTCCGTCTCAAAAAAAAAAAAAAAAAAAAAAGTTTCCCAATCTGCCTCTAATGATTAAACATGACTGAAGTCCCAGATTTGCACACACACTTCCCTGAAGCTTAGCATCACTCAGAGTTGTGAAGAGGCACGTCAGGTAACCTGGGCGATTCACAGTGCGTGGTGGGCCTGAGACTAAGCTCAGGTATCTAAGCAGGACTTAAATTAGGAACTTTGTCCTTCTTGCACAGGAAATTATGGTTTGGATGCTCAAATATTCTATGTCAGAGAATGGGAAAGGAAAAAAATGGGAAAATCGTCATGATTTTTTTTTCATTTTTTTAAATAATACTTTAAGTTCTAGGGTTAAGAAAATGCGGCACATATACACTATGGAATACCATGCAGTCGTGATATTTTTAAAAGTTAAAGATATCAGCCGGGCGCGGTGGCTCAAGCCTGTAATCCCAGCACTTTGGGAGGCCGAGATGGGCGGATCACGAGGTCAGGAGATCGAGACCATCCTGGCTAACACGGTGAAACCCCATCTCTACTAAAAAATACAAAAAACTAGCCGGGCGAGGTGGCGGCGCCTGTAGTCCCAGCTACTCGGGAGGCTGAGGCAGGAGAATGGCGTGAACCCGGGAAAAAAAAAAAAAAAGTTAAAGATATCAACTCATTTTCTTTTTAAAAAATAATGCAAGCTAGTAAACCACAAAAAAGCTCAACATAAAATAAAAGCAACCATCATGACTTGTATTTACTGAGTTGGTGGATAAGCAAGAATTAGGACCTGGCTCTGGGTAGCTGGGAATGGAGGTGCTGAGAAGAGAGGTGCACCTTGCCCACAGTCACCCCTGTCGTGCTCTGAATCCCTGACGCTCCAGACTGGACCCAGCAGAAGAGACGCTGATGGAGAATCCCTGGATCACAGAGCAGCGTGGTGACCAGAAACAGAACAGGAGACTCATTCGTCCTCGGAAGTGATTCACATGCAGCACGTCCACAATCTAGAAACAAAACCAGAGACTCATCTGCCAGATGAATGCCCAAAGGGCTGCTCAGGGAAAGGCGCTGAGGCTGTTCTGGTAAATATCAGGGGAACCCACCCCCAGTAGTTAACATGGGTTCTTTTTTATTTCCCTAAGCGTCTCAGCTGGTCTGAGAAATAAATGGAAAGAGTACAAGAGAGAGAAATTTTAAAGTTGGGTGTCCGGGGGGAGACATCGCATGTTGGCAGGTTCTGTGACGCCCCCCGAGCCATAAAACCAGCAAGTTTTTATTAGCGATTTTCAAAAGGGGAGGGAGTGGGTCACAGAGATCACATGCTTCACAAGGTAATAAAATAACATAAAGCAAATGGAGGCAGGGTGAGATCACAGGACCACAGGACGGGGTGAAATCAAAATTGCTAATGAAGTTTCGGGCACGCATTGTCATTGATAACATCTTATCAGGAGACAGGGTTTGAGAGAAGACAACCTGTCTGATCAAAATTTATTAGGTGGGAATTTCCTCGTTCTAATAAGCCTGGGAGCGCTACAGGAGACTGGGGCCTATTTCATCCCTTCAGCTTCAACCATAAAAGAGAGCCGCCTCCAAGGGGGCCGTTCATAGACCTACCTTCAGGGCACATTCTCTTTCTCAGGGATGTTCCTTGCTGAGAAAAAGAATTCAGCAATATTTCTCCTATTTGCCTTTGAAAAAAGAGAAATATGGCTCTGTTCCATCCAGCTCACCAGCAGTCAGAGTCCAAAGTCTTATCTCACTTGTCCCCTGAACATTGCTGTTATCCTGTTCTTTTTTCAAGGTGCCCAGATTTCATATTGTTCAAACACACATGCTCTACAAACAATTTGTGCAGTTAACACAATCATCACAGGGTCCTGAGTCGACATATATCCTCCTTAGTTTACAAAGAAAATGATGGGATTAAGAGATTAAAGACAGGCATAGGAAATCACAAGGGTATTGATTGGGGAAGTGATAAGTGTCCACGAAATCTTCACAATTTATGTTCAGAGATTGCAGTAAAGACAGGCGTAAGAAGTTATAAAAGTGTTAATTTGGGGAACTAATAAATGTCCATGAAATCTTCACAATCTTCTGCCGTGGCTTCAGCCAGTCCCTCCATTCGGGGTCCCCGACTTCCTGCAACAGGGAAACAAGTGAGATGTGTGTGCACTGCGATCTCTACATGTGGCTCTTACGTGATGGGACAGAAGCTGATTGGTGCTGCTGCCTCAAGGTTGTCAGTGCCCTCGACTGGAGGACGAACACCAACCACACCATCCCTGGATGGACAGACAGGTATAAAGACACAGAGTATACAGGGGTTCTGCAGGAAGCATCTGCAGTTCACCTGGTTCAACAACCCCAGTTGCCCCACAGTTGAGACCAGCCTGGTTGGTATCATGCAGGTGACTAAGCCTTAAGAAATGTTGAAACTGGGCCAGGCACGGTGGCTCACGCCTGTAATCCCAGCACTTTGGGAGGCCGAGGTGGGTGGATCATAAGGTCAGGAGTTCAAGACCAGCCTGGCCAACATGGTGAAACCCCAGCTCTACTTAAAAAATACAAAAATTAGCCCAGCATGGTGGCATGCACCTGTAATCCCAGCTACTCAGGAGGCTGATAGAGGAGAATTGCCTGAACCCAGGAGGCAGAGGTTGCAGTGAGCTGAGATTGGGCCACTGCACTCCAGCCTGGCAATAGAGTGAGACTCTGTCTCAAAAAAAAAAAAAAAAAAAAAGTTAAAATTGAAGCTGGAAGTTATCATTCTCAGCAAACTAACACAGGGACAGAAAACCAAACACCACATGTTCTCACTCATAAGTGGGAGGTGAACAATGAGAACACATGGACACAGGGAGGGGAACATCACAGACCCGGGCCTGTCAGGGGGTGAGGGGAAAGGGGAGGGAGAGCATTAGGACAAATAGCTAATGCATGCAGGGCTTAAAACCTACATGACAGGTTGAAGTGTGCAGCAAACCACCATGGCACATGTATACCTATGCAACAAACCTGCACATTCTGCACATGTATCCCAGAACTTAACGTAAAATAAATAAATAGGAGTACGACATGGGAGTTTTGAGAGAACTATTAATTTTTTGGTTATCTCAAATTTAAACCTGTCAAATGTTTGTCAAGAATTTGAAGTATTCAAAAACTAAAAGTAAAGACAGTAAACATAAAATCAAAAGGAAGTATAAAGGAACATGGGAAAATGGACAAACCGGGAGTGTAAGTGCAAACAGGCTGGGCACGGTGGCTCACGCCTGTAATCCCAGCACTTTGGGAGGCCGAGGCGGGCAAATCACGAGGTCAGGAGTTCAAGACCAGCTGGACAACAGTGTGAAACCCCCTATCTAGTAAAAATACAAAAATTAGCCGGGCATGGTGATACACACCTGTAATCCCAGACACTCAGGAGGCTGAGGCGGGAGAATCACTTGAACCCAGGAGGCGGAGGTTGCAGTGAACTAAGATAGCGCCATTGCACTCCAGCCTGGGCAACAAGAGCGAAACTCCATCCCCCCACCCCACAAAAAATGTTCGAACAATTCTCGTCCCAAATAATTATGAAATTTATAATTTCTCAGGGCACGGAAAGTTTCTTGATAGAAAGGAAAATGAAGAGCAAAACCCTCTTATGCATAGAAAGTTGGTTGATTCATTTTTCCACCAGATAAATGTTGAAGCCACACTAACTATGAAGTGTAGGAACATAGAATACTTGAATTATCTAATCAGGTCCCATTTATCATTGGTTGTAAATCACTTTTAAAAATGCTCACTTTTGACCAGGGCTTGGTGGCTCATACCTGTAATCCCAGCACTTTGTGAGGCCGAGGTGGGTTGATCACCTGAGGTCAGGAGTTCGAGACCAGCCTGGCCAACATGGTGAAATCTCGTCTCTACTAAAAATACAAAGAGTAGCCAGGTGTGGTGATGGGTGCCTGTAATCTCAGTTACTTGGGAAGCTGAGGCAGGAGAATCACTTGAACCCGGGAGGTGGAGGTTGCAGTGAGCTGAGATCATGTCCCTGTACTCCAGCCTGGGCCACCAAGAGAGACTCCGAAAAAATATATATATGTTTATATCACTCGCTTTCTGTTATTTTTGAGAGGATGGTTTACATCGTGGAAGCAAAATTAAATTCATTTCTGGCTCGCATAGTTTCCCTTTAGCATCAGTTGACTCTGCGGCATAACCGTCCCGTGTGCAGAGGCTCAGAGAGAAGACAGGTTTTGGTCTTTTACTTTTATCCTGCTTATCAAAATGAGATTGCTGCAGGACCAACCTAGCTGTAGAATATGCAATAGTAAGTGTAGGGCCATCATGCAAATAGCCAGGCTGGGAGTGTGCCTGCCATTCACCCTCACATCCACTAACCAGCATTTGTCTCTTAGCCCACATATCCCAGACAGTGGAGGAAGCATGATCTTCCCTTTGGCCCAGGGAGACAGAGAAACTATTTCTGGGTAACATTAGAGGATCTCTGATGTTTGCTCCATGCTCTGCTCCCTGCAAGGGTTGAGTGTCCTCATCCCTCACCAGACCTGAGTTGCTGATACCTCCTATGGGCAGGATCCTTGGAGGATCGCTTGAGTCCCAGAGGTTAATCAGACTCAGTTCTGCCTCAAAAAGCTCACAGTCCCATCCTGGCCAACATGGTGAAACCCCATCTCTACTAAAAACGCAAAAATTAGCCAGGCGTGGTGGCACACACCTGTAGTCCCAGCTACTCGGGAGGCTGAGGCAAGAGAATCTCTTGAACCTGGGAGGCGGAGGTTGCAGTGAGCTGAGGTCACGCCACTGCACTCCAGCCTGGAGACAGAGTGAGACTCCGTCAAAAAAACAAAAAACAAAACAAACAAACAAAGAAAACCTTTGTCTTCACCTCTTTGTCGGAGTTTTGAGAGAACTACTCATTTTTTTGGTTATCTCAAATTTAAACCTGTCAAATGCTTGTCAAGAATTTGAAGTATTCAAAAACTAAAAGTAAATACAGTAAACATAAAATCAAAAGCAAGTATAAAGGAACATGGAAAATGGACAAACCGGGAGAGTAAGTGCAGGCAGGCCAGGTGCGGTGTTTGGCTTGTTCCCCGCGTTTTGTAAGGTAAAGACATCTCACCATTGATGTTAAATCCAAACGCTTTACTGTTGCTTAGAAGCCCTCACATGGTAGGTAGCACAACAGGCTGACTCTAGCCAATAAGAACTTTACTGTACATTTTAAAACAAAAAAGCGTAATTGGGGCCAGGCACGGTGGCTCACACCTGTACTCCTAACACTTTGGGAGGCCGAGGCGGGCGGATCACCTGAACTCAGGAGTTTGAGACCAGGACAACATGGTGAAACTCCAACAAAACAACAACAACAAAAACCTCACAGTCCACACATGAAAGACCAGTGACGATCAGGCAATAAAAACTCAGCCTATGGGTCACAGACACCGTGAATCTATCGACCTCCTCACTTCGCCTGTGCGATAAAGACGTGTGTATGAAGGTGGATGTCTGCATTGAGATGCTCAAGAAATGGAGCGAATTACCAGGTGAAGAAACAGCACGTGACAATTCCACGAGCTACCGACAGCTTGTTGCAGGCAGCAGTTTGCGAATTGCTCCGGGTAGGTGCCACTTCAAGTAGAAAGAAACAGAATAAAGGCTCCGAGGTCATCAGAAAGCAGCTTCCAGAGCGTGTTCTGTGCAGAGAAGAGATGTGGACTTTCTCTCCATGTGAAATCAGGGGACAAGAAAAGGTGCACATAGGAGGCTGGCATGAGCATCCGTGTGAAGAGACCACCAGCAGGCTCTGTGTGAGCAACAGGGTTGTTTAGTTCACCTGGATGCAGGCGGGCTGAGTCCGAAAAGAGAGTCAGCAAAGTGGGGTGGGATTATCATTAGTTCTTACAGGTTTGAGATGGGTATACGAAGTAACTTCTCAAGGACCGGGAGAATATTACAAAGTACCTTCCTAAGAGTGGGGCAGGATGTATCCTATCAGTTAGGTGGGGCAGGAACAAATCACAATGGTAGACCGTCGTCAGTTAAGGCTATTTTCACATCTTTTGTGGCTCTTCAGTTGCTTCAGGCCATCTGGATGTACACGTGCAGGTCACAGGGGATATGATGGCTTCGCTTGGGCTCAGAGGCCCGACAGAGGTGACCTTCTCAGAGTTTGGGAGAAAATCTCTGTGGCAGAAATTTGCATGAGGATAAGAGGTGATAAGACCCTCCACAAGAGAATTCTGCGTGTTCCCCGCCTTCCGTGAGATAAAGACATCTCCCCACTGATGTTAAATATTATCGTTTTGTTACATTAGGTCTCTTGCAGGAGCCTGCACTGCATGAGAAAACAGCCTCTGCATCTTCAAATTTGCGCCTGTAATCTAGAACAGCTATAATCTAGAACAGCTATAATCTAGAACAGCTAGAACTTCCTCTGACAAGGAGAACATGTGTATTCATGCTCTTCTCTCTGACAGCCAGCAGCCACACGTGGCTCTGAGAACTCAAACGGTGGCCATGTGGCTGAGGAACTGAATTTTAAACTTCATGGAATTTGATCTATTCTAAGTTAAAAAGCCATATTTGGCTAGTATACCTATGTAGCAAACCTGCACGTTCTGCACATGTATCCCAGAACTCAAAGTAAAATAAAAAAATAAGTGTACAACATGGGAGTTTTGAGAGAACTGTTAATTTTTTGGTTATCTCAAATTTAAACACGTCCAATGCTTGTCAAGAATTTGAAGTATTCAAAAACTTCAAGTATTGTCAAATTTAAACACGTCCAATGCTTGTTGAGAATTTGAAGTATTCAAAAACTTCACCATATTAGATGACTCAGATACTGAATACACTTCATCTCTGCAACATGTTATTGAGTAATCGCAAAGATATGGAACCAACCCAAATGCCCATCAATGATAGATAAGATAAAGAAAAGGTGGTACACATACCCCATGGAATACTACGCAGTCATTAAAAGGAGTGAGATCATATCATTTGCAGAGGCATGGATGAAGCTGGAAGACATTATCTGCAGCAAACTAATGCAGGAACAGAAAACCAGACACCGCATGTTTTCGCTTGTAAGTGGGAGCTGAACAATGAGAACACATGGACACAGGGAGGGGAACACACTCACTGGGGCCTGTCAGAGGAGGGCAGGGGGTACAGAGAGCATTAGGGAAAAGAGCTAATGCCTGCTGGGCTTAGTAGCTAGGTGAGGGATTGATAGATGCAGCAAACCACTATGGCACACGTTTACCTATGAAACAAACCTGCACCTCCCGCACAGGGACCCCAGAACCTTTTTAAAAATTAAAAAAAAAAAAAAACTTATTGAGGAATTTAGAGATTAAACTGGCTGAGTGTATACGTCAGCTTTCCAGAAGCAGGTCTGTAGAATTTCAGAAGAAGTCAGATGATATTAATGAGATATCCAGGATGAGTGTGTGGGTATAGTCAAACCACCTTAAATGGCTGGAAGATCAAAATAGGATCGTAGAATGGCTGGTTGTCTGCTCAGCTGTGCTGGAATGTTAAGATAATCCCACAAGCATTCAGACACTGCTGTTGCCAGCTTGGAGGTGTCAAGATGGTACCAGAGGGAAGAAGAATGTCCGTGGAGAACAATCCTCCTGGGAATAGATCCAGGTCCTTGCGTATTAATGACCTCTGTGGCAAAGACTGGGGGCAGCTCTGGCCTCAGCCTGGGCTTGGTGGACGGTGAAGTAGATACTGGGATCCTCCGAGAGGTACTTGGGACACTGCGAGGCAGGAGTGAATCCTGTCTGTGAGAGGGCCTGGTGGTTTAACTGGGCATACATCACCTCCTGTGTCTCTTCCGCTACAGGGCCCTGAGAGGATGAAGGTGAAAAGAGGAGCACATTTAGTAACTGAAGGCAGGGAACTGGGAATGTGAGGGGATGAAGTTGTGATGATGGTTTGGACTGGAAGAACTCACCTCTTCATCCATCCGGTGGCCTTCCGTGGGCTCTGTGTTTGCCATGGTGGTGTCTGTGGGGTGAAAAAGGAAGTCTTCCAGATCTTCACATCAGAGGTGGCAATACCAAGGCCAAAACAAGATGAGGGCGTGCCTGAGGCTGCAGCATGATGCAGCCTCCCCCACTAAATTCAGAGAACCACCCATCAGCAACCCTGGGGCAATCTTGACTGCCCCAGGACCACTCCCATCGATGGCCCCCATCCTTCTGCCTCTCTCATGGACCATCTCCTGCAGGTCAGTGGCCTCCCTAGAGGTGAGGTGGAGGTAGGGGAGGGGTTGCGGTGATTGGTCAGTGAAGGGAAGCAGAAGGGTTTCTCCCTCAAGAACCTCAATGGAAACACAGATCAACCCACAGGAGGTGAACAGCCCTCTCTGTGCCCCGGTCCTATCCCCACGAGGCTCACATGATACGGTCCTCCCCTCCCTGAGACTTACAATATTTTATGTAACACCTGAAACCGATAAAAGCAGAGAGGCACACGCCAATGGAGATGACGGCTACTGAGAGTCCAATGAAGATATTCAGGTTGTTGCTGGACTGTCCTTGAGGAAGATGTGCGTCTGTCAAGAAGCAAATGATAAACCCTCTGATTGACTGTTTTGTGCCAATATATACTGAACGCACGACGTGCTTTATCTGAAGCTCTTCCAAGATCCCTAAACCCGAACAGTTACTTTCTCCATTTTCCATCACTTACAAAAAATTCCAAGAGAAGTGAAGACACATGTCCAAATCAAAGGGCCGGTAAGAGAGATGCGGAGGCTGGGTGTGGTGGTTCACACCTGTAATCCCAGCACTCTGGGAGGGCCAAGAAGGGTGGATCACCTGAGGTCAGGAGTTCGAGACCAGCCTGACCAACACGGCAAAACCCCGTCTCTACTAAAAATACAAAAATTAGCCGGGCATGGTGGTGCACGCCTGTGATCCCAGCTACTCGGAAGGCTGAGGCAGGAGAATTGCTTGAACCCAGGAGGCGGAGGTTGCAGTGAGCCAAGATTGCACCACTGCACTCCAGGCTGGGTGACAGAGCAAGACTCCATCTAAAAAAAAAAAAAAAAAAAAAAAAAGGAGAGACCTGGAGGTCTGAACCCAGGCCTACAAGGCTCCAGTGTGCCTCCCCTCCCACTTCCTCATGAGACAAGACAATTTGCTTTTGCATGACAAAGGAAACCCTCTGCATGTACCATAGCTGAACCCCGTTTCCCCCATCCCTCCTCGGCCCAGGACAGATGGACTTTCTGAGAATGGAGAGAGGGGTGGCCAGAGGATGACTCTCATGCCGGTTTCTGAGAATTGAACTTGTTCCAAAGAATGTTGGTGCTTTTCTGAGTAATGTGTAAGAGCGGGTGGGTGGAGGATTTGGGAGAGAAAAGGGGGAGTGAGCACAGCGTATGTCACATAGGAGCACATCCTCCATACCAGGACCCATGCTGAGGGGTGAGAGGACTTCCCACGTGTCTCATCCTCACTCTCTCATCCATGATATAGTCCTTGAAAGAGAAAGGACTGTAGCCAGCCACACTCTTGGGCTCAATTGATGGCTCTGTTACTTCTAGACATTCAACTTGGGAAGCTTTTCTTTCTTCTCTTTCCTACTTTTTTTTTTTTTTTTTTTCCATAAGGAGAGAGGCATCATTGGCCCAATATTCTATCCAAGAACTTGGATGCTTTGGCCAGGCGCTGTGGCTCATGCCTGTAATCCCAGCACTTTGGGAGGTGGAGGCAGGCTGATCACTAGAGTTCAGGAGTTCGAGACCAGCCTGACCAACATAGTGAAACCTGTCTCTACTAAAAATAAAAAAATTAGCTGGGCATGGTGGCAGGCGCCTGTAGTCCCAGCTACTCGGGAGGCTAAGGCAGGAGAATCACCTGAACCTGCGAGGCGGAGGTTGCAGTGAGCTGAGATCACACCATTGCACTCCAGCCTGGGCAACAAAGTAAGACTCTGTCTCAAAAAAAAAAAAAAAAAAAAAAAAAAAAAAAAAAAAAAAAAAAAAAAAGGCCGTGTACAGTGGCTCACACCTGTAATCCTAGCACTTTGGGAGGCCAAGGCAGATGGATCACAAGGTCAAGAGATCGAGACCATCCTGGTCAACATGGTGAAACCCTGTCTCTACTAAAAATACAATAATTAGCCGGACGTGGTGGTGGGTGCCTGTAATCTCAGCTACTCAGGAGCCTGAGGCACGAGAATCACTTGAACCCAGGAGGCAGAGGTTGCAGTGAGCTGAGATGGCACCAGTGCACTCCAGCCTACAGACAGAGTGAGACTCCGGAAAAAAAAACAAAAAAAACCTTTGTCTTCGCCTCTTTGTTGGAATAAAATCCAAAGTCCTTACTGTTGCTTAGAAACCCTCACATGGTAGCACACAACAGGCTGACTCTAGTCAATAAGAACTTTACTGCGCATTTTAAAATAAGAAGCGTAATTGGAGCCAGGCATGGTGGCTCATACCTATATTCCTAACACTTTGGGAAGCCAAGGCGGGCAGATCACCTGACCTTAGGAGTTTGAGACCAGCCTGGACAACATGTTGAAATCCTGTCTCTACTAAAATACAAAAAATTAGCCAGGCGTGGTGGTGCACGCCTGTTAATCCCAACTACTCAGGAGGCTGAGGCAGGAGAATCACTTGAACCCAGGAGGCAGAGGTTGCAGTGAGCCGAGATCGTGCCACCGCACTCCAGCCTGGGTAACAGAGCAAGATTCCGTCTTTAAAAAAAAAAAAAAAGCATAACTAAGTTGTTTGTAACTTAAAGGAGAAATGCTTGAGGGGCTGGATGCCTTCTCCTCTACGATGTGTGTATTTCACATTTTATGCCTGTATAAAAACATCTCATGCACCTGATAAATACACGCAGCTACTATGTACCCACAAACATTAAACATTTTAAAAACGAGAAACCTTCACATAAGTTGGCACCTGTCCACCTCTTTCAGCTCCACCCCCCGTCCCCCAGCATGTCAGCCTCACTGGTGCTGTGAACACACACAAGCCGTTGCCATGTTGAATTTTTTTTTTTTTTTTTTTTTTTTTGAGATGGAGTCTCGTTCTGTCACCCAGGCTGGAGTGCAGCAGCATGATCTTGGCTCACTGAAAGCTCCGCCTCCCGGGTTCAAGCGATTCTCCTGCCTCAGCCTCCGGAGTAGCTGGGATTACAGGTGTGTGCCACCATGCCCAGCTAATTTTTGTATTTTCAGTAGAGACGGGGTTTTACCATGTTGACCAGGATGGTCTCCATCTCCTGACCTTGTGATCTGCCTGCCTCAGCCTCCCAAAGTGCTGGGATTACAGGTGTGAGTCACCGCGCCCGGCCCTGCCATGTTGAGTTTATGGCACCACTGTCCTACCTGCTGGAAATGTCCTTCCATCAATCCTTCCAACACTGGCTGTCCTTGTCATCAGGATCACACCTTAAATGTCACTTCCTTGAGTGACATAGAGTCTTCCCTTCCACCCAAGCTAAAGGATCCACTTAAGCTTTCTGTCACATGACTCTATCTTAATGAATACAAAATTAATGACTCTGAATAAATCAGTTCACACGTCTATTCATTATAATTTTTCTCCTTGCTGCCACACATCACTGGAGTATGATAACCTGAACACAGGATCTGTTGAATATTCAGATCGTAGGACATTAGAAGATGGACAATAAGGCTGGGCGTGGTGGTTCATGCCTGTAATCCTAGCACCTTGAGAGGCCAAGGCAGACGGATCACTTGAGGTCAGGAGTTCGAGACCAGCCTGGGCAACATGGCAAAACCCTGACTCTACCAAAAATACAGAAAGTAGCCAGGTGTGGTGGCGGGCACCTGTAATCCCAGCTACTTGGGAGGTTGAGGCAGGAGAATTGCTTGAACCTGGGAGGCAGAGGTTGCAGTGAGCTGAGATTGAGCCACCGCATTCCAGCCTGGGCGACAAAGCAAGACTCCATCTCAAACAACAACAACAACAAAAAGATAGACAATAAATATTTAATATGGTTTTTTAAATCCTTCCCGTCTTCCAGCATTTTCACGTACACCGACCTCCCTGGCAGAATGAGAAGCATTGCTTTTCAGCAGGCGTCAGGCCACTCTAACCTCTTCCTCCCCTGTGGACGAGGCCTCAGTCCCAAAGCATCTGAGGCTGAAAGGCTTTACAGATCCCCGCACTGACCACAGTCTCAGATGTGGATGGGGAATCTGGGGACCTGGGAGGGGCTGCCTAGCCCAGGGTCATGGAGCTGGGAGGCAGCACAGCTTTCATTCACACAGGGGCCTTCTGTCTCTGCAGGGACTCAGACACTAGAAAAGTCATTTGCTTACCAGATTCAGGGGTGGATTCCACGAATGACAGAGGAGTACTCTTAGTGTTTTCTAGGGGAAAAAAAAAAAAAGGCAGAGAAGGGGTGAGCAAGAGTCATTGATTGCCCCATTAAAGTAGGATCATTTTCTTTTTCTTTTTCTTTTCTTTTTGAGACAGACTCTCGCTGTGTCGCCCAGGCTGGAGTGCAGTGGTGCCATCTTGTCTCACTGCACCCTCCGCCTCCTGGGTTCAAGCCATTCTCCTGCCTCGGCCTCTCGAGCAGTAGAACCATTTTCTTTGGAGGGTTGGTCCCTGCACACCCCCTACTCTGTCATCCACCTAAAGACTAATGGGGGTCCTGGGGTCTCTTCCTTGGAATCTCTGGGGGGTAATTCCTTCCCTGAGATGGGAAGGTGATAAGGAGATGCTTGGTGGTGTCAACAGACATTGTCTCCCATCAGGATGATAAATATCCACGTTCCCCGGCAGGGAAATCTCCCTGAGGTGAGGGGTCAGGAGGGGCTTTGGAGAAATGGAAAAGGGTGAGAGGCTGAGGCAACCTCTTGTCTCCATGAACCACATCTGGCCTCACCTCCCCCTGTGTTTGTCCTGACCTCTTTCTTCACACAGAAGGTGGTGGAGGGTGTGAAGCTGCCCTGTCTACCACCCTACACCCTGACAGCCCCGTCATGCTCAGCTTCTTTTTTCCTGTGTTTTTTTTTTTTTCCTGTATTTTTCTGTGTTTTTTTTTTCCTGTATTTTTTATCCGTTTTTTTTTCCTGCATTTTTTCCTTCTTTTTTCCTATATTTTTCACTGTCTCATTTTATCCGGAATACCTAATACCCCCGTGTCCCCAGCGGGACGCCCCTCAGGTGTGGCTCTGTGATCTAGTGGGCACCAGAGCGTGCAGCCGGCATGGACTCCTCACCTGTGACGCAAAGGTGCAGTGGGTCACTGGGAGCTGACCACTCATAGGGAGAGTCATTGAAAGAATCATAGCATCTATAGGTCCCGCCGGGGACTGGCGTTGCGGGGCCCACAGAAAAGTGGGCCTGGGATGCTCCACTGTGCCTCTGCCCTCCACTGAGCCACTGTCCATGAGCAACCCCGTCTCTGAACAAGTGGTACCGGTCAAATGAGATTTCAGAGCTGCAGAAGAAGTTCAGCTTCTCTCCCAACCTCATCATGGGGTCCACCTGGGTGGAGAGAGAAGGCTTTTTGTATTTTCCTAGGAGAAAAAGAGGTGGGTTTTAGAACACACTCCTGAGTGCATGAACAAAGTAATCTCTCTCCCTCTTTTTTCTTTCTTTCTGAGACAGCGTTTCACTCTTGTATCCCAGGCTAGAGTGCAGTGGCGTGATCTCAGCTCACTGCAACCTCAGCATCCTGGGTTCAAGTGATTCTCCTGCCTCAGCCTCCTGAGCGGCTGGGATTACAGGCACGCACCACCACACCTGGCTAATTTTTGTATTTTTAGTAGAGACGGGGTTTCACCATGTTGGTCAGGCTGGTCTTGAACTCCTGACCTTGTGATCCACCCACCTCAGCCTCCCAAAGTGCTGGGATTATAGGCGTGAGCCGCCACACCCGGCCTCGTTGTTCTTATCTTGGCAGCAGATTCCGAATGTCAGCTGTTGCCTCTGTCAATCTCATGTTCCTCTGTAGGGTCCTGAGTCAGCCTATGTCTGTGTCTTTTTACTTCCCCTGCATTTCATTGGTTCTCCATTGATTCTCCACTCTCCCTATGTGTGGTCAGCCCCCAGTGATCCACTGCACCTTTGCGTCACAGGTGAGGAGTCCATGCCTGCTGCACGCTCTGGTGCCCACTAGATGACAGAGCCACACCTGAGGGGCGTCCCGCTGGGGACACGGGGGTATTAGGTATTCTGGATAAAATGAGACAGTGAAAAATACACACAGGAAAAAAGAAACTGAGCATGACGGGGCTGTCAGGGTGTAGGGTGGTAGACAGGGCAGCTCCACACCCTCCGCCACCTCCTGTATGAAGAAATAGGTCAGGACAAACCCAGGGGGAGGTGAGGCCAGAGGTAGTCCCTGTGACTGTGTCCCTGTGGCTTACCGCCCCTAGAAGCCATATGAGATGTAGGTTTCTCCTGGAAAATGGAAATTACTCTGCGCTTTGAGAACCTTCAGAAAACACAGTGCTGGCCTTGGGTTCCCCGACACGGGGCTATGGGGTTATGAGTCTCACTATTTTTCAATTGTGTGTTGAAAAATATAAGAATCTCAGGAGGATCAGAAGGAACCTCACAGGCTCCTGCAGGGAGCGACTGGCTGTACTCCCAAGCCCAAGGAGTTAGACGTGATTACTTGTTGGGGAGCGTGGAAACATATTAAACCCCTTTGCTGAGCGCTTCCTCACAGTCCCTCTGTTCTTTTATTTCTCTTCCTCTACTGAGGTTTGATAAACAACCACATTACATGAAGCTCCCAGGGCCCCAACGGATCACGGAGGGTCCAGCCACACTCACCTGTGATCACAATGTCCAGGGGGTCACTGGGAGTCGACCACTCATAGGGGGAGTGATTGAAAGAACCACAGCATCTGTAGGTTCCTGCATGGGCAGGCGTTATAGGACCCATGGAAAAGACAGCCTGGACGTAGTGGCTCCCAGCCTCCATCCCCTCATCAAGCTGCTGAGAGTGCTGCGTGTGCTCCTCTTTGTATAAGACAAATTCATCAAAGGCCAGTGGTGAGCGACAGCGCAGGCTCACCCTGGCTCCTGCGTGCACCAGGGAGCTTGGGTGCGCTGAGATGGAGGGTTTGGTGAACAAGCCTGAGAGCAAAGACGGAGGAGTTCACATGAGTCTCCTTTCTCACCCCTCGCCTGAGACCTCAGGGTGAAGCTCTCCCTCATCACCCCCAAAGCCTGTCTGCATCCTTCCTGTTGGTGTGTGTGCATTGTGTGTGCGTGTTCTCTCTGCGCAGATCCCCACTGTCCGGCTTGAAGCCATAGGAGATGTGTGGCTCTCCTGGAAAATGGGAATTACTCTGTGCTTTGAGAACCTTCAGAAAACACAGTGCTGGACTTAGGTTTCCTGGCATGGGACTGTGAGGTTGTGAGGCTATTTTTCAATTCTGCATATTGAAAAATACAAGAATCTCTGGAGGATCAGAAGGAACCTCACAGGCTCACACTGAAGGAAACAACCGGTTTTGCCCCAAAATCCAAGAGGTTATACATGACTACTTATTGGGGAGGGTGGCAGTGACTCCTTTTCCCTATTTGGGCAGAAGGACATGGTAAACTCCTTTGCTGGGCAGCCCTTCACCGTTCCAGTCTCCATTCAGATCCTCCAGGAGCCTGGATCTCCCTACCTCACACCGACTTGCTTTCCCTGCTTTCTTGGTGGAAAAACCCAATCTCTGCTCTGTTGCTTCTGAGCTCCTCGAATGTGGGACCGCCAAATTAAAATACACGCATTGTCAATGTTGTAAAGTGGTTATACAGTAAAACTGAAACGTTTGCTCTGTTATTTTCAAAGTTGCAAATTAATGACTTGCAAGTGGAGAACTATTTTCAAGTTCTTCAATTTTTCTCCCATGCTTCAAGAAGTTAACAACAACAAAAAATGATGTTGCATTATTAACACAGAACGGACCGTGCCAATCCTCATTCTTGATGTCTTCTCTAAAATCCTTCCTTGACTCATGGTTCAAGACACAGATCTCTATCTTTCTCTTCCGGAAAACTCTACTCTCTCTCTCTCTCTTTGTGTATATTTACATACATATGTAAAATCTGAACAACTCCACACCCTCCCTTCCCTGCTTTACAGGATGAGCAGGGGCGACTCCACAGGATGAGTCTCTAACTCCCTGTAGACACTGCACATCCATGAGAGAGAAGGGATGAGTGTCAGGAGACTGGGAAGGAGGACAAGAGGAATGGGTGCATTTCCCAATCCACGTCCCACTGAGTCACTGGACTCATCTCCCAAGGGAAGTGTCACTTCCCCAAGCCTCTGGCTCCTTCAAGGCAGGGTAATGACTTCCCTGAGGGAAACACTGGTGCTGGGGTCAGGCAACATGGCTCCTCCCTGGACCCATCCTGCTGGAGTTGATACCAGCACCCTGCGTCTGCTACTCCCCAGGCAGATTCTCCCACTGCTCGGCTTCCTTCCTCCTCCTCCTCCACCTGGGTACCTAATTCCTCACAGGAAATGCCCTCTCTTTAAATTCTTAGGACGGCTTCTGTGTCCACAGTTAGTGCATGACCAGCAATCCCACAATGACTCTCTGGCTTCACTGGGTGTGGACTCTGGGAAGGACCATCTGGACACCAGGTGGATGTGGGGTGGGCTGGACTTCTCCTACCTGTGACGATGATCTTCAGGGATTTGCTCCCAGTTGACTGTTTTGAGGTGTGCTTGTAAATTCCAGCACATCTGTAGGTCCCTGCGTGTCCTGGGGTCACAGGGTTGATGGTGACGTGGTTGGAAAGGCCAGTGTACGACTCACGGACTAGGCTCCCAGTGGTTTGGAATATTGTGAACATGACAAACTGAAGACGGGAATGACAGGAGAGAGTCACACGTCCTCCTAGGGGAACCCGAGGGCTCGGCCAGGCTGACAGGGAGAATTCGTCCTGAGCACCTGGAAGAGGAGGAGGCACAACCTAGAGAGGGAAATGTGGAACCCCCCGTCTCCCACTGTCCTTGCGGGCTTTTCCTTCTTCACATTGTTCTGGTTTGCCGCATAACATGGGGTCCCCTGATGCCCTGGGATACCTGGTAGTGAGCCAGGGACACAGCCCACCCCAGAGTGGACATGGAAGGTTTCCCCAGAACAGCATTCTACTAAGCATGATGATACAATATTGAGCCAAGTTGCTCCTAGTTCTTATCTACAACAAGAAATCTGTGCATGGAGGAGAAGGAGGAAATCTACCAGATTCAAGCAATACAGAAAACATATCAACTCATTTAACAATTCCCAAGACAAGTGCCCGGCATGGGTCCCCCGCCTCCCGACAGAGAGTACTCCACCCACCCCTAGACACGCCGGATTCTGAGCATCACAGGTTCCTTCAGAAGATTGGATGAGCCCGAGGGGCTGCCCTTGGAGGGTTTCTAGAACAAAATGGAAATTGGGGTCTCCAGAGGACCCCCTTCCTGTGATCCCAGTGCTCAATGCAAAGCCCCCCCCCCATGTCATCTGCATCATCCTGACTTCGTGTCCTCCCTCCCTGCCTGGAGAATCATTTGTGTTTGGCCAACACAGCATCCTAGGACTGAGATAGGACTCACCCACATGTGTGCAGATCTTCTGGTTCAGACAGAATCCTGGGCAAAAAAAAAAAAAAAGAGAGAGAGAGAGATAGCTTGTCTTCACATGAATCCTGCCCTCCTTGTGACTGGGTTTGTCAGCTCAGCCTGGATTCAGAGGGTGGATGAACCTGCTTCCCACCCGCAGCCCCAGGTTGTGGAGAGGCCAGGTCTTCAAGAGAGCATTTTCTATCCCAACCCTGTCTGCTTTTCCCTTCCAGGACTTACCCAGACACAGGAGGGTGATGAGTTTGGGGGCCATGGTACCACTTCTCTTGGGCAGAACACAGGGGTTGAGCTAAATTGGAAAATGAACAGGATGTGGTAACCATGGTTCCGGTTTCAGTATGCAGAGTTTAGAGGGTGACCACCACACAGGAAGATGACCAGCTCTCACCCTAAACATAGCGGGTGACACAGGAAACTTGCAGATGGTATTTTTGGTTCAAGAGCCCCTAACAAAGGCCTGCCATGAACCTCAGCACCGACCAATCGATAACGTCTGAATTTCAAGTTTAATTTTTCTATGTGCAAAATTGTAGAATGATATCTTAATATCTTATTGCCTTTTTCAAGAACTGTGCATGATTCTGTTTCTGTGATGCAACGTTCTCCTGCCAAATTAAAATAGACGCATGGTCAATGTTGTAAAACGGTTGTACAGTAAAACTGAAATGTTTATCCTGTTATTTTCAAAGTTGCAAATTAATTACTTGCAAATTGAGAACGATTTTCAAGTTCTTCAATTTTTCTCCTATGCTTCAAGAAGTTAACAAGAAAAATTGATTTTGCATTATTAACACAGAAGCGAGCATGAAAATCCTTGTTCTTGATGTTTTCTCTGAAATCCTTCCTTGACTCACAGTTCAAGACACAGATCTCCATCTTTCTGTTCCAGAAAACTCTACTCTCTCTCTGTGTGTGTATTTACATACGTATACAAACTGTAAATAACACAAACATATGTGCATATAATGCTGAAGGTTCTCCCCAAAAGCCAATTCATGTTATTAAAAAATTAGTAAGATTAGCAAGAAAAAAAGCCCTGTGAAATCCACACTGAAAAAAAAAACAGCATATTCACAAAAATAGTATCAACTCATGCTTTTTCTCTCATCTGGCCCAGAACTTCCCAACGTATGAAAACAACACACACACAATTTTGGATCTTTTCTGTGTCATTTTTGTAAATATGTGTCTTCCATATCACAGCTATCATCTGGTAATATTTGTGTGTGTGTATGTATGTACATTTTTACATTTTAAATATAGCACAAAAGGATAGTTTGTTTTGTGTTTTTGATTGTAAAATGATACCACTTATGCTCCTAATGCTCTGCATAGCTCTTGTTTATTCACCAACAGACAGACTGCAGTAAATCGCTTGCGTATTCCTCAATGTGTTTGTCCCTTTGGGCTGATATGATGTATGTGTTCACCAGGCATTTTGTTTTTTGGAGCAATGTTGGCCGGAGCATTCTTGCCTGTGTGTCCTGGGTTTTATGAGTGAGTTTCCCTGAGTACACACCCCAGGGTGGGACTACACACATGGGGACTGTCAAGGTAAAAATAAACTGACAAAACACATTTTTTCCAGAGCGATGACCTCAAAACTGCCAGCAACAGTTGTCAGATTCTGGTGTTTTTTCCACTTCTCAGAAAATACCTGATTACGGATGACAGAGGATGAACTTGATGTTAACATTTACTTAAGTATATTCTACAATAGAAAAATATGTTGAATAAATGCTGTGATATAAATATCTGTACCTGTAAGCAAATGTATCACCTATGAGAAATAATTTTTACAAATCAGTGATGCCATTTATTAAACATTGTGCTATGTTTCATAAAATGTGTTATAATTGATTGACTTGGAAGTGAGATTTGCAAAGTTCAAGACCTCAGTAGCAGACAGTTACCCTCCGAGCAAACACACGGGACAAATACCCACTTGAAAATATGAAGCATGCATTGGTTAAAAATGAGAAGAACTTGTTAATTTAACGTTGCTAAATGTACTTTACGGTGTTTATGGGTTTCTTGCCAGGAAGACAGCTCAGCAGTGTTTACACATTGGAAGGAGGCCAACGACTTTGTGAAGTAAACTCTTTTAATCCAGTGCAATTTTTACATAGTACAAATTAAAGTTCTAAGAAGTAAGCGTACACTGGACTGTGGGAACAAGACACAGCACAATTAACAGCAGAGGGGCCACGGCCTTTGAAGAGGGAAAATTTGAACACTGATAACTTTAAAAGTTTGGCTCTTGAAGGTGAGGGTTAAATGTATGTAAATTTCCAAACGTTCGGTGAAATTGGAAATTTTTGATTTTATGTTAAAGAATGTGATTCTGTGCTTTTTAAAGCTGTGTTGAGAACTATAAATAATTACAGCAGTTAATTTGGGATTTTGACGTGGGGCATATTTTGATTACTGGATTCAATGCCTAAATTCACAACTCTTCACTAAAACAAACTCAACTAAATGTTGAACGCATGTGACGCATTACGTGTTAATTAGTATATCTTTAAACAATTTCCCTTCATGAATTATTTCCAGAAGGACCCACATCATCTGTATATTTTAGGTATATCAAGCAAATTTTCCAAAAGTGTTACCCAAACAATAAATACAAATAGTTGATTAATTAGGTAAAGAAACAAGGTTCTTACAGGCAAGAGCCAGTGGTGTGTTTCATGTCCCATTCATTATGATTTAGAAGATTCTATTCACTTGAGGTATATTTAAAGAGATTTTGTAGCCTAATCTGCTGACAGGCTTATGGATTCCTCTGGAAAAACACATAAAAGAGTAAATTCAGAGCAGTGTGAAGAAGAAGAGGCGAGAACGACCCCCGGACCGACCAAAGCCCGCGCGCGCTGCATCCCGCGTCCAGCACCTACGTCCCGCCGCCGTCGCCACCATGCCCAAGAGAAAGGCTGAAGGGGATGCTAAAGGAGATAAAGCCAAGGTGAAGGACGAACCACAGAGAAGATCCGCGAGGTTGTCTGCTAAACCTGCTCCTCCAAAGCCAGAGCCCAAGCCTAAAAAGGCCCCTGCAAAGAAGGGAGAGAAGGTACCCAAAGGGAAAAAGGGAAAAGCTGATGCTGGCAAGGAGGGGAATAACCCTGCAGAAAACGGAGATGCCAAAACAGACCAGGCACAGAAAGCTGAAGGTGCTGGAGATGCCAAGTGAAGTGTGTGCATTTTTGATAACTGTGTACTTCTGGTGACTGTACAGTTTGAAATACTATTTTTTATCAAGTTTTATAAAAATGCAGAATTTTGTTTTACTTTTTTTTTTTTTTTTTTTTAAAGCTATGTTGTTAGCACACAGAACACTTCATTGTTGTTTTTGGGGGAAGGGGCATATGTCACTAATAGAATGTCTCCAAAGCTGGATTGATGTGGGGAAAACACCTTTCTCTTCTAGTTTTGAGAGACTTCCTCTTGGTTCCCAGGAGGAGGGAGTCCCTGACTTTGACACACATGGCCACCTTGGCACAAAAGCCTTGTGGTATGGAAAAACAAATTTGTTTTTATGTTCTCTTCTCCCTTTCCATCTTTCAGCATAGACTTAACTCCCTTAAGCCCAGACATCTGTTGGGACCTGACCCGTAGTCATTGGTTACCAGTGTGTCAGGCAATCTGGACTTTCCAGTGATGCCACTGAGATGGCACTGGTCAAAACAGCATTGGTTCCATTTCTAGATTGTGGATCTTCAGATAAATTCTACCGTTTTCATTTCACTTCCTGAAAGTCAGGGTCGGCTTGTGAAAAGTTGTTAAACAACATGCTAAATGTGAAATGTCAACCCTCACTCTAAACTTTCCCTGTTCAGAGCATCAGATGAAGACTTTATTGGGTTTTATAGTGGCTTTCTGATTTTGGTAGTCCATTGAAGAAGGGAGTTTGAAAGTTGTTGTATACTGTTAACGATTGTCTGCCCATGTCCTGCCTGAAATACCATGATTGCTTATGGGAAGTATCTTTAATAAAGCTGGATACAGTTTGGCTTGGAAAAAAAAAAAAAGAGTAAATTCAGAAGGTCAGAAATAAGCCACACCTAAATTTTTCAAGTATGGATCCTGGACAAACAAACTAGACCGTATCTACTCCTTTGCATTCTCTTTTTCAAAAATTCCAATTTTTAAAAATATTGGGCGTTCTTGATCTGTCTTCATGTGACTGTACCCTGGCTGATTATTTTTTAAATATGTGTATATTTCCATCCTTTTTTTATAATTTCTGCAAGCATGCCTCTCTCTGTTTCCAGCCACAGTTACTTTACCTTTTCTATATTTTAATGTGCTTCCACTTACTTAATACCTTTCTTGTAAATTCACGAATTTCTTTTCATTTTTACCTACTTTTAACATCATTAAAATGAGGAAAATAACTCTTCTAACCTATATAACATTTTTCAGTTTTTGGTGTTTTATGCATTTTATTTTATTTTGTTTTGTTTTGTTTTGTTTATAAGATGAAGTTTCACTCTCGTTGCCCAGGCTGGAGTGCAGTGGCATGATCTCAGCTCACTGCAACCTCTGCCTCCCAGGTTCAAGCAATTCTCCTGCCTCAGCCTCCCTAATAGCTGGGATTACAGATGCCCACCACCACACCCGGCATTTTTTTTGTTTTGTTTTGTTTTGTTTTGTTTGTATTTTTAGTAGAGATAGGGTGTTGCCATGTTGGGCAGGCTGGTCTCGAACTCCTGACCTCAGGTGATCCACTTGCCTCGGCCTCTCAATTGCATTTTATTTTTAAAATAAACTCGAGGTGCCTCAAATTTCTCTTTGACTATCTCATATTTGTATCACTTTCACTTTCTGAGTAATTCCCCTTCTTATACACAAACATTTTATTAGGGTATACTTATGCTTTACTTTTTCTTTACGTAGCCATGACAGTTTAAATTCTGATTAATCCTTATTGTTAAGAGGAATGAGCTCCTTCCTCAATACTAACATGAATTAGGCAGCACCTTGAATTCTGGTCATCTCTTATCTTCAATTGGTGGAGGGAAGTCAATACATCCCAATAAACCTCCAGTTCCTTCTGCCCACTGGACAATTTCTTCTGCAGTTTTACCGTCTTGGAGGAAGGCAAAATCTGCACACAAAATAGCCTCTTCCGTCAGAAGCTCTGTGAGCTATCGACACCACACTGTACATTAGATCTCTGGAACATTTTCATCCTGCATAACCAAACTTTGTAGCCTTTGACCAACGTGTCCTCATTTCTCACGCTCAAAACCCGCCTGACTAGAGTGTAAAAAGACTGTATTGCATTCATGAAATTTGCTAAGAGGGTATGTCTTACATGTTGTCACCACGTTAAAAAAAATGAAGACAAAAATGATAACCCTGTGAGGGGAAAGATGCTTTTTTGTTAGTTCGATTGTGGTAATCATTTCACATACATCAAAATGACATATTCCAACCACCAAATATGTACAATTTGTACATGTCAAGAAAGCTTGAAAGTATTTGTTACAATCATTGTCATTCTCCCCTTTTCTTAAAATAATAAAGACATTTAATGTCTCATTTCACAAAAAGTTTTGAGGCAGGCAGTGCCAGTGCTGTCCCAGCAACCCAGTGACACTGGGGTTCTGGGTTGTGGGGTTTGGGGATGGTATCCCTGGGATTCCCTAGGCCATCATCATATCTTTTTATAATCAATGATATTTTGTTTTATTTTAAGTTCCAGGGTACATGGCCAGGACATGCAGGTTTGTGACACAGCTAAACATATGCCATGGCGGTTTGCTGCACCTACAAACCCATCGCCGCATGGCCTGTGGCCCCTTTGCCTTGGACAATTTCTCCCATTTGGAATGGGAACATTTGCCCAGTGTCTGTACTTCTATTGTATCTTGGAAGTAGCTAACATGTTTATAATTTCAGAGGCTCATATGGGGAAGAGACTTGCCTTGTCTCAGAGGAGACTTTGGACTTGGTTCATGCTGAAATGAGCTAAGACTTCGGGGAACTGTTGGGAAGGCATGATTGGTTTTGAAATGTGAGAAGGACATGAGATTTGGGAGGGACAAGGGGCAAAATGATACGATTTGGCTATGTCCCCTTCCAAATCTCATCTCAAATTTTTCCCATGTATTTGAGGAGGGCCCGATGAGAGATGATTGGATCATGGGGGCAGATTTCTCCCTTGTTGTTCTCATGATCGTGAGTTCTCACAAGAGCTGGTGGTTTGAAAGTGTGACATGTCTCCCCTGGTTCTCTCTTTGTCCTGCAACAATGAGAAGAAGGGCCCCGCTTCCCCTTCAACTTCTGCCATGACAGTAAGTTTCCTGAGGCCTCCCAGGCATCATTCCTGTTAAGTCTGTGAAACTGTGAGTCAATTAAACCTCTCTTCTTCATAAATTACTCAGTCTCAGTCTCAGGTAGTTCTTTATGGCAGTGTAAAAATGAACTAATACACCATGTTTTTTGTTTTGTTTTGTTTTGTTTTTGTTTTTGTTGCCTTTTTTCATAGAATTGGTTCGCTAGCGCACTCTGGATACCCTCAAGTAGAAGTTGACATTGAAATTTATGGTATTTCTGTACCTTTTGACCCAGCCATCCCATTACTGGGTATATACCCAAAGGATTATAAATCATGCTGCTATAAAGACACATGCACACATATGTTTATTGCGGCACTATTCACAATAGCAAAGACTTGGAATCAACCCAAATGTCCATCAGTGACAGACTGGATTAAGAAAATGTGGCACATATACACCATGGAATACTATGCAGCCATAAAAAAGGATGAGTTCGTGACCTTTGTAGGGACATGGATGCAGCTGGAAACCATCATTCTCAGCAAACGATCACAAGAACAGAAAACCAAATACCGCATGTTCTCACTCACAGGTGGGAATTGAACAATGAGAATACTTGGACACAGGGTGGGGAACATCACACACCGGGTCCTATTGTGGGGAGGAGGGAGGGGGGAGGGATAGCATTAGGAGATATACCTAATGTAAATGACGAGTTAATGGGTGCAGCACACCAACATGGCACATGCATACATATGTAACAAACCTGCACATTGTGCACATGTGCCCTAGAACTTAAAGTATAATAATAAGGAGAAACTGTGCCAAGTGTCAGCTGATGGAGAGAGAAGAGTTGGAGGATTCCCAAGAGGGTTTTAGCAAATTATTATGGACTACTTAGTTCCAAACTTATTTTCACTCACTTACTCCATCATGTGAACCATATTCTGCGTCTTGAGCTGACGAGACAGAGCTCAGTAGCACAGATGAGGGAATATCTTAATGAAAAGTTAGTAAAAATGAGGCCCGGTGCGGTGGCTCATGCCTGGAATCCCAGCACTTTGGGAGGCCGAGGCCGGCAGATCACGAGATCAGGAGATTGAGACCATCCTGGCTAACAGGGTGAAACCCCGTCTCTACTAAAAATACAAAAAAATCAGCCGCGCGTGGTGGCACAAACCTGTAATCCTAGCTACTTTGGAGGCTGAGGCAGGAGAATCGCTTGAACCCGGGAGGCAGAGGTTGCAGTGAGCCGAGATCACGCCACTGCAGTCCTGCCTGGGCTACAGAGCGAGACTCCATCTAAAAATAATAATAATAATAATAATAATAAAAGTGCATTACAAGAAGACCAGGGCATGGAGTTTATATCTGTGTGGGTCCACATCTGCTGTGAGTGACGTACCTTCATTTTATCAGGTAAGCAAATCGGAGAGGGAAGTCAAGGAAAGTCAGTAACAGTGGGAAGGGAAGACATCAGAATTGAATTGAGGAAGAGTTTTGAACTAGAGATCTGAAACCTGAGGCCATTTCTTTCACTCCATATTCTCAGCAGACAGTTCACCCAGCATACAATGACAATGTCTGACAATTTCCTTCCAAAGCCTCTGGGGTTAGGAGATTGGATTCCAAGCCTCTATTGTTCCAAATGGTGAATGGTTTTCTCTTGTGTTCCTCTTCTCGCGTTTGGGTTTTTTTTTTTCTGACTGTGCAAGACTCCAGTAGCAGGACTCCAACGACCACCAGGACCAAGACGGCCACGCCCAGCCTGATAAGATTCCCTACTGTGTAATCCTGGGGGTGTGAGCCTAGGAAGAGTGGACAAAGATGTCACCAAAGGTGTGAAGGCCAAACTCATCCTAAAGTCCCTGGATGTCCACTCCGGTCACCCACATCCCCCTGAGTGGTCATAGCCTCCCAGCCTCATCCACAACTGAGGACATCTCTGCATTGAGCAGCCTTGCATTCTGACGGGTTCTGTAACGATCTCAGGACTTGAGCTGCCCCTGAGAACCACAGAAAGAGGGGGAATGTGAGGAAACATAGGCGTGATCATGCTATTCTCTGATACTCAATATGTCTCTAAAATCAGCTAATTACTTGAAAGAAGCATGCCCAATATCGCACCATTCGTAAAATTTAGACACAGAGAAGAGAATTTGGAGCTACAGGTTTTCTGAATAGCAGGAAAATACAAGAGAATAGACTGGAGTTGCCAGTTACCCTTCCTTTGCTTTGCCCCAGACATTACTTCCTCATCTCTGGCTCATAATTACGCATTTCCATCCCATTTTGTCAATCTATTAACCTGATGGACCTGCTTTGATCAAATAAATGGAATAGTATCTACAACACATTAAGCATTTTTGTCTCTAGGATCCAAGAATACTACAATTAGTATAAGCAATTACTCAGTTTGCATTCAAGATAGGGAGGCTGACAAGAAGCAACTGAAAAGGATAAATGATAAAAGCAAATACTTAGATGGATATATGGAGAAAATGCAAATATATGTTATGTAATATATATACATATATATGTTTTATATATATATACACATATATATATATTACACTCTATCAATTTTACAAAAGTCATACCAGAACACCAGCCCTTTGGGGAATAAAATAGAGAATATTGTATACGAGTTCATTTAAAAGATGTTTTGGAAAATGACAGGACCAGGCTCAGAACATGGTGTTCCTGAAAATTGGGAAAAACTTTCTCTTTCTTGGTCTCCTCCACACAATGGCCACCGTTACTTGCAGAGACTGGATATATCCCTAGTGGACTGACGTTCCCAGACGGGTGCATTTCTGCACCTCCTTTCCCAGAGAGACACTGGCACTGATGTTCAGCACTGATGGATCCCTTTGGTTTTCTGGATACAAGGCTGCCTTTGATACATAAGAGAACGAATCCCCAAATGTGGATAGAATTGTGTCCATGTGCTCAAGCTAAAGAGTGTCTGGATCAGCTCAACTAAAGTTCATGATTCTCAGGGAATGCCTCAACCATCTTGAGCCCCAGACGCTCTCTCCTCCTCCTATAGAGGGGTTGATTCCGTTCGTTCCTAGGTTGCCTCTTTGCAAACCTGTAGGATCAGCACCCTGGACAGGGGCGAGAGGTGGGCTTTGCTCTTCTCTCCTTCCTCAGCTCGGCCGGTTCCCTTCAAGAATTTCCTTTCTCACCGACCACCCAACCAGCACCAATGACCGCAGTGCTGGGGACTTGAACCCCCCTCCCTTCATTCCAGGTTCCCCACCAGCTGCTCAGGAAACAGCCACTTCCATAAAGATTTCAGGCGGAGGCCGGGCGCGGTGACTCACGCCTGTAATCCCAGCACTTTGGGAGGCCGAGGCAGGCAGATCACGAGGTTAGGAGATCGAGACCAGCCTCGCTAACACGGTGAAACCCCATCTCTACTAAAAATACAAAAAATTAGCCAGGCTTGGTGGGGGGCGCCTGTAGTCCCAGCTACTCAGGAGGCTGAGGCAGGAGAATGGCGTGAACCTGGGAGGTGGACGTTGCAGTGAGCCCAGATTGCACCACTGCACTCCAGCCTGGGCGACAGAGCGAGACTCTGTCTCAAAATAAATAAATAAATAAATAAAGGATTTCAGGTGGAGAAGGAGACTTCTGCCTCCCCAGGAATTCACAAACTAGGTGAAGAATTCTTTGCTCACCAGTTTCAGGGGTTGATTCCATGGGTGTCAGGCAAGTACTCTCAGGGATTCCTATGAAAAATGACAGAGAATGGGTGTACAAGAGTCGTTCCTCGCCACACTGAAGCAGAACCATTCTACGTGGAGTGTCTGTCTCTTGCCCACGGCCTACTCTGTGGTTCACCTAATGACTAATGCGGGTCCTGAGGTCTCTTGTCAGAGTCCTTTGAGAATAGACTTTCTCCCCTAGACGTGAAAGGCGACAGAGGGCTCAGAGATGCCCGTTGATGTCAAGAGACCTTATCTACAACGGGGCCGTAAATATCTACATTCACCAAAAGGGAAATCTCTCTGGGGCTGAGAGGTCAGGAGGAGCTCCTGGAAAATGAATAAGGGCAAAGGGCTGGTGCAACCTCTGATGTCCCCAAACCTTATCTGGCCTCACCTCCTCCTGTGCTTGTCCTGATGCAATTCTTCATTCACCTGAACACATAGGACCCCAAAGTGAGCCTCTACATAGGATGTGGAGAAGAGGGTGGAGGTGCCCTGTCTCCAATCCTGTACCCTGATTGCACTGGTCATTCTCAGCCTCTCTTTTTCTCATTGTATTTCTCACTGCTTCATTTTGTCCAGAACCCCTCAAATCTCCTGATCTCCAGCAGGACGCCCCTCAGATAGAGCTCCAGGGTGCAGCTGGCACCAGAGCACGCAGCAGGCATGGGGTCCTCACCTGTGACAGGAACGTGCAGTGGGTCACTGGGGGCTGACCACTCATAGGGAGACTCATTGAAAGCACCGTAGCATCTGTAGCTCCCAACAGAGGTTGGGGACACAAGGCACAGAGGAAGGTCGACCTGGAATATTCCACTGTGGCTCTGCCCTCCACTGAGCCAGTGACCATGGGCCTCCTGCTTCTTGGATAGATGATACTTGTCAAATGGGATCTTAGAGCTACAGAACAATGTCACTGTATCTCCCGGACCCGCCATGGCGTTCTCTCGGGTAATGAGAGAGGGCTTTTTGTATTTTCCTGTAAGAAAAAGAGACTTTGGTTACTTATTTTGCACCATATTCTCAGTAGACAGTTCACCCCATATACAATGGCAATTTCCTTCCAAAGCCTTCTGGGATCAGGAGATTTGATGCCAAGTCTCTATTGTTCTAAATGGTGCATGGTTTTCTCTCATGTTCCTCTTCCTCCTACATTTTGGGTTTTTTTTTTTTTTTTTTCTGACCATGCCAGAATCCAGTAGCAGGAATCCAAGGGCCACCAGGACAAAGACGGCCATGCCCATCCTGATAAGATTCCCTGCTGTGTAATCCTGGGGATGTGAGCCTAGGAATAGTGGACAAAGATGTCACCAAAGCAGTGAAGGCCAAACTCATCCTAAAGTCCCTGGACGTCCACTTGGGCCATCCACATCCCCCTGAGTCATCGTAAGGCTTTTACAACAAAAGCCTTCTCCACACTACTCTTAGTGTTGGAAAAAAAAACTATTTTCTTATGTTAGGAGCAAACTCCATACGTCTGCTAGTGCTGTCTCAATCTGTATTCTCTCTATGATCCTGATTTGATGAGTGTGCGTGCCTTTTTAAACCCTCCTCTTTCCATTGCTTCTCCCTGGCTTTTGACTGTATCTTTAAGGCTTACTGTGCCCAGACAGCATATGAGATGTGGGGTCCTCCTGGAACATGAAAATAACTCTCTGCTTGGAAACCCTCAGGAAACATGGTGCTGACGTAGATTCCCCGACCTGGAGCTATGAGGTTAGGGTCCCAACGCTGTGTGTTGAAAAGTGAAAGAATCTCCATAGAATCTGAAATACCCTCACCGATGAACACTGCAGAACCAGTAGCTGTGGTCCCACACCCCGAGGTGCTAGACATGACTACTTGTAGGAGAGGTTGGAAGTGGCCTCTGCTTCCTCTTTGGGCAGAAGGACATGCTAAACTCCTTTATGGAGAAACACCTCAAAGTCCCAATCTCCACTCAGATCCTCAGGGAGATTCGCTGATGGGTGGTGAAGGTGGGAGTTTGTGGTGTGTCCCTGCATCTCATGGCAGAGGAACGGGGCTGCAGGTTCCACATGGGGAACCAACTCCAAAAGGCAACTTAGTGCCTGAGCTGAGGGAAAGCAGCCCCTTGTCAAGGTTTGCGAATCTCTCTCAGTATCTGTTTCACATTCTCTGTCACTGTCTCTGCCAGTGACCAAGTGTCTCTGCCACATTGAGGTGTGGTTGTAACTTGTTTTCTTTTTAACTATCACAAGTTCTCTGTTTCTCCCTCTTTCCTTCATCCCCTCCCCTGGCCCTCTAATATGTTACTTGGTGTTTCTATGTTCCGGCAGTTTTCTTCCTTTCCTGGCGGTTTGATCAACAACCACATCACCCCGGGGAGTTTCCAGGACACCAAAAGACCACGGACGGTCCAGCCACACTCACCTGTGATCACAATGTCCAGGGGGTCACTGGGAGCCGACCACATGTAGCGGGAGCGATTGAAAGAACCACAGCATCTGTAGGCTCCTGCGTGGGCAGGCATTATAGGACCCATGGAAAAGACAGCCTTGGAGAAGTGGTGCCCAGCCTGGATCATCTTACCATACTGCTGGGAATGCTGTGTGTTCCCCTCTTTGCATAAGATAAATTCATCAAATGTCAGTTCTGAGTGACAGCGCAGGCTCACCCTGGCTCCTGCGTGCACCAGGGAGCTTGGGTGCGCTGAAATGGAGGGTTTTGTGAACAAGCCTGAGAGCAGAGACAGAGGAGTTCACATGAGTCTCCTTCCTCACCCCTTGCCTGAGACCTCAGGGTGAAGCTCTCCCTCATCACCCCCAAAGTGCTGTCTCAATCTGTATTCTCTCTATGATCCTGATTTGATGAGTGTGCGTGCCTTCCTTCCTGTTGGTGTGCGTGCATTGTGTGTGCGTGTTCTCTCTGCGCAGATCCCCACTGTCCGGCTTGAAGCCATAGGAGATGCGTTGTTCTCCTGGAAAATGGGAATTACTCTGTGCTTTGAGAACCTTCAGAAAACACAGTGCTGGACTTAAGTTCCCTGGCATGGGACTATGAGGTTATGAGCCTCACTATTTTTCAATTCTGTGTGTTGAAAAATACAAGAATCTCTGGAGGATCAGAAGAAACCTCACAGGCTCACACTGAAGGAAACAATTGGTTTTGCCCCAGAACCCAAGAGGTTAGACGTGACTACTTGTTGGGGAGGGTGGAAGTAACTCCTTTTCCCTATTTAGGCAGAAGAACATGGTAAACTCCTTTGCTGAGCAGCTCCTCACAGTCTCAGTCTCCACTCAGATCCTCCAGGAGCTTTCGTAGCCTGGATCTCCCTACCTCACACCGACTTGCTTCCCCCCTCTCTTGGTGGAAAGACTCAACCTCTTCTCTGTTCCTTCTGAGCTCCTTGAATGTGAGACTCACTCCACACTTTCCCTTCCTGACTGTACAGGATGATTCTCTAACTCCCCATAACATCCATGAGAGAGAAGGGATGAGTGTCAGGAGACCGGGAAGGAGGACGAGAGGAATGGGTGCGTTTCCCAATCCACGTCCCACCGAGTCACTGGACTCATCTCCCAAGGGAAGTGTCACTTCCCCAAGCCTCTGGCTCCTTCAAGGCAGGGTAATGACTTCCCTGAGGGAAACACTGGTGCTGGGGTCAGGCAACATGGCTCCTCCCTGGACCCATCCTGCTGGAGTTGATACCAGCACCCTGCGTCTGCTACTCCCCAGGCAGATTCTCCCTCTGCTTGGCCTCGGCTTCCTCCCTCCTCCTCCTCCACCTGGGTACCTGATTCCTCACAGGAAATGCCCTCTCTTTAAATTCTCAGGACGGCTTCTGTGTCCACAGTTAGTGCATGACTAGCAATCCTACAATGACTCTGGCTTCACTGGGTGTGGACTCTGGGAAGGGCCATCTGTTGGACATGGGGCGGGCTGGACTTCTCCTACCTGTGACCGCAATCTTCAGGGATTTGCTGTGAGCTGACCGTATTGTGGTGTGGTTGTAAGATCCAGAACATCTGTAGGTCCCTGCGTGTCCTGGGGTCACAGGGCCAATGGTGATGTTGTTGGAAAGGCCGGTGTGCAATGCATGGTCCCGGGTCCCAGATCTTTTGAATATTGTAAATATGACAAACTGAAGATGGGAATGACAGGACAGAGTCACACGTCCTCCTAGGGGAACCACGGGGCTCGGCCAGGCTGACAGGGAGAACTTGTCGTAACCACCTGGAAGAGAAGGAGGCACAGCCTAGGGGGAAATGTGGAGCCCCCCGTCTCCCACTGTCCTTGGGGGCGTTGCTTTCTTTACATTGTTCTGGTTTGCCCTGTAATGGGTGGGGTCGCCTGATGCCCTGGGATACCTGGTAGTGAGCCAGGGACACAGCCCACCCCAGCGTGGACATGGAAGGACATACAATTCCAGAACAGAAATTCTAGTTGGCATGATGATAAAATATTGAGCCAAGTTTTTCCTAATTTTTTTCTACAACAACAGCAATCTATGCAATAGGAGAGAAGGAGGAAATCTATCAGATTCTGGCAATACAAAAAAAAAAAAATCACACATGAACTCATTTAAACAATTCTCTACACAGGTACCTGCCACTGCGTCCACGAGTGCTCTGGCTGCTGACCAGTTCCTTCTCAGGCTCCAGCAGCAGAGGAGCCTTTTAGCTCATGGGTAGATGGAGAATCTGAGTTCCTTCCTATGCTCAGACAGTTCCGTGGAGCCCAGCACTGGGTCCTCACCTCCCGACAGACGATGCTCCAACCCATCCCCAGGCACCCCAGATTCTGAACATCACAGGCTCCTTCGGGAGACTGGCTGAGCCCAAAGGGGTGTCTACAAAGGGTCTCTAGAACAAAATGGAGCCTGGGGTTTCCAGAGTCCCCCCTTCCTGTGTTCCCAGGGCTCTCTGCAAAGCCCTCCCCACATCATCTGCCTCTGCCCGATTCCACGTCTGCCCTCCCTGCCTGGGAGGACCCTTTGTGTTTGGGCAACACAGTATCTTCGGACTGGGGTAGGACTCACCCATGTGTGTGCAGATCCTGGTAGGCAGGCAGATTCCTGGAAGGAAAACTACATCAGAGATGACCTGTCCCCCTGTGAATTCTGCGCTCACTGTAACCAGGCCTCGTGTTGGACATTGGCCATGTCAGCTCAGCCTGGACTCGGTGGATGAACCTGACTCCCCACAGGCTCTCACCCGCAGCCTGGGTAGTGGAGAGGAGAGGTCTTCGAGAGAGCATGATTTCTTCCTAACTCTGCCCTCCTTTCTCTTCCAGGACTTACCTAGACACAGGAGGGTGATGAGTTTGGGGGCCATGGCGCCACGTCTGTTGGAGGGGACATATGGGTCGAGCTACATTGGAAAACAAACAGGATATGGTTACCATGGCCCCAGTTTCATGGTTTGCAGAGTTTGAAGGTTTTCCACCACACAGGAAGATGACCCGCTCTTGCCCTAAATAGAGTAGGTGCCGTGAAAAACGTTCAAACAGTATTTTTGGTTCAACACAGCCCCCAGCAAAGGCCAGACCTGAACCCCATCACTGACCAGTCCTGAATATCCAAATTTCTATGTTCCTACCTATTCTAATGTCTTACTGCCTTTTTTTTGAGAACTACGTGTGATTCCATTTATATTATGCAATATTCCCGTCAAACTAACAAGCGTGCATGGATGATGTTGTAAAATGGTTGTAGAACAAAAAAGGAAATGCTTATGCTGTTATTTTTCAAAACTGAAAATTAATTGCAAATTGGGAACTGTTTTCAGTTTCTGAAATGTTCCTGTCGAGCTTCAAGAAGTTTTACTACAACAAAAACATTGATTCTGCATTATTAACAAAATTCAGCATCCTCTGGGTTTGGAGTTTTATCTAAACTTCTTCTTTTTTTTTTTTTAGATGGAGTCTCACCCTGTCGCCCAGGCTGGAGTGCAATGGCGTGATCTCAGCAACCTCCGCCTCCTGGGTTCAAGCAATTCTCCTGCCCCAGCCTCCTGAGTAGCTGGGATTACAGGCGTGCACTACCACACCCAGGTAATTTTTTGTATCTTTAGTAGAGACGGGGTTTCACCATGTTGGCCAGGGTGGTCTCAAACCTGACCTCGTGATTCGCCCTCCTCAGCCTCCCAAAGTGCTGGGATTACAGGCATGAGCCACCGCACTCAACCTTGAAATCCTTCTTTGACTCATAGGCTCAGATGTCTGTCTTTGTCTTCTGACAAGTCCAAGAGTATGTTCATATACACATACATATATAAAATACAAATAATATCTATGTGTATGTAATGCTCAACATTCTTTCCGCAAGCCAATGTATATTATAAAAAAAATTAATGAGATTTTATCAAGAAAAGACCCTGTGAAATCACCATGGAGGGCCAGGTGCGGTGGCTCACGCCTGTAATCCCAGTACTTTGGGAGGCCGAGGCAGGCGGATCACGAGGTCAGGAGTTGGAGGCCAGCCTGGCCAAGAGACCAGTCTGGTCAACGTGGTGAAATCCCATCTCTACTAAAAATACAAAAATTACTCGGGCATGGTGGCAGGCGCCTGTAATCCTAGCTACTCAGGAGGCTGAGGCAGGAATATTACTTGAACCCAGGAAGCAGAGGTTGCAGTGAGCCGAGATCATGCCATTGCACTCCAGCCTGGGCAACAGAGCGAGACTCTGACCCCCAGAAAAAAAAAAAATCACCACGGAAAATGACACCAGGAAATTCACAAGGTATGACTTGTCTCTCGCCTGTCCCTGAACTTCCCACCTTAATAACAAAAATTCTGTAACTCAGGTTCATCTATTCTTTGCTTTATTTGTCAATATAACATATATCGACAAATACATAAATTATAAATACATATATATAAAGTTTTAAATGTAGAGCTAAGGGAACATTTGCTTTTGTCTTTTTGTTTTTGAAATTATATTGCTATGCCCACAGTATTTTACACAGCTCTTGTTTCTTTACTACAGATGTAATTGGAGTATACTGACTGCTTTCTCCTCAGTGTATTAGTCTTTTTTGCCTTATATGATGTATGTTTTTAGTAGGCATTTTGCTTCCAAGAGCAATGCTGTCCTGAACGTCATTGCATGTGTTAAAAAACATATTTAATTATTAGATAAATAGTTAACTCTTGCAGGCAAGAACCAGTGGCATCTTTGACATCCCATTACTTATAATTACTTGTAACACTGGGTTGTGTTAGTGTCCTGGATTGAGTTAGGCAAGAGTACATACCCCAGAGTGGAATTTCGGGGCATGGGCCATGTCAAGATGGAAATAAGCTAGATGAGAACACATTCTTTCCAGAGTGTTGGCCCCATTTACCCTCAGCAAGTATTGTCATACTCTGTTGTTTTTCCTACTACCCAGGGGAAAGAGCATAAATTTGATGTTAATATTTAAGTAATTGTTAGAAATGACCAGAAGACAAATCAGATAGCATGGGCCCCAAACTGTCTTGCAGAGCCCCTTGGGATGGTCACATTTGTCTCTAAGGCTCTACCACTCTGAAAGGTGCTTTGTTCTCTCTGAGGCTTTGCCTCCTGGCTGCATTTTGGGGCCTTGGCTAGCTGAGTCAAACTCAAAATATCCAAACCCTAAGGACGGGCCTGGGCCAGTGGCTCAACACCTGCTGGAGCACTTCTGGATCTTAAATACAAGGATATCTGGAGCCACGGCACCTTGACTAACAAAAGACAGTGATTCGTGAGAAACAAAACCAAACGAGCTAAGTCCTAAATCTGTCTCAGATTACCACCTGGAGAGAACTCCTAGGTTGTAACACAGAAATGGGGACAGCGATAAAATTGCTGAGTTGGTGATATGAAACAGAAAATCCAGGGACAGCAAAGGCAGCTGGAGTCCACAGGACAGTCTTAGAGAGAAGAGAGCTGCACAGGAAGAATGTGGAGACCTTCAGAGGGTCCCACTGAGTGTCATGTGCTCAGATCAAGACACGCATGACAGAAAATTTTTTTTTTTTTTTTAGACGGAGTCTCGCTCTGTCGCCCAGGCTGGAGTGCAGTGGCCGGATCTCAGCTCACTGCAAGCTCCGCCTCCCGGGTTCACGCCATTCTCCGGCCTCAGCCTCCCGAGTAGCTGGGACTACAGGCGCCGCCACCTCGCCTGGCTAGTTTTTTGTATTTCTTAATAGAGGCGGGGTTTCACCGTGTTAGCCAGGATGGTCTCGATCTCCTGACCTCGTGATCCGCCCGTCTCGGCCTCCCAAAGTGCTGGGATTACAGGCTTGAGCCACCGCGCCCGGCCGAATGACAGAAAATTATCTTAGACTGGGGAAAGAATCACTCAATAGGGTTAGATAGAAGAGTGTCCAGGTCTTCCACAAGGCTGGGAATGGCGTCTGCTCCCTCTAGGTGCATTAAAACCTCACTGGAGGGTTTCCATGGAACATGGGCATTGTATACAGGGTATACAAAAGGGTGCTGCCCCAGCATTAAGGAATAATTCCTTCTAGATTAAACACAGCTCTTGTTTGGTCTGTTGAACACAATCCAAAAGAGGGCCAAACTATTTCTAGGTACCTTATCTGAGTTCCAGAACAAAGTTCAATAGTATTTATAAAAATACTAAAATATTCAGTACCCGAAACGCTAAAAAAGAAAAAAAACACACACAATATCTGTCATCCAATCAAATCTTACCAGGCATACAATAAAGAAAAGGAACAGAAAACGCAACGAGGAGAAAAGTCAGTCTGTGGAAACTGACTGGGAACATAGACAGAAGCATCTTAAAACAGTTATAGGCCGGGCGCGGTGGCTCAAGCCTGTAATCCCAGCACTTTGGGAGGCCGAGACGGGCGGATCACGAGGTCAGGAGATCGAGACCATCCTGGCTAACACGGTGAAACCCCGTCTCTAGTAAAAAAAATACAAAAAATTAGCCGGGCGAGGTGGCGGGCGCCTGTAGTCCCAGCTACTCGGGAGGCTGAGGCAGGAGAATGGCGTGAACCCGGGAGGCGGAGCTTGCAGTGAGCAGAGATCCGGCCACTGCACTCCAGCCTGGGTGACAGAGCGAGACTCCGTCTCAAAAAAAAAAAAAAACAGTTATAACCACTTGCTATATTTTCAAAAAGGTATGTAAATAAACGGAAAATATAAAGAGTTGTAAGTGGAATTTTCAAAGATGAAAACTATTGTAGACTATATATATATGTTATATATATATAAAATCTGGATGAGATTACTGGCGGGTTAGACTCTGAAGATAAAAGAATAGTGAACTAGCCAGGGGCGGTAGCTCACGCCTGTAATCTCAGCACTTTGGGAGGCCGAGGCAGGCTGATCATGAGGTTAGGAGTTTGAGACCAGCCTGGCTAACATGGTGAAACCCAGTCTCTACTAAAAATTACAAAAATTAGCCGGGTGCGGTGGCAGGCACCTGTAATCCCAGCTACTTGGGAGGCTGAGGCAGGAGAATCGCTTAAACCAGGGAGGCAGAGGTTGCAGTGAGCTGAGATCGCTCCAATGCACTCTGGCCTGGGCAGCAGAGTGAGACTTTGTCTCAAAAAAGAAAAAAAAAAGTGAACTTGAAGATATAGCAGTAGAGACATTCAAAATAAAACAGAGAGAGAAAAATAAACTATTTGAAAAATGGAAAATCAATGGTGACCTATGAAAAAACTTCAAGCCATGGGGCTTATACAACGTTGGAGTCCCCAGAGAAGGAATAATAATAGGAAAAAACGTTTGAAGATATAATGGCCAAAAGTTTTTCACATTTGATAAAAACGCTAAGCCCACATGGATCCTGGCCTGTCTTTGGAGAAATGGGATTTGAAGAGTCTCAGAACTGGCTCAAGGGCTGAAACAGAGTAAGGGATTGTGATTCTGCATACAATGGATATAAGTCAGTGACCAAAAAAATGAAGAACTGACACGTGCCAAGACATGGCCGCCCTTTGAAATGTGTTCACTGAAAGCGTCAGACACAAAATGGCACATATTGTGTGATTCTGTTTATGTGTAACACCCGCAAGAGGTAAACCCATACAGACAGGAAGCATGCGAGTAGCTGCTGGGAACTGAGCAGAGGGGCCAGAAATAGAGAGTGACTGCTTCATGGATACGGGGCTCCCTTTCTTAGTGAAGAAAATATCTTGAAATAAGATACGTGTGGTGTTTACCCAGCATTGCGTATGTCCTCAACACCAGCAAATGTGTACTTTACAATGTGTAATGGGCCATTGTATGTTATGGGAATTTAGCTCAATTGAGAAAGACAGGAAAAAGAGAAATGGTTCCCTGTAAATTCCTCACTCCAGAAGAAGTTGCACTGCGGTCCAGGGTGTGTTTGTGTGAGGTACGATTCCCACCAGGTTAGGAGTCCCACCGAAGTCCCACAGTGCCCAGGCCTTGGCCCAGTGATGAAATGTACAAATAGTGATGTGGCTTCAGAGAATGGCATCTGGGATGAGCACCGGGATTCCTGCGTTCTAGAAGCCTTTGCAGTCCCCTGCCATTCCTCTCAGAGTGGAACACCGCTTCTCATTGACCTCTCCAGCAAGGACAGAGGATCTGGGGAGGGGCTTCCAATTCTACCCCAAGGCTCATGGCTTAATCTGATCATTGCAGCTCCACCAGATTGAAACCCTGATAAAAAGCTTGAAAGGAGGCCGGGGGCAGTGGCTCACGCCTGTAATCCCAGCACTTTGGGAGATCGAGGCGGGTGGATCACGAGGTCAAGAGATTGAGACCATCCTGGTCAAGATGGTGAAACCCCATCTGTATTAAAAATACAAAAAAAAAAAAAAAAAATTAGCCAGATGTGGTGGTGCGTGCCTGTAGTCCCAGCTACTTGGGAGGCTGAGGCAAGAGAATCGCTTGAACCCGGGAGGTGGAGAACGCAGTGAGTCGAGATCGCGCCACTGCACTCCAGCCTGGCCACAGAGTGAGACTCTGTCTCAAAAAAAAAAAAAAAAACGCGGTGGCTCAAGCCTGTAATCCCAGCACTTTGGGAGGCCGAGACGGGTGGATCACGAGGTCGGGAGATCGAGACCATCCTGGTTAACACGGTGAAACCCCGTCTCTACTAAAAAATACAAAAAAAAAACTAGCCGGGCGAAGTGGCGGGTGCCTGTAGTCCCAGCTACTCGGGAGGCTGAGGCAGGAGAATGGCGTAAACCCGAGAGGAGGAGCTTGCAGTGAGCTGAGATCCGGCCACTGCACTCCAGCCTGGGTGACAGAGCAAGACTCCGTCTCAAAAAAAAAAAAAAAAAAAAGGCTTGAAAGGAGAGATCATCATCATCTTTCTGCAATGAGGAGAATGGTGAGGGATGTTACCTGCTGAAGCTCGACTGTCCGTAATATGGCCTCCGTGTCTTACGCTGAAACCTGTGAATTTCCTCCAGTGTTTGCTCTCGCTAAAAGCGTGGAGGCAGAATCCACAGCATCAGATGCAGAGTTCCAGGCAGTGGGAGGAGAGGTAGTGAGGAGGTAGAAATGAATCAGAGGTGTTAAAGGAGAAGAACAAAGAGAAAGTGCTGCTAATGCTAGAACTAAGGAAGTCAGACGGAGGAAGTGTTTGGGAGGAACGAAACCACATACTCAGGCCCAGAGAGAGGCTCTGCTTTCTCTGAGGCCAGTTGTCCATCTTATAAACATCTCCCCTGCCTGCTTCTTCTCCTGGGATGATCCATCCCGTGATGGCCCCATTGGCTCCTCCAGTGAACCGAAGCAGAGACTAGAGCAGCCCTCAGTTCCTCATGCTCTTCTGTTCCACACACAGTGACCAAATCCAAACAGCTCTTTCCCCCAATCCCTCCTCACCCACATCCCCTGGCCCATCCCCACAGTCAAAGCTCAACTAAAGACCGAAGACGTCTTGTCTGTGTCACATCATCCTCCTCCCAGCCCGCTGCTCCAGACTGACATCTATTATTCTCACAGCCCCAAACTTACCTGTCTCCGACCCTGATCAAAATCCTTCCACAGGTCTGCATCTTCCTCCAAATAAGACACAAGTCTCCTGTTTGACGTTCATATTACTGATGACCAGGACTGAGCTAAACTCTCCAGCCCCAGAAAACACAGCTCTTGCCTTCAGAGCAAACTCAGCACAGAAAACCACTGCCCCTCCCCAGACACTCACAAACCCTGAGATAGTAACACATTTGTAGGCCAGGCACAGTGGCTCGCGTCTGTAATCCCAGCACTTTGGGAGGCCAAGGTGGATCACAAGGTCAGGAGTTCGAGACCAGCCTGGCCAATATGGTGAAACCCTGTCTCTACTAAAAAAAAAAAAAAAATACAAAAATTATCTGGGTGTGGTGATGTGCACCTGTAATCCCAGCTACTTGGGAGGCTGAGGCAGGAGAATCACTTGAACCCGGGAGGCAGAGGTTGCAGTGAGCCGAGATCACGACACTGAACTCCAACCTGGGCCACAGAGCGAGACTCCATCTCAAAAAAAAAAAAATTGTGTCTTCTCACTGTCAGCTCCTTGAGACAATTTGAGCCTAGAAAACATGTTTCCACCTCCTAACTATGACAAAGGCAAAGAAATCTTCCTGTCTCATCCGACTGTACTGTGAATGCATTTATGACATAGATATCTTGTAAGAGTTTCACGATCAACCTACATAAACTCTACAATACTAATGAGCGTGTCACGTATGGGACAGATTCCTGCTGAAGTTTTATTACCGTTTACTGCTTATTATCAATACAGTCCTCCTACCATTTATTCCCTATACATTTGTGGGGTTTTTTTGTTTTGTTTTGTTTTGTTTTGTTTTGTTTTTTGAGATGGGGTTTTGTTCTTGTTGCCCAGGCTGGAGTGCGTTGGCGCGATCTCGGCTCACCGCAGCCTCTGCCTCCCAGATTCGAGCAATTCTCCTGCCTCAGCGTCCTAAGTAGCTAGGACAACAGGCGAGAACCACCATGACCAGCTAATTTTGTATTTTTGGTAGAGATGGGGCTTCACCATGTTGGCCAGTCTGGTCTTGAACTCCTGACCTCAAGCAATCCACCTGCCTCAGCCTCCCAAAGTGCTGGGATTACAGGCACGAGCCACTGGGTCTGGGACAGTCATGATTTTCTTAAAACAGCAATTTAGCTGGGCGAGGTGGCAGGCACCTGTAATCCCAGCTACTTGGGATGCTGAGGCAGGAGAATCTCTTGAACCCAGAAGGCGGAGGCTGCAGTGAGCCAAGATCACACCATTGCACTCCAGCCTGGGCAACAGAGTGAGACTCTGTCTCTAAAGACAAACAGACGAACAAAAAATAGCAACGTATGTATACATTTCTTTGCTTAAAATTTACCCAAAGCTTTATAATTAAAATCCAATACTATGTGCAGTTTACCCAAGACCCTGAGTGAGCAGGTCCCCAGATTCTCTGAATCACTTTCAGTTCTGAGAACAGCCCACACTCTTCCTGGTCAAGGATGCCCACCCCTCCCCTCTCTGGCAGTGCCCACGATTCAGGCCTTGGTCCCTCCAGCTCCAGAAAGTCCCTGCACTGTGACTCAGGTCGCTTGAAGTTCACCTGCTCACCTACTTTGGAACCTCATCGTTTCCTCTCTTCCACCTTCCTTATAATGTGACACAACGGAAGCTGAATTAGCCAGCATCAGAATATTTGTTGTGTGTCTTCATCACCCTGAGTTCTGCGAGGGAAGTAGGCTTTAATGTTATTCTAGGTTCTTCAGAGAAAGAGAACTTCTGGAACACACATACACACACACACACTCACACACACACATACACACACACAGAGATCATTTAAGAAATTGGCTCACACAGTTTTGAAGGCTGAGTAGTCTCTAGATCTGCAGCTGGCAAACTGGAGACCAGGGAGAGTCGCAGGTGTAAGTTCAAGTCTGAGTCCAAAGCTGAAGGCTGGAGAAAATCAATGTTCCAGCTGAACATGGGCAATTATTTTTATGTTCAAAATGTTCATAGCAGTTTTATTCATAATAGCACAGAACTAAAAACAACCAGATGCCTATCAACAGTTGAATGAATAAACAACTGGTTTTTTTTTTTCTTTTTCTTTCTTTCTTTTTTTCTTTTTTTTTTTTTTTTGTTGCTGTTGTTGAGACAGAGTCTCGCTCTGTCACCTGGACTGGAGTGCAGTGGTGCAATCTCAGCTCACTGCAACCTCTGCCTCCCGGGTTCAAGCGATTCTCCTGCCTCAGCCTTGCAAGTAACTGGGATTACAGTTGTGTGCCACCACGCCCGGCTAACTTTTTGTATCTTTAGTAGAGATGGGGTTTCACCCTGTTGGCCAGGATGGTCTCGAACTCCTGACCTTGCAATCCACCTGCCTTGACCTCCCAAAGTGCTGGGATTACAGGCGTGCGCCACCACACCCAGCTTTCTTTTTTTTAATTTTATTTTTCCTTAAGTTAGTGAGATACATATACAATTTTATGATGAATTGGTTCCTGAGGTTATGAAGACTGAGAATTCTGAAAGTCTGCATTTGGCAAACTGGAGGCCAAAGAGTAATGAGGTAGAAGTTCCAGTCCGAGCTTGAGACAGGCTAGAAAAGACCAACATCCCAGCTGAACCGGTGAGCCAGAGCTCACTCAGACTTCTTCAGCTTTTCAGTCCTGCTCAGTTTTTCTATGGCTTGGATGAGGCTCATCCACACTGTGGAAGGCAAACTACATCACTCAGTCCGGTGATACAAATCTCCTCCAGGAACACTCAGGTACAGCACAGTTTAACCAAATATCTGGCACGTGAATCAGTCAAGTTGATGTAAAATTAACCACATCACATCAATGGATCTTTAGAGCCTGGAGCTCTGCCCGGCACATGGTAAATCCTCAATACATTGCACTGCCGGGCTGATGGGGGGGATGAAGACAATTTGCATTCACAGAAGCTGGGAAAGGGAAAGTTGCACGCCCCCAGACTAATTGTTTCCTGAATTCCTCCACTTCCCTATAATCTGACACAAGAAAAACTGGATTAGCCATCATCGGAATATTTGTTGTGTGTCTCCATTAACAGAGTTCTTACACTGTGGTTCCCAGATCACACGGCCTGCATGAAATGCAGAGTCAAGGCCGGGCGCGGTGGCTCACGCCTGTAATCCCAGCACTTTGGGAGGCTGAGGTGGGTGGATCACCTGACATCGGGAGTTCAAGACCAGCCTGATCAACGTGGAGTAAAAGTCTAAAACCCTGTAGTAAAAACCCTGTCTTTACTAAAAATAGAAAACTTAGCCTGGCTTGGTGCTGCACGCCTGTAATCCCAGCTACTCAGGAGGCTGAGGCAGAATTGGTTGAACCTAGGAGGCGGAGGTGGCAGGGAGCCGAGATCGTACCATTGCACTCCAGCCTGAGCAACAAGAGCGAAACTCCTGTTGAAAGAAAAAGAAAGAAGGAAAGAAAGAAAGAAAGAAAGAAAGAAAGAAAGAAAGAAAGAAAGAAAGAAAGAAAGAAAGAAAGAAAGAAAGAAAAGAAAAGAAAAGAAAGGAAGGAAGGAAGGAAGGGAGAGGGAGGGAGGGAGGAAGGAAGGAAGGAAGGAAGGAAGGAAGGAAGGAAGGAAGGAAGGAAGAAAGAAAGGAAGGAAGGAAGAAAGAAATGCAGAGTCAAAATTACTGCTGAAATTGAGCTGGCTCCTCTCCTGCCTTCTCCAGCCTTAAGTTCTTAGATAAGGGTCATTCCCTGGATGTGGGCAGGTGCGTCCTCCCAGACTTCCTGCTTCAACCCACTGAAAACACCTGGAAAGTTTGGGTGCTGGGGGTGGAGGGCACAGTGAGTCTGGACTGACAGTGACTGTTCTAGGAGGGCACTTGCAGGGACACCTGGGGAAACTGAGGGAGAAGGGCACCTCTACGACCTCCAGCTCAGATTCCTTTCCAGAAATCCTCCATGCAGTGGAGGCAGGAAGGTGTGAGAGTGGGGAGGTGAGATGAGACTCGGGATCTGGTCTGCAAATCCCCCAGAGCCTGCGGCCTCATGGGTCTCATACTTCAGGAAGAACCAGGTGAGGCTGCCTTGGGGGGGCATCAGGAAGGAACATGTCCCTCTCATGTAGCTGATTGGACCATTAAGCCATTTCCATCTGATGAAGCAGAGGAGCTGACCCGCCCTGACACATGGAATTCAGGTTCTGTTGTAGGAGGTTGGAAAATAAAGTTTTAGAAGTATTTTTGAGGAACTCTTTGCATTTTTGGAGAACCAGAGATGCAGGCATTGAGGAGGCTGTAGTTGGAGGACCAGCAATTAGATTACAACACAGAACTGCATTCTGGGAGATGTCAATACTGCCGTCACTAGACTGAGAGGCTGATATTTTCTCCATTAATACTGAATAGTATCTGAGACAGCAAAATTTGCACCCCTGAGGCTCAGCCCTGAATATTGAAACTCTGCAGTGGCAGAGTTTGAAAACTTTATGCATTTGAAAACTTTATGTATGTATTAAACCTTCATCATAAGAAATTCTGCATGGTGTTTAGTTACCTATGTCATTCACTTTCAAGTTTATTTTTCACATAGGTGCATCCTAGTTGGTAAAGTTCCAGTCACATATCTGTATCTTTTCTGCAGGGAAGGCAGGGAAATTCAGTTTCTCCTGATACCTTGAAAGGTGTAGACTCAATGTGCACTTCCTTAGACATATCAAAGTACTTAAAAATACTGAATGACCAGCTGGGCGCGGTGGCTCACGCTTGTAATCCCAGCACTTTGGGAGGCCAAGGTGGGTGGATCACGAGGTCAGGAGATCGAGACCATCCTGGGCAACATGGCAAAATTCCGTCTCTACTAAAAATACAAAAATTAGTTGGGTGTGTTGGCCTGTGCCTATAATCCCAGCCACTCGGGAGGCTGAGGCAGGAGAATCGCTTGAACCCGGGAGGTGGAGGTTGCAATGAGCTGAGATCGCGCCACTGCACTCCAGCCTGGGTGACAGAGCGAGACTTCACCTCAAAAAAGTAAAAATAAAATTATCCACCTTTAATTACTTTCTTTCCCTGAACACTCCTGGAGGTCTCTCCAATTGCCCCAGTGTTCAGCCCTTTCGTGGTCAACAATGAAAATTTTAATTTAACCTGTTAGACTCAACCCCTCAACCCAGCAAATGATAATAATTCTCCTCCTAAATCTTTTCCCTTCTTTGAGCCTGTAGCTCCACATAGCTACTGATGCTTCCTGAGTACACTGAGTACTCTCTCATCTGAGGATACTCTCTACCCTTTCCTTCTCCTCTTTTCCTCTCTGGATCAATTATCTATCTTTCTGGTATCATCTGAGAGGTTTTCATGGCCAAGTGGCTTTGCTTCACTCCTTAGGAAGAGATAAACTGGTATCTCTTTTGCATTTCAGCAGCGCCTACGCTTCTGGTAGCAGAGTCCTATCGCTGCATTGCGGTTTTCTCTGTCAGAGTGCGTCGGGGCCAGGGGCTGAGTCTGACTCATTTTCACATCACCTGTTTCCTGTACAGGATGTGGCACATCAGAGTCCCGAGTCCCAGGAGGTGTTGCTGAGTAAATACCTGAGAAACAAAAAAAAAAGAAAAAAAAAAAAATGCCGGCATCCCTCCAGGCTGATAAGTCTCTAAGCCTGAGATGGGGAGCCCAGAACTTTGGAAAGTAAATCAGGGAATATGTCAGATGTCCAAGGACCTTCAAGAAAATGTTAACAATGATTCATAAAAACAGGTATTATTGGTCGGGCGCGGCGGCTCACACCTGTAATCTCAGCACTTTGGGAGGCCGAGGCGGGCAGATCACGAGGTCAGGAGCTCGAGACCATCCTGGTCAACACGGTGAAACCCCATCTCTACTGAAAAAGAAATACAAAAAATTAGCCGGGCGTGGTGGCGGCGCCTGTAGTCCCAGCTATTCGGGAGGCTGAGGCAGAAGAATGGCGGGAACCCGGGAGGCGGAGCTTGCGGTGAGCTGAGATCGCGCCACTGCACTCCAGCCTGGGTGACAGAGCGAGACTCCGTCTAAAACAAAAGAAAAAAACACACACACACACACAGGTATTATTACTGAACAAAGTTTATCAGGCTCTGTCTAGCCACATAATAATGATAATATTATCATTTTTAGAGTAATATTATAGTAGCAATAACAATAGCCCACATTATTGGGTAAGTCTAACAACATGTTCAAATTTTACTTTGCACGTCACATGTATTAACTATGTAGTTCTCTACCAAAACTCTATATAAGGTAAGTACTAGCATTGTCCTCATTTTATAAATGACAAAATTGAATCATGTAGGTAGCTTTTCCTAAATCTCACAGTTTTCAGAGACAAAGCAATGATCATATCCCAGCCTTCCCAGCTCCAGAGCCTTCCCTCCTAGCTAAACGGAGAAGCAGAATATAATAATCCCTGATCATCCATCTTCCAAACATCCTTACAAAGCAGACAGCATTCTTAGTGCCATTTTATGGAAAAGTGAAGTGAGTCTCAGGTAATGTGACTCTCCCAAGCACATAGAGATAGCAAGGGCAGATCCAGGTTTTGAAGGCAGTTTGGTGTGATTTCAAGCCTGTGGTCTTTTGGCCATTACCCAATAGCTGGTATCTTGAAAGTCCGGGAAGAGATATTCTCAGCTAGATTGGAGAGAACCAACTCTTTCTGACACCCTGGGTTGTTCTAGTTGTCCTGATGATTGCGGGAGCTTGCATTCTGAGCTTCCAAATTCTACTTGCTTGCAGAATCTGTGGAATGTAAGGGTTATTTTTTTCCAAAAGTATCGCCTTAACAACTGACATCCTCTTTTTCCAATTTATCCTAATGCCTGAATATTACCCTGAAAAAAAAATTATTTTTTTAGATTTTTCCAGGAAGACTCTATTTCAGAGTCCCAAGATGAGGACTCAGCATATGCAAATTATCAACTGAGAGACGAAAATGGAGAAAGCAGTGTTGCCTCCTGGACTCTGGCCATGGTGCTGAAACTACAGAAAGGCGCCAACATCCCAGTCAGCACTGTAAACAGCAACCGCAAGAACCACAGTCTTTGGACTGCATCCAGACAGGGGAAATAGGAAGGGTGTCTAGATATAGGGCCAGATATATTGGGAACATTCAGAACAGGAGTCAGAACTTAGCAGGAGGTGGAGAAGCTCAAGGTGTAAATGATGTTCATATGGACCATGGAATCTTGACATCTGGATAAGGCCATTTTTTTTCCTGCTGTACACCAGAGTAGGCAGGGAGGCAGCAAAAATGGAATCACTCTGGTCTTGCCTTGGTAATAGAAAATAGTGTCTTTCATGCACACGTATGTTTATTGCTGCACTATTCACAATAGCAAAGACTTGGAACCAACCCAAATGTCCATCAATGATAAACTGGATTAAGAAAATGTGGCACATAGACACCATGGAACACTATGCAGCCATAGAAAACGATGAGTTCATGTCCTTTATAGGGACATGGGTGAAGCTGGAAGCCATCATTCTGAGCAAACTATCCCAAGGACAGAAAACCAAACACCGCATGTTCTCACTCATAGGTGGGAATTGAACAATGAGAACACTTGGACACAGGGTGGGGAACATCACACAGCGGGTCCTGTCATGGGGTGGGGGGAGGGGGGAGGGATAGCATTAGGAGCTATACCTAATGTAAATGACGAGTTAATGGATGCAGCACACCAACATGGCACATGTATACATATGTAACAAACCTGTATGTTGTGCACATGTGCCCTAGAACTTAAAGTTTAATAATAAAAAATAGATAAATAAATAAAATAGTGTCTTTTTTTTTTTTTTTTTTTTTTGAGACTGAGTCTAGCTCTGTCACCCAGGCTGAAGTGCAGTGGCGCCATCTCGGCTCACTGCAACCTCCACCTCCCGGGTTCAAGGGATTCTCCAGCCTCAGCCTCCTGAGTAGATGGGATTACAGGCGCACGCCACACACCTGGCTAATTTTTGTATTTTTAGTACAGGCAGAGTTTCACCATGTTGGTCAGGCTGGTCTCAACCTCCTGACCTTGTGATCCTCCCACCCCGGCCTCCCAAAGTGCTGGGATTGCAGGCATGAGCCACCGCGCCTGTCCAAAAATAGTGTCTTATTTCAATGTAGTGTGTGTATAAATCATGAGCATGATAAGATTGTGCTCATATTGGGACTTTGCTACTTGTTCTACTAATGCTATATCATTACTTTTTATTGTAATAAAGTACACAAACATAAAACTATCCATTAACTACGTAAAAGTGTACAAATCAGTGGAATTTCGTGCACTCATAATCTTCTTCAACCATCACCTCCATTTAGTTCCAAGTAATCTACATCACCTTAAAAGAAAAGGCCACACACTTTGGAGAAAACAGAGCCAATACTCTGTGTGTGTGTGTGTGTGTGTGTGTGTGTGTGTGTGTGTGTGTGTGTGTCCCTCTCTCACTGGGAGAAGATATTCTCAGCTAGATTGGAGAAAACCAACTCTTTCTGAAACCCTGCATTACTCTAGTGGTGGCTTTGCAGAGAGTGGTTTGTGCAGATGTCGGTCGGCAGAACGTTTTGGACTTCAGAGTCTACACACACCCAGTTAGGTCTTGGATGGTGGTGAATTCTCATCTGGAACCCTTATTAGTCCCTCTTGTCAATAGCTAGCACAAAAATAAGGAAAGGTGGTCTCCTAGCCCCCATCCATAATGAGTCTTCCCATCATCTCCTCCTTCTGTATAGTCAGGAAGTCTGTGCCTCCCTCCCAAGCCACTGAGGAACTGAGGGCTTTCTGCATTTCCTTGTCTTTTTAGAGTTTCTCTTGTAGCTCTAAAGACCTTTACATTTCAGTGGATCCTCATGCTTCTCATATCTTCTGTCTCTCAGGGCACAGTCCTTCCAGGGGGTTAAAAGCATCCGTCAGATTCCGAAATTTCCAGTCACCACCAGCCTCATCTGAAATCCCAAGTCACCTGCTCACAGGATGGACGAAGCTGAGGACTCCGCTCGGTCCTGGGGTTCCTGAGGCTGGCAGTGACCTTCCATGCAAAGAGCCATCCCCAAGAGGATAGGATGGACCAAGAATTAGGAACATGCAGAGAAGGACTTGAGACTTTTTAGGGTCACAGGTGAGAGTGACTGGCAGAGGCCATGGGTACAGGAGGTCTCCCAATGGAGCTGGGGTCCTGGGGGAAGGCACTCCCTTCTGGTTCTTGGGGTCAGCAAGGTGTGGTCTGATGGAGATGGAGGGCAGGTTCACACTGTTGGCTGCGGTGTCCTCCTGGGATCAGGTGGGCTAAGCCCCTCCAAGGGCACAGACCTGTGGGTTTCCCCAAACCTCACTCTGAAGCCCAGGAGAGACCCAGTCCCAGCAGTCACATCGCTTCAAGAAGAAGAAAATGAAGCTCTTGGGTCAGTGATCCCTCCATGAATCAAGGCCCATGAGTTTTGTGATTCTTGGTCTAAACCCTCCTCCCCAACACCTGCCCAGGCTCTCCATTCTCCCTTCACATAGACACTATCCTTGACCATGCTCGACTCAGGCTCCTCTGAGCTCCCTTTATGAACAAGCCCTGACCTCTGGGCTTCCATGTTTATCTCTGCTTTGCCCAATTTTAGTAAGAATTGCAACTGTTTTCCAATTCTTACTTAAGAAAGAATCTTGCAGAGTCAGTTTAACTCTAGATATCTGATCACCCTTAATCAGATGGTTCACAGGTAAGAACCCTTATTCTCCATCAGCGTCAGCTGATGTCTGGCCGCCTGGGCCTGCCTTCAGCAAGAATCCTGCTGGGTCGGTTTAGCCAGAATCTTCTTAACCCCTGAGGACTTCTCGTAGCAATTTTCCACTTACGGACCCCGCTCACCCTGCTCCAAGGTTACAAATTCCCACTTTTCCTGTTCTACTCAGAGTTGAGCCTCGTCTCTTTCCCACACTGTGCGATTCCATCACCATGGTCCCTGGACCTACAGCAACAGTCCTGAGTAAAGTCCTCCTTACTGTGCCTCAACAAGTGACACTGGATTTTTTTTTTTCTTCGACACCCTGCCCAGCTGGTCCAACAGTCTGAGAAAGGGAAGTCCGGACCCCTGGCCTCTGCTCTGGACAGAAGCTGAGAAGTGGTCTGCAGATCACGGTGCTGTGATTGCCACTCTGGGCATCTCTCACGCGTTCAGGACATCTCAGTTCCATGGTGGGAACTACTGTCCTCAGAAAAAGCTGTTTTCTTTCTGTGTGAAATTAACCACCCGAATCCCCAAGGAAACAGGAAGAAAAGGTCGGCAACAAAATACCTATTAAAATTCTCCACATTTTGGCCAGGCACAGTGGATCATGCCTGTAATCCCAGCACTTTGGGAGGCCGAGGTGGGGCAGATCACTTGAGGTCAGGAGTTTGAGACCAGCCTGGCCAACATGGTGAAACCCCGTCTCTACTAAAAATACAAAAATTAGCCGGGCGTGGTGGCACATGCCTATAATCCCAGCTACTCTACTCAGGAGACTGAGGCAGGAGAATCGCTTGAACCTGGGAGGTGGAGGTCGCAATGAGCTGAGATCACGTCACTGCACTCCAGTCTGGGTGACAGAGCAAGACGCCGTCTCAAAAAAAAAAAAAAAAATTCTCCACACACAAAGAAACTGAAACACAGCCCATACATAGCGCCACTGACTCCCTATCAAATGTGAAACATTTTTAGGTGATGTTTCTCCACATGGGAAAGGCTGGTGGGGAGAGAAAGGGACAGGGCATACTATCACACAAACCAAGCATTTTTCAGGAGGGTGTGCACTGTGGGATGTGCTACAAACTATGAGGGCTCATTGCGGACGTGCAACTGAGGGAGGGATGCTTCTGGTGAATTTTTAAGAGAACAAGCAGTTTATAAAAAAGCCTGCAAAATATTGATCCTGTTGGGGGGGGGGGGAACGCCTATTATATATGCATGATAAAACAGAGAAAAATAAAAATAGTCAACATTTACCTGGCATTTTTGATGGAACAGACTCTGGTTTATTTCACTGAAGCATCATCAAAGATCCAATGAATTATATTTCTTTCCTTGGGTAGTTAATACCTGAGGAGTTAAATAGCACGGCATGCCAGTGAGGATTCCATCCTTGTGTGTGTCTGTGTGGGTTCGTGTGTGTTTGTGCAACAGCTCATGGTGCACTCGGTTCAACGGAAGAAATACTCATGCCTGTAATCCCAGCACTTTGGGAGGCCAAGGCGGGCAGATCACAAGGTCAAGAGATCGAGACCATCCTGGCTAACACAGTGAAACCCTGTCTCTACTAAAAATCCAGAAAAGTAGCCGGGCATGGTGCCGGGTGCCTGGAGTCCCAGCTACTCGGGAGGCTGAGGCAGGAGAATGGCGTGAACCCAGGAGCGGAGCTTGCAGTGAGCAGAGATTGCACCACTGCACTCCAGCCTGGGTGACAGAGCGAGACTCCCTCTCAAAAATAAAAAATAAAATAAAATAAAAAGAAACATACCTTCTATCACTGATGTCACTCCTCCTCATAAGCTGCCCCTGGTGAACACATACACGCACACACACACACAGTCCCTGGAGTTTACACTCAGCCTTTCACTTTCTTTAGTATGATTTCATCTTCCCAGTGTCCATCTCTCCTGAGCTCCTTCCCAGGGTAGTGTCCAATATGGAGGAAGCAGGGGTCAAAGGTGATGCTTGGGACAGTGGTTCTGTGCCCTCCTGCTGGCCTTTGGGCTTTGGGTCTGAGCTGAGTGGGGTCTGTGGGGTTTGCTTACTAGATTGTGGGGCTACCCCACTGATGTCTGTACCTGATGGCCACGGGTCCTTCCTTCCTCTCTCTGCTCCCTCAAGGCCTGGGGACCCTTCTTGTTGACTCAATGTCCACTTAGTCCCAAGGATTCAGGGACATCTGTGAGTATCTGCTGCTGCCCCATCTGGCCCAAGTGAGGCCTCTCCTCCCCTCCATGTTGGGCCCCACAGCAGCCCCCGATGTTCTCCCCCAGGACACTCCTCAGGGGAATTGGGGTGGGGTCATGATCATAGGGTGGGCCTTCCCTCTCTGCCTGGCCGCGCTGCACCACCAGGTGGGTTAAACGTGGCTCCTCCTCCAGGTGGGTTTGGGGACCGTGGAGCAGGAGGGACATCCCCTCCACACAGCAGTGTCCCCGGACCCATCGCCCTGAGTCCCAACCCCTGCATTGCGCAGGTTGGAGGATCCAGAAGAAAAGATGAGTTGCTGCCTCTGCTCTTCTCTCCTCTCCCTGGACCCCTCCTCTTTCCACCAATCCCCACACAAGAACAGCTGGGTGCTTTTGTGCAATTTCCCCTAAACCGTGGCTGCCCTGATTTTCACTGCGGCTTCACTGACTGGAATTCCTGCACTTCCTTACACCGGAACAGGTACTGGGGTCCACTCAGCCCTCCTGTGCTCTGCAGCAGGTAGAAGAATTCACACATCCTCTCTCTGCTAAGGTCAGGCTGGCCAACCTTTGCTGAAGGCCTCATTTACCCCCCTGTTCACCTCAGGGTCCAAGCCAAACAAACAAGACGTGATGGGAGAAAACACTGCACTAAGAGTTGAAAAACAACCAGAGAGAAGAAAGACAGAGATACATAGATGCAGAGACACGCACACCAGAGAGAGAGAGAAAGAGAGAGAGAGAGCGAGAGAGAGAGAGAGAGAGCAAGGAGAATGTGTCCCACATGAAGAACAGAGAAAATCAGTCATCATGTAACAAGAAAGCAAAAATAAAGAGCACAGGTCTAGGAAACAGATCCTGGAAGGAAATTAAACTTGAGTACAAATAGAAAATTAAAACTCAGTACAAATTAAAATTTGAGAGTATGGCAGGGCAGAAACCTCCCAGTGCGGTGAGCTGAAGCCTGTCCTGGGGTTCAGGAACCCCATACGGTGGGCAGCCCCCGCCCCTGAGACCTGGCTGACCTTGGAGAGGTTGCTCCAGTCTCAGTCCATAGTTTCTCCAAGAAAAAGGGGGAAAATAAGGCTTGCTGAGGACATTGTATACAAGGACTTAATGTGTCAATATTTGTATAGAACTAAATTAGCAATTGCCCCATAGAAAGAGCTGGCTGAGCTTTTGTTGAAGTTCTAAAAATTGTATCTATCGGCCAGGCACGGTGGTTCACGCCCGTAATCCCAGCACTTTGGGAGGCCAATGCGGGCGGATCACCTGAGGTCAGGAATTCCAGACCAGCCTGGCCAAGATGATGAAACCCCGTCTCTACTAAAAATACAAAAATTAGCCGGGCGTGGTGGCGGGCGCCTGTAGTCCCAGCTACTCGGCAGGCTGAGGCAGGAGAATTGCTTGAACCCTGGAGGCGGAGGTTGCAGTGAGCCGAGATCGCACCACTGCACTCCAGCCTGGGCGACAGAGCGAGACTTCATCTCAAAAAAAAAAATTATATATATCTATATGTATTATGTATTATATGTAAATATATAATATAATTATTTATTTATATTTGTTTATTAAATATATATTTACTTTATATATAATGTGTATTTTATGTATGTATTATATATGTATAATTTTTAAACTATCCTTCTTGTAAAGGCCTACAAGTGCCTTTTCTGTTTTTGTTTTGGTTCCGGTTTTCCGGGATTTTTGGATATTCTTCCTTCTCATTGATAGATCATAACAGTCTGTTTTAGAGGGTAGAACATGATGTTCTGATATTTGTTTACCTGTGCAGTCCTTTCCAGGCAGGGCCACACCAGGAGCCGTGCCCGTTTGAGTCTCCACTTCAGGCTTGGCACTGTTTTATTTTGTTTTCTTTTGTTTTGTTACATTTTGTTTTGTTTTTAAAGATAAACACAAATTAACTCAGAGATTCTCTCACCCTCTGGTGACTCACAGGGTAATTTCCTGTTTTAATCTGAGTTGAGAGACCACATGAGACCACACAAGTGGGGCGGAGACTTGGCTATGCCTCATCCATCAGTGGACTCAGGGCTCTCTTGGGACACGTGAGTGTGTGGGCATGCTGTGTGCACGTGTGAGTGTATACATGCTTGTGTGTGTGTGTGTGAAGCTTTGGGTAGGTGAGGTCAGCTCTCTGTCTGCACTCACCCACACGTCCCTCAGACACCTCCCTCATTCATCCCTGAAACACAGGCTCCATCTGAAAACACTGACACCAACTCTGAGTCCTGTGATGAGCAAGTTCAGGAGGTCTTGCGTACGGCATGGGTGGTGAAAACTGTGCTCATTAATTTGATTATGGCGATCATTGTGCAATGTATACGTATATCAAATTATCCCATTGTACACCCGGAATATATGCTATCTTGGTCCACTCAATTTTAAAATGAAAACGCTGACACCTCCTTTGTAAGTCCTGTTTCCCTCACTCAGCTTTGAACAACTGTGAAGGCAGAGACTCGGCCCAAGTGACCTGTGCACCCGGGACCAGGCACCGGGCTGCCAGGTGTGATGTCTTCAGAATTATTTACTGATGCACAGAGTAAAGTATGACCCAGAGAACCGGGCTTAGCTCTCAGCTGTAAATGTATAGCACTGTCTCAAGTTTAGCTCTTCACTTCTAGGAAGGTCTTTGGGGTCAGAAGAGCAGATCATTCCAACAAAGTCTCTGGGGTCATTGGAGATTCACAGGAGACACCTAGGACCAGCTGGGGGACTGCATCACTGCTCATCAGATCTGCTGGGTGTTTGTAGCTGGGTCTCTGGAGACAACCTGTGGCTGGGTTTCTGAAAATAGCCAGGTGACTATAGTTGGGTCTCTGAAAACAGTCAGGTGAATAAAGCTGGGGCTCTAGAAACAGCCAGACAACGGCAGCTGGGTCTCTAGAAACAGTCACAACTGTAGCTGTGTCTCTAGAAACAGCCAGACAACTGTAGCTGGAGTTCTAGAGACAGCCAGACAATTGTAGATGGGTCTCTGGAAACAGCCAGCTGATTAGAGATTCGTTTCTAGAAGTAGTCAGGTGTATGTATCTGAGTCTCTGGAATCAATGGCAACACAGTCTATTCAAGGAGCTGGTCAATTGTAGAAGGAACCATCTGGTTAAGGAAACTTCTGGAAGCTGGTTAGAAAACTCGTCTCCAGCTCATGTCTCCTGGACAGCTGCCTGACTCGCTTTCCAGATGATGATGAGTCCAAGAGGAAGCCTTCCAAATGGCCGCTTCAGGCTTTTCCTAGAGTGACTTTATATCCTCAGGTGTAGAGGTCAGGTGGGCCTGGGGTCAGTGTCTGGCAATGGCTGCATACGTGCAGGACTCAGCCATGGGCTTTGTGGACTGTGGAGACACAGCCTGGGCTGTCCTCCGTGTGAGGGCCCAGTGGTCCAGCTGCGCATACGTCACCTCCTGGGAGTCCCCTGCAGCCGGGGCCTGGGAGAGAGAGACCCAGGGTGAGGGAGTGCCTGGTGGAGGGTGAGGTGAGGGGCTGTGGGACTGGAGGGCTGTGGCGGCCATCTCCATGGGCCCTGAGGACCCTCTCCTGAAATTGCATCCGTGTGAAGAGCCCTCCCACAGGGTATTAGGGTTGGTCTATGTGACAATGAACAAGGCAGAAGGGAAGACTCCTGACTTCCAAGTTGAGGCAAAAGACATCATGCTTCCGCCCCTCCCCGCCACCCATCCTTGGATCCCTCCCTCTGGGGGAATCCGCGGTGTGGAGAGGCCCCTGTGAGAGGAACAGAGGTTTCCTGTCCACAGCCGTGGGAGTGAGCGTCTTGGACATGGATCCTCCAGCCCACGGGAGCCTTCAGATGCACACAGCCCTGGGCGACCTCTCGACAGCAACCTTAGGACAGGCCATGAGCCGGAACTGCCCAGCTGAGCCACTCCTGAATTCCTGACCCAAGGGGCTGAGATTTTTTTTAAGCTGCTAAAAGTGAGGTACTTGAATAACTAGTAGGAAGGCTCACCGAGGTGTCCGTCTCTCTGTCCTTCTCTGGAAGTCCACTGACTGTGGCCTTGTCTGGGGAAGAAAATACATGGCCAGTTTTCTGGGAAGGATGTCACAAGGCAAATCTGCCTGAGAACCCCCAGCTTCAGTTGACATCCTGCACCCAATCTATGATACGACCTTCTAGAATGTTCCCAAAGATTCTTCCCTCCACTCCCCCCACATTGCATCTGGATTGGCACCAAGTCCTCACTTCCCCATCTCAGGCCTGTCCCTCCTCCTCCCCCTTTACCTGCTGTCCTCTCTAGAACATCAATAGCCAGGTCGTGCCTGAGAGGAAAAATAAAAGTGAACCTCAGGGGCAGCCTGGCGGCAGAGGACTGGGTGGAGGCCCAGGAGTCATTCCCAGGGGCCTCACCTCTGCTGTGGCTTCTGCTCCTTGCCCTTGCTTCTGGGGGGCCCTGAGGACAGTTGGGGTATGAATTAAGGAGACCTTCCTAGCCTCTCCTGACAGCTTCCCCAGGTCACTCCACCCTGCCCCTGAGACCTACCCTGCTTCATCTGATTCTGTTGATGGAGGAAAAAGAGGACCAGAAGGAGGAGACAAAAGAGGAAGACCACTGAGACCCCGGTGAGAATATAAAGATGCTCAGCACTCAGGCCTTGGGAAGCAGGTGCATCTAAGAAAGACAGAAACAGGTTTTCAGCAGTGTGCATTTATTGAGCCCTTACTGTATATCACACATATGATGTGTGCTTGTCATAGACTTACTAATATATAAAATCTCTCAGGTAAATAGTAGTCCTGCAGCAGCGTGTGGTGGCTCACGCCTGTAATCCGAGGACTTTGGGAGGCCGAGGCCGAAGGACCACGAGGTCAAGAGATTGAGACCATCGTGGCTGACATGGTGAAGCCCCACGTCTACTAAAAACATAAAAATTAGCCAGGTGTGGTGGCACATGCCTGTAATCCCAGCTACTCGGGAGACTGAGGCAGGAGAATTGCTTGAACCCGGGAGGTGGAGGAGGCAGTAAGCTGAGATCACGCCACTACACTCTAACCTGGGCGACAGGGCGAGAGTCTGTCTCAAAAATAATAATAATAATAATAATCCTGCAGCACAGAGATCGTTAACCCCTTCCTCCACCACTGGGGTCCTGAGTGCTGGGGTCCTCTGCACAGGGACACAGCTGGCCATTAGCAGAGCAGGAATCTGATCAACCCCAAAGCCTGACCTCTTTCTCCTTCCCCAAAAGGTACACACTAGGATCACCCTCCATGGCCCCCATCACTCACGATCATTGTGACTGTTGTCCAACGGCCTCTGCGTGGGTCCTGTGAGGGAGGAATCAGAAGGAAGAGGAGTTAGAGTCCTGAGCTGGACAGAGAAGGCTCTGAGTCCTCCCACATCCACTGTGGGGATCTCTCTTCACTCCCCACGACCCTGACAGCTCCTTCTAGACCAGCACTGACCAGTAGAGTCTTCTGTGATGATGGAAACTTTCTACATCTACTGTCCAGTATGAGAGTCACACGTAGCTATTGATATTTAAATTTATCCAAAGTTCAATGGCATGACAAGCCGGCTGCACTGTCTGCATCTGGAGGGCTCAGTGACCCACGTGCCTGACGCCATCCCTACTGGATGGTGCAGATACAGCGCGTTTCCTGGGCGTGAAGCTGTGGTAGACATCGCTGCTCTCTGCCCTCCGCGGATCTAGGAAGAGACCAACTACCCGCAAGAAGAGGAAGGGAGACTTTCCCTCCCTGACCTCCTTCTGGGTTCCCACCAGAGTGCAAGAATCCCCCTGTCTGATTTTATCTGCCCTCGCGGCAGCCCCCTGATGGGGATGTAACCCGCCCTCCTGTGGGAAGAATCCAAGCCCCGATGTGCTCCTGTTTCCTGAAGCCCTGCAGCTAGCGGGCGAGTGTGTGCGGCGCCGCCCAGGCTCCCTGCGCAGCGCATTCCGGGCCGGCCAGTCATCTCCTCGAACATTCACCCTCCTCTGCACAGTGCACGCCACTACCCAATTCACAGGTAACCAAATGGGGTCCTGCGGGGCTCCCCCAAACCCAGGGTCCGAGCCCACGTGACCCTCTTCCAGGAACAGCGGTCCCTTCCCTCCCCTGCTGCCGAGGCAGCATCTTCAATATCCTTCCAGAAAGGCAGACATTCTATTTTGGAGTGTCCTTTCCTCTTGCCTCGTCCACGGCCCAAAGTCCAGGACACCACCCGTAATTCTACACCATGACTTCCTGGGTTTGGTCTTCATAACATGTGCCACAATTTAAAATGTGCAATATTACAATTTTTTATATTATTTATAGTTATATGTATCATGTGCTATGCAAACATATAAAATATAACAAATATATATTTTAATTATGCAATCTTGGCATATACATTATAATTTAATGTATATAATGTTAATTGTATGTGATTTATAATTACTTATAATATATGTTACGTATATTCACTATAATATATAATGTATAATGTTTATTACATATAAATATATAATTAAATATAAAATGTTTCTATTATAATTATAAACCATAAAAATAGATTATATATTTATGTTTGTACCTATGTTTATTAATTATAACACCCGGCCAGGCGCGATGGCTCAAGCCTGTAATCCCAGCACTTTGGGAGGCCGAGACGGGCAGATCACGAGGTCAGGAGATTGAGACCACCCTGGCTAACACGGTGAAACCCCGTCTCTACTAAAAAATACAAAAAAACTAGCCGGGCGAGGTGGCGGGCGCCTGTAGTCCCAGCTACTCGGAGGCTGAGGCAGGAGAATGGCGTGAACCCGGGAGGCGGAGCTTGCAGTGAGCCGAGATCGCACCACTGCACTCCAGCCTGGGTGACACAGCAAGACTCCGTCTCAAAAAAAAAAAAAAAAAAAAATTATAACACCCGCAAGTTATTACACTATATATTGTAAATATAATATCTTTCATATAATATAGTATACATTATAGTGATATGTGGTGATACGTTAACATATTTTATTATATAATTATGTTCCTTATATGTGTAATATATGATGTGAACTTATTTAATGTAAATGAAATGATAGATCTGAAATTCTCCATGGCAAATCATATCTTTTTATTTGTATATGCATGTATGGGAATCTGTGCATTTCTAATGCTCATTCTAATTATTTCTCCCCATTGAAGTTCACAAGACTGGAGGCCATTTCTCCTCATTCACGATGCGTCAAATCCGGAGCCTTCAGTGCCTGTCACAGTCCCTGTGGGGACAAAATACTTCCTCAGTATTAATAGCAGCACCCCTCCTTTGGGGTTTTCTAATCAGCACTGATGTCAGCGCCGTGTCTACCTGAACTCAAGTCTCCCCTAAACGATTCTACCAGAACAGTTATTTTACTGCCTATGTTTCACACGAGGAATTTGGGACACAGGAGGTTTGGGTGAGTCACCATCAGGCATAGAGCCGGGGGGTGGCAGAACCACCGGGATTTGAACCATGAACCCAGCAATCTGGCTGCAGGAGGGTCTGTCCTCATAACCTTTATATGTCACTGCATGAAAGGTGAGAGAGGAGAGAGGGAATGAGAGGGAGAGAGAGAGAGAAACAGAGGGTAGATATTCCCGCAGACAGAAGGCTAATAAAAACCAGACACTGGACTTGAACCAGGTCAGCTGGACTCAGAAGCACATCCGGTCCCGCTCAGGCAGCCCAGGAGCCTCTGAGGGGGTCCGGATGGAGCACAGCATGGCTCCTCCCACCTCCCCATGTGGCTTCAGCCCCTGGTCCCGCCTGCCTGAGCTCACAGCCCGAGCCTCACAGGCCGTCACTGGGTGACCAAGGACGACCACTCTGGTGATGAGAACACAGGTGGGGAAGGGTCCGCGGATGGCTTATGACCCCGTGTCCTCCCCTGGGAGGTTCTGGTCACAGATCACAGGAGGAGATGGACAACTTGGGGCAGCTTCACTTCAATCACACAGAGTCCAGGGCCAGAGCCAGGGGCAGCTTCTCTCCCATCACAGAGTCCAGGGCAGAGCCAGATGGAAGGGAAGCCTCATGGCTTCATCCTGGTCACCGTTCACAGGCTACGTCCCCTCCCTGTGGCACCCTCCTTTTAAGGGACCTTACTCCACTGTTCAGGCTTCCCCCGGGGATCACAGAGCCAATAGGAGCATCACCGTCCCTCTTCGGGTCTCCCAGGTTGGAAGGTGAGTTCTAAGTCCCTCCATCAGGTGCAGAGCGGGGTGAATGGTGAGGCCACGCCCACAAGGGGGCAGCGTGGAGCTCGGGAGACGCCGAAAGTCTGGGGTGGGGCTGCCCAGGTGGGTGGCCCCTGCCCCTGCCCCTGCCCCTTCATAGTTTTGTGACTTTGAGCAAGAAACTTTAGTTTATGTTTTGCATATTAGAGAGGAGGAGGAGTTAGAGAACCAGACTAGTACCTCCCCCGGAGAGTGGTGCTTGCACTAAGTGTTTTCCACAGTTCCTGGCATGGAACGAGGTTGCAATCACCGTACCATTGTTGCTATGGTCTCTAGGAGCATTAGCCACCTCCCAGAGCCGGGCGGGTGTCAGTCCCTTCCCGCGGCCTCCCTAGTCCTTGACTCCAAGCCCAGGGCCGAGGGCTGGACTCAGAGCTGCATCCCCACCACAGATCCCACTGTAATCCCTTCCGGCTGAGGACCCTGCTACTGACCAGCTGAGGAGTCGGGCTCTGTGACGGGGGAGTCTGGGCCTCCAGAGGTTTCTGTGAACAGAGGCAGGAGAAGGATGCAGAACCCGTCCCAACCAACCTGCCCTCCTCCACCCTGAGCCCCCATCCAAAGGCCGCATGGCCATCACGCAATCCCAGACAATGTCCCGAGACTCCTGAGAAAACAGGGCAGGGGACAGGAGGCTGGGGAGAGCCCCGCTGCTTGCCCCATTCTCCCTGGGACTGGTCACTCCCTCTGCTCCTCCCACCACAAGCTCTGCTTGACCTCAGGGGACCTTTGAGGTCCTGGGGGGACATGAAGGTGGGTTGGAGCCTCTCCAGTGGACTTTGACTGCAGGACTTCTCAGGTTGAGCACACACAGGGGTGCGTGTGGTCACGTACCAAAGGTTTTCCCAAAGCACTGTCCAGCCCTGACCAGGGGCCATCCTTGGGCCCTGTGCTCTGCCCAATGAACCACACCAGGAGAAGCACATTGCCTGGGGCAGGTTCTGGCTCAGTGGAAAGGAATAACAAGTGAGACCATCCATCCTGTGTGAAAAGACACTCATCCCCTTGTAGGGGGGTCGCCCCCTAATCTCTGGGAACCCACTCCCCACCCAGCCAAGCGGAGCCAGCTCTGAGCCCACCGGATGCTGGGGCTGAGTGTCCAGGCCATCCGTGGTGTCCGGAGGAGACCAGGGCTCCAGGGACCTAAGCAGGTGCGAGGGCAGAGGGGAGGTGTGTGCAGAGGGAGAGGGGGAGAGGAGGGCTTGGGGGTCAGGAGGAGGGCAAGGGTGGCCACAGAGAGAGGGCAGCAGTTGGGACAGGGTCCAGGGACCTGTGCTCGAGGGCCGAGCTGAGACTGGGGCAGCGTCCAGGTGACGTCCTCACCTTTCACCACCAGGTCCAGGTAGTCGCTGTGCTCAGACCATCGGGGGGTCTTATAATAGATGCAGCGATAAAGCCCGGCGTTGGCTTCACTTACTGAGTCGATGCGGAATCTGGCCTCGGACTCAAATGGACCAAGTCGAAACACATTGTAATTATCTTTATACTCAAATCTATCCTCCCTCTCCAGGCGGAATGCGTAAACGCCAACCGGGCCCCGGCACTGGAGGGTCACAGGCCTCCCCAGGGGGATCACGGTGCCTGGCTCAGCCGAGATGGAGGGTCTGGGCAGGGGCCCTAGGAGGGAAGCAGAGAAGGACCTCAGCGTCCACCGTAGGAAGTCACCATGCCACACGTGTCATTTTAGCGTCACACGTCAGGGATTTTAGCAATTTTGTAGAGTTGTGCAGCCACAACCACAGCCCAACCTTAGAACATTGCCACGCCTCCTGCACCTTCTACGTGCACGGGAATCCTCATCGCTGCAGTTATTTTCCCAGTTGACAATAAGGACCCTGAGACTTGCTCACAACGTGGCCTTGCTCAGGGTCACGTGGGAAGTGTCGGAGCAGCCTGGGGCCCCTCATGTCTGCCCAGGGCCCAGGGCCACTTTCCAGAGGGACAGAGGGCGGGAGGAGGCACAGGACGGGGATGACAGGGTCATTCGTGAAGGACAAGGGACAGGGGAGCGAGGGCTCTGGAGATGGCTCGTGCTGGGGCCTGACGGGCACTGGCCGGTCCCCGGGTGGGACTGAGTGTGGGACGGGGGTTGCCAGGCTCCTGTGAGGGTCCGATGGGGTGAGGGTGAAGCCCCCAGCCCTGACCCAGCCCTGATCTGCTCACAGCAGATGCCCAGCCCGTGACAGGTCCCCATTGCTAATGCAGGTCTCTGTGGAGACACCACCTCTGGGTTTTCCTCTAGTTTCTCCTTTCTCCTCAGCCGAATTTGCATTTCCTTATTATTAAAGCTCTTGAAAAACCCTATTTATCTCAACTGGGCTTGGGGTGGAGGAGGAAGGGCGGGTTTGATGCCCTGAAACAGGAAGGTTGTGTCAAAATTAGCAAAATCCCTGAGCAGGGCAGAGAGCTGGCAGGGCTTCAATTCACTCATCCCGTCCTCATTCATTCTGTATTATTGACAGATTAAAACTGCATATATTGAAGGTGTACAACATGATGTGTTGGTACAGATATACACTGTGGAATCGCTGAATCAAGCTAATTCATAAAACATTACTTTGCATAGTTAATTTTTGTGGTAAGAACATTTAAAATCTGCCTCTTAGCGATTTGCAAGCATGCAATACATTGTGATTAACTCTAGTCCTTATGTGGCACAATCTTGAACTTACTCTCCTTGTCTAGACGAAATTTTCTATCCTTTGACCAGCATCTCCTCAAACCCACCCATTTGTTCACTTTTCTTTCTTTTAACCGTATCTCAGTCACTTATCAATCCGTTCAAAGATGCTTTTCATGGGCTGCTAATTCCCCAAATGTGAGAAACACACAGAGGGTGCCTGCCCTTTGGAGGTGGACGTCTTGAAGGGAGGACAGATACTGATGGGAGAATTGTCCAAATCTGCAGCTGGGAACTGCAGTTAAGTTTCCTGTGGGTAAGCACAGGAATCTAGGGGACAGGTGGGTGGTGGAGCTGATCTCCTCTGCAAAGTCAGGGGAAGCATTCTCTGAGCTGAACGCTGAGGGAGGGGTAGAAACTACCTGAACTGAGCAGACAGGTGACAGCAGGGCACTCAAGAGTGGAAAAATCAGCCAGTGAATGGTCCTCAAAGGATACAACATTTCAGTTAGAGAGGAGAAATAAATTCGAGAGGCATCATGTACAACTTGGTGATTACAGTTAATAACAACGTATTACATTATTGGACATTGCTAATCGAGGTGATTCTAAGCGTTCTCACCACATAAAACGATTAGCACAGGAGGAATGCCTACGTTCCCCAGCTCGCCGTAGCCATTCCGCGCTGTGTGCAGAGGCCACAACATTACACTGGACATGACAAATACGTGCAATTTTCATTGGTCAATTCTAAACTGAATTAATTAATTTTTAAAAATCAGACCAGGTGCCGGGTGTCTCACGCCTGTAATCCCAGTACTTTGGGAGGCCGAGACGGGCGGATCACCTGAGATCAGGAGTTCGAGACCAGCCTGATCAACATGGTGAATCCCCGTCTCCACTAAAAATACAAAAACATTAGCCAGGCATGGTGGCAGGCGCCTGTAATCCCAGCTACCTGGGAGGCTGAGCCAGGGAGAACTGCTTCAACCAGGGAGGCAGAGGTTGCAGTGAGCCAAGACCAAGCCATTGCACTCCAGCCTGGGTTACAAGAATGAAACACCATCTCAAAAAAAAAAAAAAAAAAAATCAGCATGTGAGATGGCCTGATGTTGAACAGAATATGGAGTGTTCAAGAAAGTGAAAGAACCTGGAGGAATGTAGAGATGAGTGAGCCCAAAGTCACAGGGACAGGATGTGGGTGGGAAAATGGGCATGTCCAGACCAAAGAGAGGTACACAGGTCTGATTCTATCTGAAGATAAACAGGGGAAGGGCTCTGAGAAAAAAAAAATTCATTTTACAATGAGATAGTAAATGAAAAATTTTGAATACAATTTAAAAACGGTGGAAAGTACAATGGTCATGTCTGTGTTTTCGCAAATCACAGCGTCCCTGGGGTCAGGAAGGGAGCGGGCAGCAGTGGTATGGACAGGCTGAGGCCGGCCTCGGGGAGCCACGGAGGAGAGAGGGGCCGTCACCGGGGGGAGACATAGGAAAAGTCAGTAAAGAGAGAGGGAAAGATGAGAAAAATTGAGAGTGAAATCACCAGGACTGGGTGACATGATGCATCTAGGAGGATGGAGAAGAGATGGAACGTTCAGAGTCTGCCCTTTGTGACTGTCGCGTTGCCTGCCAAGAAGCTGCCGAGTGAAGTGTGGGCTGGTCTGGGGAAAACTGCCAGGCTCAGCCTTGGCCATGTTGGGTTTGAATTCTCGTTGTAGAAATCGGTGTGTGGAGGTGACGCCTGCACTCCCAGGGTGACCGCAGAGCTACTCACAGCCGCCAAGACCTGGAAATAACCTGAGTGTGCACTGTCAAATGAATGGATGAGGAAAATGTGGTGTGTCTATGCAATGGAATATTATTCAGCCCTAAAAAGGAAGGACATTGTATCATTTGCAACAACATGGATGAACCAGAGGACATTATGCTAAGTGAAATAAGCCGGGCACAGAAAAACAAATACCACATGTGGAATCTAAAAAAGTTCATCTCAGCCGGGCGTGGTGGCTCATACCTGTAATCCCAGCACTTTGGGAGGCCGAGGTGGGTGGATCACCTGAGGTCAGGAGTTCGAGACCAGCCTGGCCAACATGGTGAAACCCCATCTCTACTAAAAATACAAAAATTAGCTGGGCGTGGTGGCAGGCACCTGTAATCCCAGCTACTCGGGAGGCTGGTTCAGAGGCAGGAGAACTGCTTGAACTCAAGAGGTGGAGATTGCAGTGAACAGAGATTGTGCCACTACACTCCAGCCTGGGTGACAGAGTAAGACTCCATCCCAAAACAAACAAACAAAAATGGTCATTTCACAGAGGTAGAGATTAGAATGATGATATTAGAGGCTGGAGATGGGGGACTTGGGAGAGACACAGATCAAATGGTACAAAGTTTCAGTTAAACAGGAGGAGTAAATTTTTGAGATCTATTACACAGCAGGCTGACTATAGTTAATAATAACTTATGATACATTTCAAAATTGCTAAAAGTAGATTTTAAATGTTCTCGTCACTATAAGTATGTAATGTGATTGTTATGTTATTTAGCCTTATTTAATCTTTCCACAATGTTTACATACATTGTAGCATCACATGGTAACCCACAAACATATACAATTATTTGTCGATTAAAAATAAGATTTTTGGCTGGGTGCAGTGGCTCACGCCTGTAATCCCAACACTGTGGGAGGCTGAGGTGGGCAGATCATAAGGTCAGGAGTTCGAGACCAGCCTGGCCAATATGGTGAAACCCCGTCTCTTCTAAAAATACAAAAAAAAAAAAAAAAAAAAATTAGCTGGGGGTGGTGGCGGACACCTGTAATCCCAGCTACTCAGGAGGCTGAGGCAGAAGAATCGCTTGAAACTGGGAGGCGGAGGTTGCAGTGAGCCAAGATTGTGCCACTGCATCCTAGTCTGGGTGATGGAGCGAGACTCCATCTCAAAATAAATAAATAAATAAATAAAATAAAATATAAGATTTTTGAAAATAAGAAAAGCAAAATATGACAGGTGGAGAATGAAGGAGTGAAAGGGGTGAGGGTTATGCATTTTACATTTGGAATAATTTGCAGTCGAGGGTATATTTAAAGGGATCCCTCCAGGCCCTCTAAGTATCAATATGACTCCCACCCAGAACTGCCCTTGGGGTGCCAGAGGGGACGGGGAAGAGGGGACGAAGGTGTGACTCACCCTCCTGCGTGTGGATCGTCTGGGCCAGGCAGAGCACTGCAAGAGAAGCCCCAGTGAGAAAAGTGCCACCACCCAGTCTCCTTACGGGGCTGCTATCAAAAGGGGGCTGGATGGAGCTGGGGGGCGTTCAGCATTTCATCATGACCAAACCAACCCTCCTCGACATCACTATCTCGGTGCAATCCTTCTTGCTGCAAAATGGTTTCAAGATCAATCCCAAAGTCTCCTCTTCCAAAAAGGCTCCCGCTCCCCCAGCCCTCCTTTTTGGTGGTGTTGGAGACAGAGTTTTCTTCTTGTCACCCAGGCTAGAGGGCAGTGGCGCGATCTCAGCTCACTGCAACCTCCACCTCCCAGGTTCAAGCAATTCTCCTGCCTCAGCCTCCCGAGTAGCTGGGATTACAGGCGCCGCCACGACGCCCGGCTAATTTTTGCATTAGTAGAGATGGGGTTTCACCACGTTGGCCAGGCTGGTCTCAAACTCCTGACCTCATGATCCGCCCGCCTCAGCCTCCCAAAGTGCTAGGATTACAGGCGTGGGTACCACGCCTGGCCCCCCAGCCCTTCTTAAAGCTGACCTCATCCCCATACCCGGGTCCCTGTTTTTAGGACAAGGTCTTCTCTGGTCAGACTTAGGCCCCGGGGAGAGCAGCAGGGCAGTCTTGGGGGAGGAGGACACTTTCCTTCCCAGAATCTTCTGCACTGGAGTCAGGCTTGAGCAGGGAACTTTCCAGACCTCCCGACCCCCTTTCCAGTCCTCCCCGCTCCCTCCAAGACTCACCTAGGCCCAGGAGGGCGGTGGGGTAGCGATACATGGCCCTGGTCCCAGCAGTCCGGCCTGGCCTGGGACGCACCAGTGCAAGGACACAAGCCGACAGGATGTGCTGTCCAGGGGCCTCCTGCCTGTGGGGTTTCCACAGCAACTGCCTCACACAAGAGGAAGAGCTTTCTGTTCTGTTCTTTCCGCCCTTCCCACTAGTGAAATGAGAGGGAAGGCCTTGGCCTCTGAAAAACGCTGCTTACCCGCATGATCAGATGACTCTAAACTAGTTACCTGATGTGTCAGCCTCTTTCTAAATCTACGGGACAAGGCAGAATAAAGGTCGGGCAACCAACTGACTTGGACGTCATCCCAACTCCACACGTTAACGACCACCGCTCCTGGGCAGGATGTTACAAAACTAGGGGTCGACATTTCCTCGTAGTTAAAACGAGAGTCATAGAATCCTTCCCCAAGTTTTTAATATTGTGATCTCTGCTAAAATCCCAGCAAGGTATGTAATGCGTTAAGAAAAATCTTACAGTGAGCTGGGCGCGGTGGCTCCCGCCTGTAATCCCAGAACTTTGGGAGGTTGAAACACTGTACACTCACTATAGAGAACAGTTGGGAGGTTCCTCAAAAAACCAAACATAGAGCTACCATATGGTAGCTAAGTCCACTTCTGGGTGTATATTTAAAAGAAACAGACCAAACACCGTGGTTCACGCCTGTAATCCTGGCACTTTGGGAAGCTGAAAAATTGTGCACTCACTCTAGAGAACAGTGAGGAGGTTCCTCAAAAACCTAAAAATAGGCCGGGCGTGGTGGCTCACGCCTGTAATCCCAGCACTTTGGGAGGCCGAGGAGGGCGGATCACAAGGTCAGGAGATTGAGACCATCCTGGCTAACACGGTGAAACCCCGTCTCTACTAAAAATACAAAAAACTAGCCAGGCGTGGTGGCGGGCGCCTGTAGTCCCAGCTACTCGGGAGGCTGAGGCAGGAAAATGGCGTGAACCCGGGAGGCAGAGGTTGCAGTGAGCTGAGATCACGCCACTGCACTCCAGCCTGGGCGACAGAGCGAGACTCCGTCTCAAAAAAAAAAAAAAAAAACTAAAAATAGAGCTACTATATGGTCCAGTAATCAATCCCACTTCTGGGTCTACATTTCAAAGAAATAAATTCAGTATGCGAAGAGCCATCTGAACTCCCCCGATCACTGCAGCACTATTCACAATAGCTAAGACGTGAAGATCATCTAAATGTCCATTGACGGATGAATGGACGTGGAAAATGTGGCACACACACACAGGGGAATACTACTGAGCCTTAATAAGGAAGACAATTCTGCCATGGGTGACAACACAGACGAACTCTGAGGACACCACGCCAAGCGATGCAGATGCAGAGACCAAGTACTGCATGATGTCACTTACAGGGGTCTGCAGAGTCACCAGAGTCACCTCACAGCAGTCAATGGTGGTAACGGGGGCTGGGAGGAGGGGAAAATGGGGAGTTATTAACAGATAGGACCTAGAGGTCTGCTGTCCGACATACAACCTATGGTCGACAATAATGTCTTGTTCACTTGAAATTTGTTAAGAGGACAGAGCTCATATTGAATATTCAAACAACGATATACAATAATAAATATTATATATAAATAATTATAATAATTACATATAATCACAATATAATTAATATATTATTATTTAAAATTGTTTATCATTTTATAGTCATTACATATATAATTGTTTATATATAATAATATAGCAAATTATAATAGTTTTATATGTATTTGTCAATATATAAACTATTATAATTATTAAGTATATATATACAAGTTCATATATAATTGTTAATATATATAAACTATTATAATTATATATATATATACAATTAACAATTTGTGTGTGTGTGTGTGTGTGTGTGGTGTGTGTGGAGATGGAGTCTCGCTCTGTTGCCCAGACTGGAGTGCAGTGATGTGATCTTAGCTCACTGCAACCTCCGCCTCCCAGGCTCAAGCTATTCTCTTGCCTCAGTCTCCTGAGTAGCTGGGATTACAGGCACCTGCCATCATGCCTGGCTAATTTTTGTATTTTAGTAGAAATGGGATTTCACCATGTTAGCCAGGCTGGTCTCTAACTCCAGACCTCATGTGATCCACCCATCTCAGCCTCCCAAAGTGCTGGGATTACAGGCATGAGCCACTGCGCCTGACCCCTTTAACAATTTTAATTGTTATTATATATATTACGTATAATACACACACACACACTCTCTCTCTCTCTCTCTACTAAGATGAGTTGTCTTCCCCTCACCCCACAGTGTCATTTGGCTCCAGGTAGGGGTGGTGGGGGTGAGGTGGTCCAACAGCACATGCAAAATCCCAAAGGGGTTGAATGGGAAGGAGATGGTGCTTAGAACCTGGCATTAAGGTGTGGGGCCAGATGGGCACCCAGCTGGGTGCTGGAATGAGGAGCAGGACCAGGACAAGCAGTGCATTTCGGCATCATGGAGCTAGGGGGACAGCAGCCCACCCTATCATGGATTCTCATCTCTGCTGCTTCTGAGGACACTGGGGAGATTGTCTCCAGGTGTAACTGTCGCAGACATTGATGAGGGTCTGCACCGCAGCCATTACTCACTTCTTCCTTAACAACCAAAACCAGTTCTGTTTGAGTGGCTATGCTCCAAGCCCAGGGAGCAAGTGGGAGGGAAATGGAGTTTAGATTAAGGCGATTTTAGCAATCCCATTTTCAGGGTTTGATTCAGAGCAGGGCATATGACCAGATATGACCAATAATACTTAAGGCAGAATAGAACAATGTTCCTGGAAATCATATTTATCTCTTAATAACAGAGGGTTTCAAAAAAAAAGAAAAGAAAAGAAAGTCTTTTGCATCAGAATAGTCCAAACATTTCAAAAACATTGAAACATTCCATCATAATCACTACATTGCAGACTAGTCCTCCTCCCGAGACGCGGTGACTGTAATGATCTCAAGCTGGGATCTCGTGGACAGACAGGGGAACTCAAGCTAAACCCTGGTCCTCCAAGAGTTCTGCATGATGCAGTCCCGGGTATGTTCTTTCAATCTAATTCAATGTTCTGTGAGTATGTTAGACTGAGCCCATAAGACAGCAATCCATCTAAAAAATAACAATAAACCAACTAAAACTGCTTAATATAATATATTAAAAAAATTTTTTAGGCCAGGCACAGTGGCTCACGCCTGTAATCCCAGCACTTTGGGAGGCCGAGGCAGCTGGATCACAAGGTCAGGAGATCAAGACCATCCTGGCTAACACGGTAAAACCCCGTCCCTACTAAAAATACAAAAAAAAAAAAAAATTAGCCAGGCGTGGTAGCGGGCGCCTATTGTCCCAGCTACTCAGGAGGCTGAGGCGGGAGAATGGTGTGAACCCGGGAGGTGGAGCTTGCAGTAAGCCGAGATGGTGCCACTGCACTCCAGCCTGGGCGACAGAGGGAGACTCCGTCTCAAAAAAAAAAAAAAAAAACCAAAAAAAAAAAAAATACTTTTTTTAATGCCTCAAAGATATAAAAACTAAGTGAAGGCTGTGCAGTCAAAAATTAAAGAAAGACGGAATCCCCAGACTCCAGCTGAATACTGAACCTGGTGCTCACCTTGATGATGAGGAATTAACTGAGCTTTATTTTCATGGTTTTGTAAATCATGGGGAGAAGCACAAAGTGCAGGGGTGCACATTCCAAAAGCTTCCAGCTCATCCTAAGAATGATTTCGCCAGACGCAGTGGCTCACGCCTGTAATCCCAGCACTTTGGGAGGCCGAGTGGGTGGATCACGAGGTCAGGAGATCGAGACCATCCTGGCTAACACGGTGAAACCCCATCTCTACTAAAAATACAAAAGAAATTAGCCGGGCGTGGTGGCAGTGCCTGTAATCCCAGCTACTCGGGAGGTTGAGGCAGGAGAAAGGTGTGAACCCGGGAGGCAGAGCTTGCAGTAAGCTGAGATCGTGCCACGGCACTCCAGTCTGGGCAACAGAGACTCCGTCTCAAAAAAAAAAAAAAAAAAAAAAGAATGATTTCAAATCACTCTCCAACTTCTCGTGGTTGCAAGGAATACTACATTTGTTTTGAAACTTAGCATCGAACCAAGTGGCTCCAGAGAATGACTTTCCTGCTTCTGACTCTTGTTTTACTTGCAGAATGGTCTCCTTCAGCAATTTTTCACTTCAGCGATTTTTAATCAGCTTTATCAAGGAATCCTTGGCAGACAAACTGCCTTCATTGAAGCTGTGCAATTCAGTGAATTCTGACAGCTGTGAAACCACCAACATAGCCAAGAGTTTCCTCACTACTCAGAAGATTCCTCGTGCTAACATCAAAGGTCACAGAACACATGGGCAGTTACTCTGGGTTTTTCCATAAAAGGGGTGATACAGAGCTGTCCTTGCTCCATATTCTCAGAGGGCCCCTCCGCCTTTGCATTCCTCTAAGACTTTGATCCCAGCTGGAGAAAGTGTATGTCCAAGGCATGCTACAGATCCAGCAGAGCACAGCTTACTCATTCAAAAATGCTACTTGGACTGGGCGCGGTGGCTCACGCCTGTAATCCCAGTACTTTGGGAGGCCAAGATGGGCAGATCACAAGATAAGGAGTTCAAGACCAGCCTGGCCAACATGGTGAAACCCCCTATCTACTAAAAATACAGAAAGTAGCTGGGCGTGGTGTGGCGTGCACCTATAATCTCAGCTACTCAGGAGGCTGAGGCAGGAGAATCGCTTGAACCCGGGAGGCGGAGCTTGTAGTGAGTCGAGATCATGCCCCTGTACTCCAGCCTGGGCAACAGAGCAAGACTCCATCTAAAAAAAAAAAAAAGAAAAGAAAAAGAAATAAAAACGTTACTTGTTGTGGGATGCACAGGCATGGAGTAATGATTCTCACACTAGACTCAGATACACACACAATATTTGCAACTTAAATCAAATTAAATACCAATTAAATGTCAAGTGGAAAGACAACAACTACATAAATAAAATGACATAAGATGCAACGTGAAACGTCATTAAAAGAAGAGTTTGCACTAGAATAGTTCAAATATTTCAAAACTGTTCCAGCACGGTCACTGCGTTGCTGACCAGTCTTCCTCCTGACATGTGGTTGCCATAATGATCTCAAGCTTGGACCTCGTGGACAGACTGGGGAACTCAAGCTAAACCCTGGTCCTCACAGAGTTCGGCACATTGCAATCCCGTGTCTTTCCTTCCAATCGAATCCAATCTCAAGGTCCCCAGTTCCTGAGCAACCCTGGCTTGGCTCAGCCAAAGGGAAGTGTCTAGAGAATCTGAGTCTCGACTGCCCGGAGGTCTGCACTTCTTGCCGTTTTCAGGAGATTCAACTGCAAAGCCCTCCCCAGGTCATCCACATTGGCTCACGTGTCTGTGCCCCACCCTTCCTGCCTGGGAGAAGCCTCTTGTTCAGCCGAAAAAGCAATCTGAGGGTGAGGTGGTAGCAGGGACTGACCCACGTTTCTCGCCATCTTCGGGCCCGGATGGAGCCCTGGAAGGAAGACCTCAAGACGATGGTCATCTCCACAGGATTCCCACCCTGCCCCTGGCTTTGTCCTGAATATTAGCCTTGGTGGCCTGGCCCGGGTTCCGATGGTGGATGAACCTGGCTTTCCACGGGCTCCCACCTCCAGCCTGCGCTGTGGAGAGACCAGGTCCTCGGAACCGTATTTTAACCTTGTCCTCCCTTCCCTTCCGGGGTTTACCAAGACATAGCAGGTGTCGTAGATGTGAAAATGCTTCTGCTATACCAGAGTCAGGAACTGAGCAAAACAGAAAATGCCCAGGATGTGGTCCGCCAGGTGCTAGCATCACAGCTCTAATCTTTAACAAGGTCCAACCGCAGGTACAGAAATAAACAGCTTCTCCCTGCCCTGTACACGTCTCCAATTTTACCCAGGATGGGGCTGAGGAAGCAACACAGATTCACAAATTTTACTTTTTTTTTTTCTTGCATGAGAGCCAAGGCAATATGAGGCAAGGCTTGCTCCCTTGTTAGTGCCTGACAGGAACCGTATCTCCGTCCCAATCCTTCTATTCAAAGTAGGCGCAATTTGCTTTTACCAAATGTAAAACTCACGTGAAAACCGTGGTGTGAGTATTTACACCAGAGAAATCGGCAAACGCTACACGTCAGGGTTGTTTTTTGTTTTTCCTTTTGCTTTTTTTTTCACAGAGCTGATGGTCAAGCCTTTACCAGCACACCACTGGTAAATTTCCAAGGGCCCATTTAAAGAAAAATTTTTTTTAGAGAACACGTAAAAAAAATCAACGTGAAGTCAACATGCTCCAGGAAAATCAGAGAATTGATAAAGCATGACTATTTCTGTAGCACATACTCCACCCTGTTTCCCCCTCCTACCTCAGCTACCGTAATCAGCATCTGAAGTCTTACGTTCAAATTTCCCTTGCACTTTTGTATATACAGTGTTCTCTCATCGATGTATCTATTTGGCATGTGTGTGTATATATATGTAGGCTGCCATCTTTAAAATTTATTTATTTATTTATTCATTCATTTATTCATTTATTTGAGACAGGGTCTCACTCCGTCACCCAGGCTGGAGTGCAGTAGCACAATCTCAGCTCACTGCAGCCTCCACTTCCCGGGCTCCAGAGATCCTCCCACCTCAGCCTCCTGAGTAGCTGGGACCACAAGCACGTGCCACCACACTCCACAGATTTTTTATTTGTTTTATTTTGTTTGATAGAGATGGGGTTTTTTCTTGTTGCCCAGGCTGGTCGCAAACTCCTGAGTTCAAGCTCACCCACCTCGTCCTCCTAAAGTGCTAGGATTACAGGTGTGAGCCCTCACACTTGAGCCATGCTGTCATTTTGTTCTTGTCGCTGCTGTTGTGGCAACAGACTCTCACTCTGTCGCCCAGGCTAGAGGGCAGTGGCACCATCTCGGCTCACTGTAACCTCCGCCTCCAGTGTTCAAGTGATTCTCCTGCTTCAGCCTCCTGAGTAGCTGGGATTACAGGCACCCCCCACCACACCCGGCTAATTTTTGCATTTCTAGCAGAGACGGGGTTTCGCCATGTTGGCCAGGCTGCTCTCGAACTCCTGACCTCAGGTGATTCACCTGCCTTGACCTCCCAAAGTGCTGGGATTACAGGCACTCAATTTTAATTTTAGTGCAAAGTATAGTTTTCAAAACAATGTTTGCAATGTCATCAAATGTAGAATGAGCATGCATCAATGTTTCCTTAATTCTTTCATGATGAAATCATCATCAAAAATTCCTATCTTTACCCAAATATTTAGCTTCTTCTGTTGTTCTTCATTTGTTCCTGCATTTCTCCATTTCCACTGGTATTATTTCCTCTTTTTTTTTTTTTTTTTTTTTTTTTTTTTTTTTTTTTTTTTTTTTTTGAGACGAAGTCTCGCTCTATTGTCCAGGCTGGAGTGCGGTGGCGCGATCTCGGCTCACTGCAAACTCCACTTCCCAGGTTCACGCCATTCTCCTGCCTCAGCTTCCCGAGTAACTGGGACTACAGGCACCTGCCATCATGCCTGGCTAATTTTTTTGTATTGTTAGTAGAGACGGGGTTTCACCACATTAGCCAGGATGGTCTTGATCTCCTGACCTCGTGATCCACCCACCTCGGCCTCCCAAAATGCTGGGATTACAGGCAGGATCCATCGCGCCCAACTGGGATTATTTCCTCTTGTCCAAGCCTTTTATTCTGGCAACCAATGAACTTTTCACTCTTTCTATTGTTTTGCCTTCTCCAGAATGTCACATACTTGGAATCAGACAGTGAATTCCCTATGTGGGCTGACTTCTTTCATGTAATGATATACATTTAGCTCTCCTCCACGTCTTTTCATGACTTGAGAGCTCCTATCTTCTTAGCACGGCATGATATTCCATTGTCTGGACACATAGTTAATCCACTCACTTACTGCAGGGCATCTCGGTTGCTTCCAAGTTTGGGCAGTTATGAATAAAGTTACTGTAAAGATCCACATGCAGATTTCATGTGAACATATGTTTCAAACTTCCTCGGGTAAATACCAAGGAATGTAATTGCTGGATTACATGGTAAAGCTATATTTAGTTTTAGAAGAAATTGCCACACTGTCTCCCAAAGTGGCTGGACCATTTCGCAATCCCACCAGCAATGAATGAGAGTTCCTGTTGCTCTACGTCCTCTCCAGTATGCCAGTATGTGGGATCGTCTGCGTTTCAGAATTTGGCCACTCTAATAGGTGTGTCGTGGTAACTTGGTTCCTAAGGTACTGAGAGAGGTGCAGAACACCAGCTGGGAAGTCAGCCAGAATGAGCTTCTCCTGTGACGTCCCGTCCCACAGCCTCAGTGACCTCGGACAAGCCACTTGCCCTATAAACTTCTCTCTTCTTCTTTTTTTTTTTGAGACAGAGTCTCGCTCTTGTCACTCAGGCTAGAGTGCAGTGGCACAATTTCAGCTGACTGCAACCTTCCACCTCCTGGGTTCAAACGATTCTTCTGCCTCAGCCTCCTGAGTAGCTGAGATTACAGGCACATGCCACCACACCCGGCTAATTTTTGTATTTTTAGTAGAGACAGGGTTTCCCCACGTCGGCCAGGCTAGTCTTGAATTCCGCCCGCCTCGACCTCCCAAAGTGCTGGGATGACAGGCATGAGCCACCGCACTCAGCTACTTCCCTTATAAACTTTTCTAAACATCAATGTGTGACTATTCTTTCTTCAGAAGCCCAACCACCAATATTTATCAACTGCTTATTATCTGCTTGATGTTTGAGATTCAGGAGTGAACAAAACATATCCAGCCGCTGCCATCAACAGAGCTCTGAGTCTAATGATGATAGGGACAGGATCAAAGAGCAAATCACAAATTATTTAGCTACTATTGTGTGAGATAAGAGTTAGGGTGACACTCACCACTATAGTAAGTAAGTCTTAAAACGCCAGCCGGGCACAGTGGCTCACACCTGTAATCCCAGCACTTTGGGAGGCTGAGACGGGTGGATCACAAGGTCAGGAGATCGAGATCCTCCTGGCAAACACGGTGAAACCCCGTCTCTACTAAAAACACAAAAAATGAGCAGGGCGAGGTGGTGGGCGCCTGCAGTCCCAGCTACCGGGAGGCTGAGGCAGGAGAATGGCGTGAACCCAGGAGGCGGAGTTTGCAGTGAGCCCAGACCGTGCCACTGCACTCCAGCCTGGGCGACAGAGCGAGACTCTGTCTCAAAAAAAAAAAAAAAAATACCGCTGGCTTAACATAATGAGGTTTGTCATCTCACTCACGTAAATGACCAATGAGGGTTTCTCTGGGCGGAATTTGAATTTTATCTCCAGGATGACTCAGGGACACCCGCTTCTTCCATCATATCATCCCCTTGGGCAATGGCGTCCCATCCTTCACACAGAAAGAGGAGACACAGAAAATATTTGTACACTTGCAACGTTGATTGACGCACATCATTTCTGTCCAGACTTTTGGCTATAAATAGTCATTATGGTCAGTCACACACGGATGCAAAGGAGACGAGGAGAAAAGTCCCTTGATGGGGGTAGCCACCTCCCAGAGGTTCCAATGCATGCACTGTAAGGGGAAGTACAGAATTTTTTTGTTTTTTCTGGTGAGCAGCCACATATCTCTGCCTCATGTGAAAAATAATCTCCAGAAGAAACATACCTGAGACTGTACAGCCAAGGAGCATGACGTTGTGACACCCTGATTGATGGGCCATGTGGGGTGACTGACTCCTCTGTACTTACAAGGAAATCAAAACCAAAGTTTCAAGTAATATTAAAGAGAAAAATTGTCATATTCCCTCTGGAACCCATGCACATCTTAACTTACCTGCAGAGAGCTGTAGAAACCACTAGAACCAAGGGAAGCAGCTCTGTGCAAGGATGGTGGTCTTCTCCCCTCCCAGTTACCTTCGTTCTGGAGTTCGATGAAGGACGGGGTCCACACGGCCCACTCCGTTTCCTCTTTCTCTGAACCGGGGATGCAGAACCTGAACCCGAGTAACCTCTGGGTATGAGTCCAGCCCCAGATCACCAGCTGTGGTTTTGGCTGCCGCAGTGACCGTGGCAACGTCCTGAGTCGTTTGCTGTTGTGGGTATGATGGACAGCTGGGACATTTTCCTGGACTCCCACCAAAATCTTTATCTTTAACGTCAAGATCGTCTTCTCCATCCCAACGGGACTCATCAGACCCAGAAGGCTCCCAGCCCCAGAGGTTCCCAGAGGTTCCCAGAGCTCTTCACGTGGAATGTTGAGTCTGGACCAGCCAGGATGGTGACTCTGGAGTTCTCCAGAAAAGAATCAGCATCTAGAGTCTCATGAGTTCCAGGCCCTGAGAAATTTAGACTCCAGAACCACTGCCAAAGTAACCCTCTCAGCCCAGTTCTTCGGTACCCGGCACCCACTCTCCTGGTGGGAGTCCGTTGTGTTGCTTCAAGAAGACAGACCTAGCGCCGGGCGCGGTGGCTCAAGCCTGTAATCCCAGCACTTTGGGAGGCCGAGACGGGCGGATCACGAGGTCAGGAGATCGAGACCATCCTGGCTAACACGGTGAAACCGCATCTCTACTAAAAAATACAAAAAGCTAGCCGGGCGAGGTGGCGGGTGCCTGTAGTCCCAGCTACTCAGGAGGCTGAGGCAGGAGAATGGCGTGAACCCAGGAGGTGAAGCTTGCAGTGAGCCGAGATCGAGCCACTCCACCCCAGCCTAGGCAACAGAGCGAGACTCTGTCTCAAAAAAAAAAAAGAAAAAAAAAAGAAGACAGACCCTCACCATTACTGGAGAGACTGACCCTCCTATGTTCAGGTCCTGTGGCCCAGACTCAGCTCTGGAAGAGAAATCTGGATTTAAAATGCTCAGTACTTCACTCAAAATCTGCACTTGATGAAGTCTGTAAGCTCTTGGTCCCAGCCTGCCTGGGCTGCGAAGCCTGAGGCTTGGGCAGATAATGCCTTCCCGCCATCATCTCTGCTCCCTCTTCAATCACTAAATCCCCACAGCATTGATCTAACCAGACATGGGCCCAGGGAGAGAGCTGTCTTCCCCGCCTCCCAGCCCCGATCCCTCGATCCCTCGCCTGCCATGCCAAGACGGGTCAAGGGAAAGTCCAGGAGGAAAACATGGTAAGGGGCACTGTGCTGCCTGCACCGGCCCTGCTGTGCAGACAGCAGATGCTCGGGATGCGGTGCTCAGAGACTCGGTCCCGACCGTCTTGTGGTTTCTTATCAAGTATCTCCCAGGAAGGCACCATGAGGCTTCGTTCTTCCTTCCCGTGACTGGGGTAAAGGAGAGAACTGTCTCTTTAGACATCATCATCCATATGCCCGGCCCGAACGTCATCTCTGACCCATACACCAAATCCAGACGGGCAACCATGGCTGTGGGGTGTGGAGGGGGAATCTGAACACCAACCTGGAGGTCAGACTTGAAGGAGACGGCGACGCTGCCTACGCCCCATCCAGAATATACACCCTTCAGTGGGCCACCTCCCCAGTGAGCCTTCATCCATCAGGCTTGGTCAACGTTCTTTTTGTGTGAATCAAAACATACATATCCAGGCACCTATTAAGGGCTTGAGTCTGTGTCAGAGACGAGCCACACAAGTCCACGGACCTCACAGTCTAATGTGGAGGACACACATCTGAGTATTCAAAAGTCATATAGGCCAGGTGTGGGGGCTCACACCTGTAATCCCAGCACTTTCGGAGGCTGAGGCACGTGGATCACTTGAGGTCAAGAGATCAAGACCAGCCTGACCAACATGGTGAAACCCCATCTCTACTAAAAATACAAAAAAAAAAAAAAAATAGCGGGGCGTGAAGGTGCATGCCTGTAATCCCAGCTACTAGGGAGACTGAGGCAGGAAAATCACTTGAACCGGGAGGCGGAGGTTGTGGTGAACCGAGATTGCGCCATTGCTCTCCAGCCTGGGCAACAAAAGCAAAACTCCATCTCAAAAAAAAAAAAAAAAGTCACATAAAGCATATTAACGGTAGATTTTAACAAACTAGCCTCTAAATATCTGCAGTTTTCACAATGGAATAGTCACTATTCACTCGCGTGACACTTCCATGTGGGGCCCCCGGTTGGCAGCTGGAGCTCCTCCATTGGGTGACTCAGGTGCCCAGATCTTCCAACTTTGGGGTCCAACCTCCCCTAAAACCTTGGAGTGCTCTGTTACCAGCGAGGGGAAGGAGAAAGAGAGGATGGAAAGGGCTCATCCGTGCCTTTTAAATAAAAACTCTGAGTGTCGCTTATCACTGCTGCTGACATTCCAAGGGTGGGAATTAGTCAGGAGTCCACAGCTAAGTGCAAGAAGGACGGAGATAGAGCCCTTTATGGGGCAGCTGCCTCCAGGGACAACCCTACACCAGGTAAGAGAGCCGTGAGTTTTGTGGCACTGAGAGCCACATCTGCTGATGCAGTAAGTGCTCTAAAGAAAAAAATATCCTACGACCTTGTGTGAAAAGCAGACTTGGGCCACTCATGGTGGCTCAATCCTGTAATCCCAGCACTTTGGGAGGCCGAGGCAGGTGGATCACCTGAGGTCAGAATTTCGAGACCAGCCTGGCCAACATGGGGAAACCCCATCTCTACCAAAAATACAAAAACTAGCCCGTGGTGGCGGGGCATGGTGGCATGCGCCTGTAACCCCAGCTACTCGGGAGGCTGAGGTGGGAGAATCACTTGAACCCAGGAGATGGAGGCTGCAGTGAGCCGAGATGGCACCACTGCACTCCATCCTGGGTGACAGAGCAAGAAGAGAGGAAGGAAGGAAAGAAGGAAGGAAGGAAGGAAAGGAGGGAGGGAGGGAGGGAAAGGAAAGGAAGGAAGGAAGGAAGGAAGGAAGGAAGGAGGAAGGAAGGAAGGAGAAAGAGAGAGAAGGAAAGAGAGAAAGAAGGAAAGGAAAGAAAGGGAAGAAGGGAGAGAGAGAAAGAAAGAGAGAAAGGAAAAAAGAAAGAAAGAAAAAGAGAGAAGGGGAGGGAGGGAGGGAGGAAGGAAGGAAGGAAGAAGGAAAGGAAAGACAGGAAGGGAGGAAGAGAGGAAAGAACAAGAAGAAGAAAGAAAGAAGAGAGAGAGAGAAAGAAGGAAAGGAAAGAAAGGAAGGGAGGAGGAGAGAAAGAGAGAAAGAGAAAGAGAGAAAGGAAAGAAAGAAAGAAAAAGAAAGAGAAAGAAAGAAAGAAAGAAAGAAAGAAAGAAAGAAAGAAAGAAAGAAAGAAAGAAAGGAAGAAAGAAAGAAAGAAAGAAAGAAAAGGGAAAAAGAAAGAGGGACTCGACCCTGAGAGCTGGCCCCAGGGAAAGGAAGCCACCTGCACTGTGGAGTGTAACCAGGGGCTGAGGACTGACAAACTGGCAACGGGAACAGCAGCGTGGGGGGCTTGAGGGAGACGTGGGCCGAGGAGACAGCTTCTGTGACAGTCCCCATCTGGAGATAATTTGCCTGTTGTAAGTTGAGTGGATTCCAGATGGAAAAAATAACGAAGGAGAGAATGTGTATGGGTTGAGCGGGAGTCTCTAAAAGGCCAAGTAGAGTTTTGGTATTTTACCCTCAGGAGAGTGGCAAAGGTTCTGAGCCTCCGTGTGGCATCATCATATTTTCGTCTGGAACATATCGGTGAGACCGTTTCCCAAAGTCAGAACTGCATGAGGCAATCGAAGGAAGAGGTAACTTTGCTGATCTCTTGCTCTATGCCAGACACTGCCCTGGGTCCCCCTTACGGCTAGTTTCTTTAATCCTCACAACTGTGGGAAGATATTGTCATCCTTAGGCCAGCTTTACAGATGAGAACACTGACGCTCAGGGAGTTAATTAATTTGATGAGCCTCTTGCACCAAGATGTCCCGGAGACAGGGCTGACGGCCGCTGACCCGGAATGCTGGCGTCATCGTCACAAGCGTACCACATGCCTTCGTGAAAATCAGACTCTCCCTCCCAAATGCAGGTCTAATTTCATAAAATAAGGTATGCTGATAAGAAAATGCAATGGGGTAGTAAAATAACAACACAATACAATAAAAACATTCGCCACTCTGTGCCACTCTTCTGCTCAGAAGCCTTCCAGGGCTTCCCTCCTCAGTCTTACTGACACGACTGCAACTTCCATCCCCCAACTCGGGTGCTTTGATAGCATCTCCTCCAACTCTGCCTTTCACTGATCGTGATGCAGTCCCAGTGACCTCCTTGCTACTCCTAAAAATCATCAAGCACGCATCTGCCTCCGGGCTTATCCACATGCCATTCTCAACCCGGAATGCTCTTCACCCAGACAGGCGCAGGGCTCCCCCCTCCCTCTCCTTCACTGTCAACCCCAGTATCTCCTTATCCTTCAGACCTTCTTGGACCATCCTGTCTGAAGTTGCAACACTCCCTCCAGATTTCATATCACCTCTCGCTGCCTTTTTTCTTTCCTCAGTGTGTATCATTAAGCTTTGGCATATGTGCACGTATTTTACTTATTAATATTGTAGACTATCTGCCTTCCCACTACAATGTATCCCCATGAAGCCATAGATTTTTTTTCTGCAGTGTTTCCTAGAGTGTCCCTGCACCTGGAACACTCCCTAGCACACAGTACATAATAAATATTTTTGAAGGCCGGGCGCAGTGGTTCACACTTGTAATCCCAGCACTTTGGGAGGCCGAGGTGGGCGGATCACGAGGTCAGGAGATGGAGACCATCCTGGCTAACACGGCAAAACCCCGTCTCTACTAAAAATACAAAACATTAGCCGGGCGTGGTGGCGGCGCCCGTAGTCCCAGCCATGCGGGAGGCTGAGGCAGGAGAATGGCGGGAACCTGGGAAGTGGAGTTTGCAGTGAGCCGAGACCACGCCACTGCACTCCAGCCTGGGTGGCAGAGCAAAACTCCGTCTCAGAAAAAATATATATATATACACATAAATATATATATAAATATATAAATATATATACATAAGTATATATAAATATATATATTTATATTTTTTTAATGAATGATGAATGAATAGACATAGTACATAGGAAGTACGGGGAAAGTTATGAGTGCATGATTATCAGTACAATTCCAGAGGCCAGATCTCTAGATTTTTAATTTTGGTCGTGCCAGTTATAAGCTCTGCCGCTTTAAACTAAGTTTATTAACCTCTCTATTTCTCTGCCTCTTCCTCTGTAAAATAAAAAAGCAGTGGTGCCTAACTCATAGAACTGCTGTGATTATTCAGTGTGTAATTATGTTAACGGTACTCACACTGAAATTACTTGATAGCCGGCTGGGCACGGTGGCTCATGTCTGTAATCCCAGCACTTTGGGAGGCTGAAGCGGGCAGATTACCTGAGGTCAGGAGTTCGAAACCAGCCTGGCCAACGTGGTGAAATCCCATCTCTACTAAAAATACAAAAAATTAGCCAGGTGTGGTGGCGCACACCTGTAATCCCAGCTACTCAGGAGGCTGAGGCAGGAGAATCGCTTGAACACAGGAGATAGAGGTTGCAGTGAGCCGAGATTGCACCACCATACTCCACCCTGGGCAACAGAGCAAGACTCTGTCTCAAAAAAAGAAAAAAAAAAAGAAAAGAAAAGAAAATTACTTAATGGGTACAATGCACATTATTTGGGCAATGGATACCCTGGAAGTCCAGATTTCATCACTATGCAGTCTGTACATACAACAAAATTACACTTGACGTCATAAATGTTTACAAAGTTTTTAAAAAAAATAGAAAAATGAAAGGCAAAAGTAAGCATGCTTCCTTAAAAATGAAAAGTAGTCAGACTGAGCCTGACATTACTAAGGGTTCTAATATTGATTATTGTTATTTACTTATTTATTTTTTGAGATTGAGTTTCACTCTTGTCACCCAGGCTGGAGTGCAGTGGCACAATCTTGGCTCCCTGCAATCTCTGCCTCCCAGGTTCAAGTGATTCTCCTGCCTCAGCCTCCCGAGTAGCTGGGATTATAGGCCTCCGCCACCACACCCAGCTAATTTTTGTATTTTTAGTAGAGATGGGGATTCACCATGTTGGCCAGGCTGATCTCGAACTCCTGACCTCAGGTGATCTGCCTGCCTCGGCCTCCCAAAGTGCTGGGATTACAGGCATGAGCCACCGCACCCAGCCTAATATTGATTATTAATGGTTGTTATCATAATTGTTATTTTCATTATTGGTGGGTTGTTATATGCACAAAACAGCACCCATGGAGAACCCACATTCTTTTCAGGAACTTATGAAAAATCGACAAAAATTGACCACTTCTCAATCCACCAAGGAGGTCTCAAAATACTCCAAAGATTTGATATAATGAAACCACATTTTGTGACTACAGAAATTACATAAGAGACCAAAAATTAAACGTTTAAAAAACACACATTTTTAAAACAACAAAAATCTACATAACTTCTGAGTGACTGTTAAAACACACACACACAGAAGCTGTGACATATTTAGAAATGAACAGACAATGTTATTCATATCGAAACTTAGATGCAATAAAAATCACACTTAAAATGAAATGTGTGTTGTTTTAAGTGCACTTTTTTTTTTTTTTTTTTAAGAAATTATGAAGTTTGGGGTCGGGCGCGGTGGCTCACACCTGTAATCCCAGCACTTTGGGAGGCTGAGGCGGGCGGATCACGAGGTCAGGAGATCGAGACCATCCTGACGAACACGGTGAAACTCCAAACCCCATCTCTACTAAAAAAAATTAGCCGGGCATGGTGGTGCCCACCTGTAGTCCCAGCTACTTGGGAGGCTGAGGCAGGAGAATCGCTTGAACCCGGGAGACGGAGGTTGCAATGAACTGAGATCGTGCCACCGTACTCCAGTGTGGGTGACAGAGACTCTGTCTGAAAGAAAGAAAGAAAGAAAGAAAGAAAGAAAGAAAGAAAGAAAGAAAGAAAGAAAGAAAGAAAGAAAGGGAGAGAGAGAGAGAGAAAGAGAGAGAAAGAAAGAGAGAGAAAGAAAGAAAGAGAGAAAGAGAGGAAGGAAGGAAGGAAGGAAGGAAGGAAGGAAGGAAGGAAGGAAGGAAGGAAGGAAGGAAGGAAGGAAATAATGAAGTTTGGGAAATTGATCACTGAACATGCAACTTAAATAGATGGAATGAAAAACAAGAAGTAAAGGGCAGACAGGAGGAAGCCAGCCAGCAGTGAGGCGAGGGAGAGAGAAGAAATACCACCCTAAGGGCTCACCGCACTCACCAAGCTGCATTATCACGAAGGAAAAAGAAAATAAAGAAGACTTCATAGGTGAGAGAGAAAAGACAATGGTGTACTAAGTTTCTATTATCATAATTACATCAGACTTCTCATCAGTCACTCTGGAATTTAGACGACCAGGGAGAAATACATTTGAAAATACCCCATGGGCCGGGCGCGGTGACTCCTGACTGTAATCCCAGCGCTTTGGAAGGCGGATGCAGGCAGATCACCTGAGGCCAGGAGTTCCAGACCAGCCTGACCAACATGATAAAACCCTGTTTCTACTAAAAATACAAAAAAAAATAGCTGGACCTGGTGGCGGGCCCCTATCATTTCAGCTCGGGAGGCTGAGTAGGAGAATTGCTTCAACCTGGGAGGTGGAGATTGCAGTGAGCCGAGATGGCGCCACTGCACTCCAGCCTGGGCAACAGAGTGAGACTTGTCTCAAAAAAAAAAAAGAAAGAAAAAAGAAAAAGAAAATAGCCGATGTACATCTATGGAGAGATCCCAGAGTGTATAGTTAGATATTAACATCAGGATGACGTCTGTATTGTGCCAAGAACTGGGGAAATCAGAATATACATTCATACTGACTTATACTCACCCAGAAACAAACAGGGGAAGGATTGACATGAGAAAATTAAAATTGTGGCTCTCCCACGTTTTCTTCCCGGTCGACCCACCTGGACAAGCTGCAGACCTAGAAATCCCCTCGACTGCTTCTCTTTCTCACCCTCTCCCCTTGTTCTACCTTCAGAATCCGTCCTCATGCAGCCACGGCTTGCCAGCACCACGGTGCCAGGTTCACCCTCTCTCCCCTCCTGCAGGGAACATCCCCTAGCTGGTCTCTCCATGCTCATTTCTTGCTACTCAGTTGCCCCTCTCCACATTGTAGCCAGAGTGATCTTTTTTTTTTTTGAGACGGAGTCTTGCTCTGTCACCAGGCTGCAGTGCAGTGGTACAGTCTCGGCTCGTTGCAACCTCCGCCTCCCAGGTTCAAGCGATTCTCCTGCATCAGCTTCCAGAGTAGCTGGGATTATAGGCACCCACCACCACACCCAGCTAATTTATTTGTACTTTTAGTAGAGACAGGGTTTCACCATGTTGGCCAGGATGGTCTCGATCTCTTGACCTCGTGATCCGCCCGCCCCGGCCTCCCAAAGTGCTGGGATTACAAGTGTGAGCCACTGTGCCCGGCCCCAGAGTGATCCTTTAAAAGCATAAATCGGATTATGTTTTGTTACCATTGAAATCTCCAGTGACTTCACGGTGCACTTCGCCCAAAACCCAAACTCTGACCCACGGGACACTCACTCAGTTCTCCAATTTCACATTGGTCCCTGTGCCCCTCACTCCCTGCCCTCAGGCCACATGACATTCCCACTGTTCCTTGAAGACACCAGGTCCCTCCCTGCCTCAGGGCTCCTCCTCTCTGCCTGGATGCACTGACCTCCTGCTTTGCACCACAGCCTCCAGGTCTCTGATTAGCCTTCCCAGACCAACCTGTTGAAAGAAGTCCACTCCCCTGACACTCATCCCTTTGCTAAGGAGGTTTGTCTTTGTTCCCTCTTGACGTTCATCCTCCTTTCTAATTATCTACTCGTTGACTCGTACGCTGTCCCCCTCCCGCAGTTAGAATGGAGACTTCACTTGGCCAGGGATCTCTTCAGTCTTGATCATCACTCTATCACCAGTACTTAGGGCCGGGGACATGATAGATGTTTAGTAAATACTTGTAGAATGAAGAGCAGTGAACTAGAAATATATTGCTCATCACTTAATAGACACTTAAATGTTCAACAATGCCCCCCCACCCAATGCAATGGAATACTGTGTAGTCATTAAAAATGATAGTGCTGCTGGGCGCGGCAACTCACGCCTGTAATCCCAACACTTTGGGAGACCGAGGCGGGTGGATCATGAGGTCAGGAGATCGAGACCATCCTGGTTAACACGGTGAAACCCCTTCTCTACTAAAAACACAAAAAATTAGCCGGGCGTGGTGGCGGGCGCCTGTAGTCCCAGCTACTCGGGAGGCTGAGGCAGGAGAATGGCGTGAACCCGGGAGGCAGAGCTTGCAGTGAGCTGAGATCGCGCCACTGCACTCCAGCCTGGGCGACAGAGCGAGACTCCGTCTCAAAAAAAAAACAAAGAAAAAAAAGAACAAGCAAGGTACCAAGATCTCTTTCCTATGACTGATACCTCCTCATTTTTCCCTCCTGAGTTTCAGTCATGCAAGATGAGGAAACACTAGAGTCTCCTGTGCAGCTTGCTGTGTGCAGGGAACAATACTACCTTGTAGCCTTACAAATTTGCTGAGAAGATAGATCTTATGTTAAGTGCACTTATCATCATAAATTGATATGTGATAATACAAATATTATCAAATAATAAGAAATAAGCTGGGCACGGTGGCTTATGCCTGTAATGCCAGCATTTTGGGAGGCCAAGGTGGGTGGATCACCTGAGGTTAGGAGTTCGAGACCAGCCTGGCCAACATGGTGAAACCCCGTCTCTACTAAAAATACAAAAATTAGCCAGGCATGATGGTGTGTGCCTATAATACCAGCTACTCAGAAGGCTGAAGCAGCAGAATGGCTTCAACCCAGGAGGCGGAGGTTGCAGTGAGCTGAGATCGCACCATTGTACTCCAGCCTGGGCAACAGAGCGAGTCTCCGTTTAAAAAAAAAAAAAAATCCATCCCAATAACCCTTCAAAAACACTTTTGAGTTCTGACTCTATTTCTTCTTGTTTTCTTATTTTCAATGGAATTCATTCTATTGTTTTCACATTTACCATTCAGGGATATTTGGACAGAATTACACGGCCACAGGTCAACCACTGTGACCATGATTCCCTTTCTAAGAATGAGGAAGGATGTGGTCAGTGAGGTTTATTCATATTATGTTACACTTTGCAACACTTTTTGTCCATTTTATTTCTTACATTTATTATTTCAGATGCTATTGTGAATGTATAAACTATTTCCCCATTTATGCATGTATGTATGTATTTATTTATTAATTTTGTGACAGAGTCTGGCTCTATCGTCCAGGCTGGAGCTAAGTTTTTGTTGGTTTATTTGTTTTAGTACACATCAGGTTTCCCCATGTTTACCAAGCTAGTCTCCTACTCCTGACCTCAGGTAATCCACCTGCCTTGGCCTCCCAAAGTGCTGAGATTACAGGCGTGAGCCACCGCACTCGGTCTCTCCATTTATTTAGATCTTTAACTTCTCAGCATCTTTTGTAACTTTTAGTATCCACGTCTTTCATTTCTTTTATTGCATTTCATCTCATTCAGTTTGTTATTTTGGAGGCTTTGTAAATGAAATTGCTCTCCTCATTTCATTTTTTAATTATTGTTCATTAGTATACAGACACATGATTGATTTTGGTGAATATATCTCCCATCCTGCTAGGAATGTGTTGTACTTTCCAACTCCAGAGCTTCCATTTAGTTTTATGTTTTAATAAGTTCACAGGATAGCACGGTGCTCACTGGTCATTTCATGTAATTAATATTTCTATTAGCCGGGCATGATGGCACTTGCCTGTAATCCCAGCTACTTGGAAGGCTGAGGTAGGAGAATTGCTTAAACCCGGGAGGCGGCAGTTGCGGTGAGCCGAGATTGCACCATTGCAAGTCAGCCTGGGCAACAAGAGCAAAACTCTGTCTCAAAAAAAAAAAAAAAAAAAAAAAAAAAATTCTAACTTCATGCATTTATTGGGATCTGGATTGCCATCCTTCAGATTTCTTGCTCTAGCCTAATGACTCTGTTGTTGTTCATTGCAAGTTTTATTTTTATTTTGTTTACTTTTTAGCAGCTTTATTTAGCTATTATTGTTCTACTAAAAAAAAAATCTCTCACTTAATGTACACAATTGGATGGATTTCGACCTATGCAATAACCCCTTAGAAGACATTCACGTGCACGCGTTGTTGGCTTTTTGCTTCTCACGGGAACATATTTCAGGCATTTCCATCTCCACGCTACACATGGGGAAATAGAGGCTCACAAAGGAGAAAGGGTGTGGTCCAGGTCACACCTGTCCCTGGTCCTCCAGGCTGAGGAGCAGAGAGACCACCTACCTCGGGGCTGCGAGGGTTTGACGCGTATCTCGGGCGCCCTCTTGTGGTCGCAGTGGAGAAACTCCCTGCTTAGTTCATTTCTTTACCATCCGGTATTCATTTTTCTCATGCAGTATTTGTTGTCCCTCTCCCGTGTGCCAGACACTGTTCGAGGCCCTAGCGGTCCGTCAATATACAAAACTAACATCCTTGGTATCGAGGAGCTTTTTTTTTTTCTTTTTTCTTTTGAAACGGAGTCTCCCTCTGTGGCCCGGGCTGGAGTGCATTGGTGCAATCTCAGCTCACTACAAGCTCTGCCTCCCGGGTTTAAGCGATTCTCCTGCCTCAGCCTCCCGAGTAGCTGGGATTACAGACTTGCACCACCACGCCCAGCTAATTATTGTATTTTTAGTAGAGATGGGGTTTCACCACGTTGGCCAGGGTGGTATTGAACTGCTGACCTCATGCTCCGCCCATCTCAGCCTCCCAAAGTGCTGAGATTACAGACTTGGGCCACCGCGCCTGGCCGTTTAAAAAAAAAAAATGCTGCCAGCATATCGTCCAGAGTTCCTTTCCCTTTTATCTCTCCCTCATTGCTGTTCTCGGCTGCTTTCTCCCAGACCTCTGCCCTTCCCGCTGTTCCATCCAGAACCGGCCACATAATTGGTGGTGTCGATTGCAAATGAGAACACGGGGTCCCTTCTTCAAAACGTAAGGATTTCAAATTGGTGGCAGCTGAGCATTAAAAAGAAGTGTGGTGGCCGGGCGCGGTGGCTCATTCCTGTGATCCCAGCACTTTGGGAGGCCAAGGCAGGCTGATCACCTGAGGGGTTGGAGTTCAAGACCGGCCTGGCCAATAAAGTGAAATCCCGTCTCTACTAAAAATACAAAAATTAGCCGGGCATAGGGGTGGGTGCCTATAATCTCAGCTACTCAGGAGGCTGAGGCAGGAGAATGGCTTCAACCTGGGAGGCGGAGATCTCAGTGAGCTGAGATCGCACCATTGCACTCCAGCCTGGGTGACAGAGCAAGTCTGCATCTCAAAACAACAAACAAAATTCCATCCCAATAACCCTTAAAAAACACTTTTGAGTTCTGACTTTATTTCTTCTTGTTTTCTTACTTTCAATGGAATTCATTCTACTGTTTTCACATTTACCATTCAGGGATATTTGGACAGAATTACATGGCCACAGGTCAACCACTGTGACCATGATTCCCTTTCTAAGAATGAGGAAGGATGTGGTCAGTGAGGTTTATTCATATTATGTTACTGTTGCAAGATGACACTTTTTGTTAATTTTTATTTCTTATATTTGTTATTTCGGATGCTATTGTGAAGGTATGAACTGTTTCTCCATTTTTATATGTACGTATGTATGTATGTATTTTGAGATGGAGTCTGGCTCTGTCACCCAGGCTGGAGTGCAGTGGCACGATCTCTGCTCACTGCAACCTGCGACTCCCAAGTTCAAGCCATTCTCCTGCCTCAGCCTCCTCAGTAACTGGGATTACAGGCGCACCCCATCACATTTGGCTAATTTTTGTTTGCTTTTTGTTTGTTTGTTTTTTAGTGGAGACCAGTTTCCCCGTGTAGGTCAGGCTGGTCTCGAACTGCTGACCTCAGGTGACCTGCCTTCCTTGGCCTCCCAAAATGCTGAGATTACAGGAGTGAGCCACCACGCTCGGCCTCTCCATTTATTAGATCTTTAACTTCTCCACAGCATCTTTTGTAATTTTTAGTGTACCCATCCTTTATTTATTTTACTAAATTTCTTCCCACTCATTTTATTACTTTGGAGGCTTTGTAAATAAAATTCCTCTCCTCATTCATTTTTAGACTTTTTTTTGTTAGTACACAGACACATGATTGATTTTGGTGAATGTGTCTCCCATCCTGCTAGGAATGTGTTACACTTTTCAACCAGAGCTTCCATTTAGTTTTATGTTTTAATAATTTCACAGGATTACTGTGCTCACTGGTCACTTCATGCAATTAGTATTTCTATTAGCCAAACGTGATGGCACATGCCTGTAATCCCGGCTACTTGGAAGGCTGAAGTAGGAGATTTGCTTGAACCCGGGAGGCAGAGGTTGAGGTTAGCCGAGTTCGCGCCATCGCACTCCAGCCTGGGCAACAAGAGCGAAACTCTGTCTCAAAAATATATATATATGTGTGTGTGTGTGTGTGTGTATGTGTATATATGTGTGTGTATATACATATATGTATATATGCATATACATATGTGTGTATATGTATATACATATATGTATATATGCATATACATGTGTATATATGTATACACATGTGTATACACATATATGTGTATGTATACATATATGTATATATGTATATACATGTGTGTATATATTTATACACATATACATATATGTGTATATACATATATGTATATATACATATATGTATATATATATTTATGCGCATTATGTACATATTTATGCGCATTATGTACATGTATGTATATCTTTGTGGATTTATTGGGTTCTGGACTGCTCTCCTTCAGATTTCTTGTGCTAGCTTAATGGCTCTGTTGTTATTGGACGCAAGTTTTATTTTTTATTTTATTTACATTTTAGCAGCTTTATTTAGATATATTGTTCTACTAAAAAACCCTCTCACTTAATATACACAATTAGATGGATTTCGACCTATGCAATAACCCCTTGGAAGACATTCACGTGCACGCGTTGTTGGCTTTTTGCTTCTCACGGGAACATATTTCAGGCATTTCCATCTCCACGCTACACATGGGGAAATAGAGGCTCACAAAGGAGAAAGGGTGTGGTCCAGGTCACACCTGTCTCTAGTCCTCCAGGCTGAGGAGCAGAGAGACCACCTACCTCGGGGCTGCAAGAGTTTCACACGTATCTTGAGCGCCCTCTTGTGGTCTCAGTTGAGAAACTCCCTACTTAGTTCGTTTCTTTTCCGTGGAGCCTTGGTTTTTCTCATTCCCTATTTGTTGGTCCTCTCCCGTGTGCCAGACACTGTTCGAGGCTCTAGCGGTCTATCAATATACAAAACAAACATCCTTGCCATTGAGGAGCTTATTTTTTATTCTTTTTTATTATACTTTAAGTTCTAGGGTCATGTGCACAACGTGCAAATTTGTTACATATGTATACATGTGCCATGTTGGTGTGCTGCACCCATTAACTCGTCATTTACATTAGGTGTATCTCCTAATGCTATCCCTCCCCCCTCCCCCCACCCCACGACAGGTCCCGGTGTGTGATGTTCCCCGCCCTGTGTCCAAGTATTCTCGTTGTTCAGTTCCCACCTATGAGTGAGAACATGCGGTGTTTGGTTTTCTGTTCTTGCGATAGTTTGCTGAGAATGATGGTTTCCAGCTTCATCCATGTCCCTACAAAGGACATGAACTCATCCTTTTTTATGGCTGCATAGTATTCCATGGTGTATATGTGCCACATTTTTTTAATCTAGTCTGTCATTGATGGACATTTGGGTTGGTTCCAAGTCTTTGCTATTGTGAATAGTGCCGCAATAAACATATGTGTGCATGTGTCTTTATAGCAGCATGATTTATAATCCTTTGGGTATATACCCAATAATGGGATGGCTGGGTCAAGTGATATTTCTAGTTCTAGATCCTTGAGGAATCGCCACACTGTCATCTTCCACAATGGTTGAGCTAGTTTACAATCCCACCAACAGTGTAAAAGTGTTCCTATTTCTCCACATTCTCTCCAGCACCTTTGTTTCCTGACTTTTTAATGATCGTCATTCTAACTGGTGTGAGATTGTGTCTCTTTGTGGTTTTGATATGCATTTCTCTGATGGCCAGTGATGATGAGCATTTTTTCATGCGTCTGTTGGCTGCATAAATGTCTTCTTTTGAGAAGTGTCTGTTCATATCCTTTGCCCACTTTTTGATGGGGTTGTTTGCTTTTCTCTTGTAAATTTGTTTGAGTTGTTTATAGGTTCTGGATATTAGCCCTTTGTCGGATGAGTAGATTGCAAAAATTTTCTCCCATTCTGTAGGTTGCCTGTTCACTCTGATGGTAGTTTCTTTCGCTGTGCAGAAGCTCTTTAGTTTAATAGATCCCATTTGTCAATTTTGGCTTTTGTTGCCATTGCTTTCGGTGTTTTAGACATGAAGTCCTTGCCCATGCCTATGTCCTGAATGGTATTGCCTAGGTTTTCTTCTAGGGTTTTTATGGTTTTAGGTCTAACATTTAAGTCTCTAATACATCTTGAATTAATTTTCATATAAGGTGTAAGGAAGGGATCCTGTTTCAGCTTTCTACTTATGGCTAGCCAGTTTTCCCAGAACCATTTATTAAATAGGGACTCCTTTCCCCGTTTCTTGTTTTTGTCAGGTTTGTCAAATATCAGATGGTTGTAGATGTGTGATATTATTTCTGAGGGCTCTGTTCTATTCCATTGGTCTATATCTCTGTTTTGTACCAGAATCATGCTGTTTTGGTTACTGTAGCCTTGTAGTATAGTTTGAAGTCAGATGAGGAGCTTATTTATTTATTTATTTATTTATTGAGGCAAAGTCTCACTCTGTCACTCAGGCTCTAGTGCAGTGGCACAATCTCGGCTCACTGCAACCTCCGCCTCTTGGGTTCAAGCGATTCTCCTGCCTCAGCCTCCTGAGTAGCTGGGACTACAGGTGTGCCCACCACCACGCCCGGCTAATTTTTGTATTTTTAGTAGAGACAGGGTTTCACTGTGTTAGCCAGGATGGTCTCGATCTCCTGACTTCGTGATCTGCCCACCTCGGCCTCCCAAAGTGCTGGGATGACAGGCCTGACCCACCATGCCCAGTCGAGGAGCTTATATTCTCGCAGAAGGAGACAGACAGTAACCCTTGGGCATAATAAGCACATTCACAGCCTGCTAGAAGGTGAAAGTGATTTGGATAAATGAGAAAGTGCAGCAGTGGTCTGGAGGGTGCAAAGGTCAGCAGGGGGAACAGTGTGGTGGGTGCAGACTGAGGGCCAGGGAAAGGGAAGTGGTCATGAGTGCCCTGAGTGAGTGAGCTGGAAGGTAACACGAATGACTCCAAGTAGAACACCCTTCACGAGGATTCTTCTTCCCAAACTTCCTCTCGAAAGCTGAGGAACCCTCTCACCACAGGGAAGGCTCATCCCATTAGACTTCAACATCCTCAGCAATTCCCTGCCCACCCCTTTCTAGGAGTCAGGATTCCTCCATCCTGATCTAGACCAGCATCTGGTGGCCCCTAAAAACCTGTCCTGGAAGTCTCACAAGGCTCTTCCACTCACAGTTTGTGATATGATGACCCCAGAGTTGTGCAGTGCACAACGGGCACAGCTGGACATGATGGGCCTGGTGCTCTTCCTCTGTGCTCCCACTGCGCTCTGTGCTGACTATGTCATTCCACTAGATGGTGCCATGTCAACTTCTCTCCTCTCCTCTCAATATCCTGTAAGCTCTTTAAGGATAAGATAGGATCAAAGTTCCATCCACGTCCCTGCTACTCAGAAGAGGGGCTGAAACATTGAAAAGGGAAATGTTAGAAATCCCTCAATAGCACTAGACTTAAGAAAACAAATTGCCGGGTAGTGATGATTAGATTGCTATAAAAGTCTGAATAATTACAAAAAGATTCTAGGAACTGGCATATAATTATGTAGGGGCACTGGCAGTGTGTAGTCACTGAAATCGGCTAAGGAATCACAGTGCAGTCTCAGGAACCAGCTGGGCACAGTGGCTCAGGTCTGTAATCCCAGGACTTTGGGAAGCTGAGGCAGGTGGATTGCTTGAGTCTAGGAGTTCAAGACCAGCCTGGGTAACATGGCGAAACCCCATCTCTACACAAAGTTAGCTGGGCATGGTGGCACACAACTGTAGTCCCAGCTACTCGGGAGGCTGAGGCAGGAGAATTGCTTGAACTAGGGAGGCAGAGGTTGCAGTGAGCTGAGATTGCTCCACTGCACTCCAGCCTGGCGACAGAGCAAGACTCTGTCTAAAAAAAAAAAAAAATGTTGGGAATGTATCCAGATGAACCAAAAAATCTAAAACCTTTCTTTGACCTTTCGTGTTCTTCCAGATACTTTATCTCTCTCTCTTTCCCTTCATAGAGGATACCCTGGGTTATCTGCTGACCCCTCCGCCCTTCCTGGCCTCCTCTCTCTCTCTGGCCTTCTCCACTGCAGACTGACCTCTGCCTGCCCACCCCACTTGGGTCTGCTCTCACCCAGGCCCCGAGTGAACTCTGGATTCTTACTGAGTCCAGTGGACCTCTCTCCCTCCCTCTTTTTTTTTTTTTTTTTTTTTTTTTTTTTTAATCATACTTGGCCTGCTTTTGAAACCACAAGAAAGGGATGATGCATTTCCCACTCCAGGCTTCTGGAACACACCTCTCTCTTCTCCCTCTTTGCTTTATCAGGCTGCTGCCAGGATATCATCCAGAGTTCCTTTCCCTTTTATCTCCATCGTTGCTGTTCTCAGCTGCTTCCTCCCAGGCCTCTGCCCTTCCCGCTGTTCCCTCCAGAACCAGCCACATAATTGATGGGGTCTATTGCAAATGAGAACACGGGGTCCCTTCTTCAAAACATAAGGAATTTCAAATTGGTGAACGCTGAGCATTAAAAAGAAGTGTGGTGGCTTGTCACGGTGGCTCATTCCTGTAATCCCAGCACTCTGGGAGGCCAAGGTGGGCCGATCACCTGAGGTTAGCAGTTCGAGACCAGCCTGGCCAAATGGTGAAACCCCGTCTCTACTAAAAACACAAAAATAAGCCAGGCGTGGTGGCACGTGCCTATAATCCCAGCAACTCAGGAGGCTGAGGCAGGAGAATCGCTTGAACCTGGGAGGCAGAGGTTGCAGTGAGCCGAGATGTCGCCATTGGCACTCCAGCCTGAGCAACAGAGTAAGGCTTCGTCTCAAAAACAAACAAAAAAAGAAACGTGTAGGGCCCTCCAAACATGGGTCGCTGGGCAACCCATGAAGCTGGTCCTGCTTTGGCCCCGCCCCCCTCCCAGGACCTGAGCTCTGAGGGGCACTGTGGTAGGCAGAATAGCCCCACCCACCCCCACCCTGCCCTACATGCAAGGTGTCCACGCACAAATCCCTGGGACCCGCGAGTATGTCTGCAGATGCAGTTAAGGTTGTTAAGGTTGTGGATCTTACATCAGGGAGATTATCCTGGCGTGATGGATAGTTGTTTTGTTATTGTTGTTGTTGTTTTTGTTTTTTGAGACGGAGTCTCGCTCTGTCGCCCAGGCTGGAGTGTAGTGGCCGGATCTCAGCTCACTGCAAGCTCCGCCTCCTGGGTTCACGCCATTCTCCTGCCTCAGCCTGGTGAGTAGCTGGGACTACAGGCGCCACCAGCACGCCCGGCTAATTTTTTGTATTTTTAGTAGAGATGGGGTTTCACCGTGTTAGCCAGGATGGTCTCGATCTCCTGACCTCGTGATCCACCTGCCGCGGCCTCTCAAAGTGCTGGGATTACAGGTGTGAGCCATCGCGTTCGGCCGAAGGTTAGTTTTATGTGTCCACTTGACTGGGCTCTAATCTCCGGTTATTCCAGCAGACTCCAGTCTGGGTGTCGCTGCAGAGGCATTCCGGAGACACCGTTAACATCTACAGTCCATGGGCCCTCAGTGAAGATTGCCCTTAGCAATATGGGTGGACTTCATCCAAGGCACTGAAAGGCGTTGTGCAAAACGGAGGTTTCCCAGAGGAAGAAGAAATTCTGCCACCAGATGGCAGCACTAACTCCCGCCTTAGTTTCCCTCCTACCCTATGGATTCCAGGCTTGCACAATTCAATTCTGTGAAATAGATCTCTTTTCTTTCTTCCTTCCTTCCCTTTCCTTCCTTCCCTCCTTCCCTCCTTCCCTCCTTCCCTCCCTCCTTTCTTTCTTTTCTTTTGAGACTGAGTCTCGCTCTATTGCCCAGGCTGGAGTGCAATGGCACGATCTCAGCTCACTGCAACCTCCACCTCCCGGGTTCAAGCGATTCTCCTGCCTCAGCCTCCCAAGTAGCTGGGATTACAGGCACCTGCCATCATGCCCAGCTAATTTTTGTATTTTTAGTAGAGATGGGGTTTCACCACTTTGGCCAGGCTGATCTTGGACTCCTGACCTTGTGATCCGCCCATCTCAGCCTCCCAAAGTGCTGGTGCTGGGATTACACACGTGACAAATAGATCTCTTATATACATTTCTTTCTTTCTTTCTTTCTTTCTTTCTTTCTTTCTTTCTTTCTTTCTTTCTTTCTTTCTTTCTTTCCTTCCTTCCTTCCTTCCTTCCTTCCTTCCTTCCTTCCTTCCTTCCTTCCTTCCTTCCTTCCTTCCTTTCTTTTTTTGAGAGCGAGTCTTGCTCTGTAGTCCAGGCTGGAGTGCAGTGGCTCGATCTGGGCTCAGTGCAACCTCCGCCTCCTGCGTTCAAGTGAGTGTCCTGCCTCAGCCTCCTGAGTAGCTGAGACTACAGGCACACACCACTGCGCCCAGCTAATTTTTGTATTTTTTTAGTAGAGTCAGCGTTTCTCCATGTTGGCCAGGTGGTCTCGAGCTCCTGACCTCAAGTGATTCACCTGCCTTGGTGGCCTCCCAAAGTGCTGGGATTACAGGCGTGAGCCACTGCACCCGGCCTTTATATATATCTTAAGTACATAATACGTGTAATGAACCACTGGCACATGCTACACATGGATGAACCTGCTTATGTGATGGAAGTCAGATAGGTAAAGCTGTACGATGTGTGATTCCATTTATGCGAGTGTCCAGAAGAGGTAATCCATAGAATCAGAAAACAGGAGAGTGGCTTCCAGGGGCCGCAGAGCGGGGCATGGGGAGTGACCGCTTCATAGGGTTTTCTTTTGGGGTGATGAAAATGTTTGGGAACTTGATAGAAGGGATGGGTACACAATTACCAGTGTACCAGTTAGGTGCGTTCCATTGGCAATGTACTAAATGTCACTGAACTGTACACCCTAAGGTGGTTAATTTTGGCTGGGTGCAGGGGCTCATACCCGTAATCCCAGCACTCTGGAAACCGAGGCAGGCGGCTCACCTGAGGTCAGGAGTTTGAGACCAGCCTGACCAACATGGAGAAACCCCGTCTTTACTAAAAATACAAAATTAGCTGGGCGTCGTGGCACGCGCCCGTAATCCCAGCTACTTGAGAGGCTGAGGCAGGAGAATCGCTTGAACCTGGGAGGCGGCAGTTGCGGTGAGCCGAGATCACACCATTGCACTCCAGCCCGAGCAACAAGAACAAAACTCCATCTCAAAAAAAAAAAAAGATGGTTATTTTTACATCAATAGAAAATACTTAATAAAAGTCTGTAACATATACATACACATACATATATATATATATATATATATATATATCTTTTTGATTATTGAGTTTCTGGTGACCACTGCCCCCCTCCTTACATTTTTCTGTGGGTGCTGAGTCCTGACCTGATTTACTCCATCCCCTGCAGGGACCCCAGAGGGAACTTTCTTTTTTTTTTTTTTTTTTTTTTTGAGACGGAGTCTCGCTCTGTCGCCCAGGCTGGAGTGCAGTGGCCGGATCTCAGCTCACTGCAAGCTCCGCCTCCCGGGTTCACGCCATTCTCCTGCCTCAGCCTCCCGAGTAGCTGGGACTACAGGCGCCCGCCACATCGCCCGGCTAGTTTTTTGTATTTTTTTTTTTAGTAGAGACGGGGTTTCACCATGTTAGCCAGGATGGTCTCGATCTCCTGACCTCGTGATCCGCCCGTCTCGGCCTCCCAAAGTGCTGGGATTACAGGCTTGAGCCACCGCACCCGGCCCCCAGAGGGAACTTTCTAACACCTGGATCTTTCCCTGCCATTCCTCCGGGTTCCCCCATGCCTGCAGGGCAAAGTGAGGCTCCCAGTGGCTTTCAGGCTGGCTTCTCCAGGCAAATCAAACTCCACCTGGCATCTGAGAACCTCCTGCCCCACCCAGCTTCCCCACTCCGCTCCGATATCCATCCTGCTCTCCAGGGTTCCATCAACGCTCACTCATCCTTCAAGACCCAGCTCAAGGCTGCTTCCTCGTTATCGCAAATTGACTATCTTCTCTCCAGCACTACAACCCCATCCCCAGCTAGGGATAAAACCACTGACTTAGCCTCCCACCTGGGGGCCTCCCCTTTCTCTCACCAAGCTGCCTCCTACCTAGGCTTCCTTCTACCTCTCCCACTGACCCTGACCCATCCTCCCACCTGGGCCTCCACCTCCCTCCCACTGACCCAGCCCCCCATCTGGGTCTCCCCTCTCTCTCAATGAGCTTCCTCCTACCTGGGCTTCCCTCTACCTCTCCCGCTGACCCTGACCCAGCCTCCCACCTGGACCTCCACCTCCCTCCTAATGACCCAGCATCCCACCTGGGCCTCCACCTCCCCCCCCACTGACGCAGCCCACTGACCCAACCTCCCCCTGAGCCTCCACCTCTCTCCCATTGACCCAGCCTTTCACCTGGGCCTCCCCTTTCACTGAGCTGCCTACCACCTGGACCTCCACCTCCCTCCCAATGACCCAGCATCACACCTGGGCCTCCACCTCCCACCTCACTGACCCAGCCTCCCACCTGGGCCTCCACCTCCCTTCCACTGACCCAGCGTCCCCCACCTGGGCCTCCACTTCCCTTCCACTGACCCAGCCTCCCACCTGGGCTTCCACCTTCTTCCCACTGAGCTGCATCCTGCCTTGGGACTCTGCTCTCCCCCTCTGCTCCCTCCCTGCCCACACTGCCCTGAAGGAATTGTCCTGACACCCAAACCTCACTCTCTTGTCATCAGTAGACACCGGTGCTTAGAATGAGATATGACCTTTCTATGACCTTTCTATGAGTGGCTTCAGGCAGGAAAGTTCATCTAGGGGATGCAAAGCCTCAGACACCCTCCGTGCTCTTCATCCTCCTGCTGCTTTCACTGTCTGACCTTCTCCCTCTCTCTCTGTCTGTCTCTCTGTCTCCCTCTCTCTCTGTGTCTCTCTCTCTCTCTCTCTCTCTCTCCATACAGCTGCAATCTGGAAGAAATTACTCTTCTAAACAGCCAGACTTCCCCAGTTTCAGGAAATTCCAAGCTGGGCAGGGGAGGGGCCAGGCTGGGGGCGCGCCCTGTCCAGCCCCACCCCCTCTGCCAGTTGCCCCTGCACACTCAGTCCTGGCCTCCTCCCGCCCCCACACTCCGCCCAGAGGGGCCTCAGCTTTTCCACCACTGCTTTCTAGTCCTTTAAATCCTAGAGGCAAACTTCTGGGGGATAAGAAAGGCTGGGAGGGGCCTGTGCCAAAACCCGCTCTGCCTGGGGACTGGGCGGCGATTCCGCTTCTGCCTGGGCTCCTACCATGGCCCCCGAGAGGGGCTGACACTTTAGTTCCCGGCGCAGGTAAAGGGGCCTTATGCCAGGGCTTGCCAGGGGTGGGGTCTGGACTCCTAGGCGTGAGGGAGGAGGGGCTGGGGGTCTGGACTCCTGGGGTTGAGGAAGGAGGGGCTGGGGTCTGGACTCCAGGAGCTGAGGGAGGAGGGCGCTGGGGCGTCTGGATCCCTGGGTCTGAGGGAGGAGGGGCTGGGGGCCTGGACTCCTGGGTCTGAGGGAGGAGGGGCTGGGGGCCTGGACTCCTGGGTCTGAGGGAGGAGGCACTGGGGCCTGGACCCCTGGGTCTGAGGGAGGAGGGGCTGGGGGATCTGGACCCCTGGGTCTGAGGGAGGAGGGGCTGGGGCCTGGACCCCTGGGTCTGAGGGAGGAGGGGCTGGGGGCCTGGACTCCTGGGGCTGAGGGTGGAGGGCCTGGGGGCCTGGACTCCTGGGTCTGAGGGAGGAGGGGCTGGGGGCCTGGACTCCTGGGGCTGAGGGATGAGGGTGCTGGGGCGTCTGGACCCCTAGGTCTGAGGGAGGAGGGGCTGACTTTCGGGTCTGGGGTGGGATTAAGAAAGCTAAGAGCTAGGACGCCTGGGACCTGAGGGCGAAGAAGGAGGTGGCTCTGCGGACCCGGATGCCTGGCCCCTGAAACCCCCTCCGGGTTCCTCATGACACTTTCTGTACCAGGTGAGATCCCGCCCTGAGGAAGAAGGAAGAAGGCGCGGGCCGAGGATTAGGGAGGTGGAGGCGGACTCGGAGCCAGGGAACCGGGGGTCCAGGCTAGAGCCGCAGTGGTGAGCGCGCGCCTGCCCCGCTCTGGGAGGACCGCGAGGTAAGGCGCGGTGGGGGACAGGGGTCCTGGGGTCCTGGTCGGGAGGGAAGAGGGGGCAGAAAGCGCAGGAGACGGCGGCCGCTGAATTCCCGGCCACAGCCACGTGGCTGCAGGAAGCGCGCAGTGAAGCCCTTACCGGGCCGGGGGTCTCCCCATCTGGGGTCCCCACCCGCCTCCCCGCAGCTCCCACGGGTCTGAGAACCAGTCGGGCCGGATCTAGAGCGGGTTGTTATTTCCGTCCTGGCGGGGCCGGGACTGAGAGAGGACAGAGGTGAACCAGCTGTGCCCACCACCCTGCACCTGGAGCCGTAGCCCTGCCCCAGCAAGAAAGAGAGGGGTGGGTGGAGGCCGGGGGAGAACGCGAGGCCAGGGGCTCCCGGGGCTCCACGGTCGCGCCCCGCTTTCTGCCTGTTCCACGTTGGTCGCAAACAACAGCCCCTCTGTCCCGAGGCCTGGCAGCGGGAGGGACTTTTTCCAAGCATGACCTCATTGCTTTAAACACGGCTCAACCAGAGGGAGGTCGGAGGCTTCTATTTAAGAGGACACCCAGGCTGGCAGAAGCGAAGTGACTTACCCAGGGTCTCAGAGCTAGGGCGCAGGGGTGGCGTTCGAAAACGACTTCCAACTCGTTGTTGTGGTCTGGACTGGAAAGGAAAAAAGACAATCAAGGGTGTCAGAGGAAATCCCTGGCGTTCACATCAAGTCAGAACATGATTTTTTTTTTTTTTTTTCCCCATGGGGTGGCCTGTCCATCCTCTTCTGTGGGTAGCTAGAGTTCATCTGGATTCCGAATCTGGCGCCCAGCATTTGCTGCTGAGTGACCCAGGGCAAGTTACCTAACCTCTCTGTGTCTCAGCCATCACGCATCTGTAAAATGGGGTTGTCCTGAAGATTAAATAAATTAGTTCATTCATGGGGAGGCACTCAGGCAGGATAAGCACTTGGGAAATGAAATTTTGGCCCCCTGAATGTAGTCTTTCTTTTCTTTCTTCTTTCTTTCTCTCCTTCCTTCCTTCCTTTTTTTCCCTCCCTCCCCGCCCTCCTTTCCTTTCCTTCCTTTCCTTCTCTCTCTCTCTCTCCTTTTCTTTTGTTTTCTTTTCTTCTTGAGACAGGGTCTTATTCTGTTGCCCAGGCTGAAGTGTGGTGGGACGATCGTAGCTCACTGCAGCCTCAGACTCCTGGGCTCAAGTCATCTTCCCTTTTCAGCCCCCCAAGTAGCTAGAACTGCAGGTGCATGACACAGCACCTGGCTAATGTTTTGTTTTTATTATTGTAGAGAGGTCATCTCACTTTGTTGCCCATGCTGGTCTCAAACTTCTGGGCTCAAGCAATCCTCCTGTCTCGGCCTCCCAAAGAGCTGGGATTATAGGTGTGAGCCACGGCGCCCAGCCACAAACAGGAGTTCCAACCCCTGTTTTTCGAGGAGTAAACTGAGCTTTAGGTTGAGGAAGCCAGTTTGGGATCCCGCAAGAAGGAAATGGCAAAATTTGAGCCCAGGTGTGTTTCATGTCAGAAACCAAGACTTTATGTGTGTTGCCAGGTGCTGGAAAATGGTGACCACTGATAGGGCAATGGAAGGGGGATGCGAGATGCATGCTGGGAGCTGGGTTTGAGCAGAGGCAGGAGCTGAGAGCTGTCCAGGAGTCAAGAGGTAGCAGAGTGGAGGGAGCCAGCTCTGGACACTGGAGTTCCCCAGAGCTGGCTTTGTGATCTTGGGCAGTCACGTCCTCTCTCTGATCACCCATTTCCTTCTCTGGAACACTGGGAGAATGAGCCAAAGTGCGACTCCATTGAGCACGTGCTAATTGAACGTTCCCTGTGTGCTGGGTGCTGTGCCAAGACTTACATGGGTATATCATTCCACCAATTCTTGCAAAAGGACTGGAAAGTATTATCTTCCTATCATGCCATTTTCAAGATAAGGAAATGAGGTCAGAAAGGTCAAGTAAGTTGCTCAGAGCCACACAGCAATCAGCACAGCCAGATTCAAACCTGCATATTGGGCTTTCGGAATTCCACTTTTCACCTCTGACTCACTGCAGAGGAAGTGCTGAGATCACAGGCTGTGTTCGCAGCTGGAGAGGATTTTTTAACTGTGGATCCAGAAGATACATTCATGAGCTGAGTTCAACATTTAAAAACAAAATCGAGTACAATAGAAAATATCAGAGTAGGGGCCGGGCGCGGTGGCTCACGGCTGCAATCCCAGCACTTTGGGAGGCTGAGGCGGGCAGATCACGAGGTCAGGAGTTCGAAACCAGCCTGGCCAACATGGTGAAACCCCATCTCTACTAAAAATACAAAAATTAGCCAGGCGTGGTGGTGTGTACCTGTAATCCCAGCTACTCGGGAGGCTGAGGCAGCAGAGTCACTTGAACCTGGGGGGGCGGAGGTTGCGGTGAGCCGAGATCATGCCATTGCACTCCGGCCTGTGCGACAGAGCAAGACTAAGAAAGAAAGAGGGAGCGAGAAAGAAGAAAAAAAGAAAAAGAAAGAAAGAGAGAGAAAGAAAGAGAGAAAGAAGGAAAGAAAAAGAAAGAAATAGAAGAAAGAAAAAAAAAGAGGAAAAGAAAGAAGGGAAAAAAGGAGAGAGAAAGAGAGAGAGGAAGGAAGGAATAAATAAATAAATCAGAGTATCTACCACGTTGTAAGACAAGTATTGGCCAGGCTTGGTGGCACACACCTGTAATCTTAGCACTTTGGGAGGCCAAGGCAGGCAGATTGCTTGAGCTCAGGAGTTTGAGACCAGTCGGGGCAACATGGCGAAACCCCACCTCTACAAAAAAAATACAAAAATAACACTACGTGGTGGCATGAACCTGTAGTCCCAGCTACTCAGGAGGCTGAGGTGGGAGGATCGCTTGAGTTCGGGAGGCGGAGGTTGCACAAAGCCAAGATCTCACCACGCACTCCAGCTGGGTGACAGAGTGAGACCCTGTCTCAAAACAAGACAAATCTTGTTTCTCAAAATGTTTGTTTCCATTATGGGTAAGGAGGGAGCGGAGACTGTGTGCTAGGTAATGATAAAAATATATTTATTCATCTAGGTTGAGGTCAGAGAAATTTGATAAATGCTGCAGAGGTAGTAAATCAAAACTAGTTTCCCCATGGAAATCAATGTAAAGTGTGTGTGTGTGTGTGTGTGTGTGTGTGTGTGGCAGAGGCCAGTCTTCCAAATCTAGCCATCTACAATTATTTTAAATCCCTTTGGCTTTCATTTTCATCCATATTATCACCAGTACTTCCCAGGGTGCCTGTTACTATGCAAACAACATCAGTGTTCTATCCAACCTAATTTTTGTTCCACAGTTATTGTTAGGGAAATATTTTACCCCCAATGCTAGCACTGCCAATAGGTAGCACTATTACAAGTATAGTTTTCTCTGATCAGACTTTTCTATGTATCCTGAAAGGAAGGTAGTGTTATTTTATTTATCTTACAGATAGAAAAATAAACAGGGAAATAAAGTAATTTATTCCAATTCATACAGCTGGCAAAGGGTAGGGCTTCAACTGAAATAGGTTTTTATTGTTGCGATAACAGTGACTGTTAAAACAAAAGTACAAGGTCATCAGAGTCCCTCCCAGAAGTTCCATACAAAACATGCAATGACCAGGATATGGGCAGAGGCTGTGACTGCAGTTCTATTTCTCATTGAATTTAGGCCACGCGTGGTGGCTCATGCCTGTAATCCCCACACTTTGGGAGGCCAAGGCAGGCGGATCACCTGAAGTCATGAGTTTGAGACCAGCCTGGCCAACATAGTGAAACCCCGTCTCTACTAAAAATACAAAAATTTGCCGGGCATGGCAGCACACGCCTGTAATTCCAGATGCTTGGGAGGCTGAGGCAGGAGAATTGCTCGAACCCCAGCCTGGGCAACGGAACAAGACTCCGTCTCCAAAAAAAATGAATTTGGTGCAGTTTCAAATATATGCAATTCTTCCCATCTTTTAACATAGGGGATTTTTTTTTTTTTTTTTTTTTGAGACAGTCATACTCTGTCACCCTGGCTGGAGTGCAGTGGCACAATCTCAGCTCACTGCAACCTCCGCCTCCCAAGTTCAAGCGATTCTCCTGCCTCAGCCTCTCAAGTAGCTGGGATTACAGGCATGCACCACCACAACCAGCTAATTTTGTATTTTTTTTTAGTAGAAACGGGGTTTCACCATGTTGGTCAGGCTGGTCTTGAAGTCCTGACCTCAGGTGATGCACCTGCTTCAGCCTCCCAAAGTGCTCAGATTACAGGTGTGAGCCACCGTGCCTGGCTAGGGAATTTGTATTATTATTATTTTAGAAAACATAAGACATCATAATATTAGGTTGTAGTCTTTCAAGATCAGGTACAGTTGCCCCTTGGTAGCAGTGATGGGATTGGTTCTGGGATCCCCATGGATACCAAACTCTGAAGATGTTTAAGTCTCTTATATAAATGCCCTAGTATTTGCATATAATCTATGTACATCCTTTCCTACACTTTAAATCATCTCTAGATTACTTATAATGCATAATACAATGTAAATGCTTTGCAAATAAGTGTTATATTGCTTGAAACTTGTACTCGTTTTTTTATTACTGTATTTTTCCCCAGTATTTTTGATCAGCAGTTAATTGAATCTGTTGATGCGGAACCCATAGATACCAAGGACTGTAATTCAAATCATAAAATGCACCCTAGGCAAAGTCTGCCTGGGCCTCTTGTGTGCCTGGTGGGCTCTAGGCAGGATCTGCTTTGCTCAATGGACAAAGTCAGCCCTGTCTTCAGAAAAGGAGCCTGGGAATTTCCATCTTTGACAAGCTGGAGTTTTCTTTTTCTTTCCATTGAGCCAGGGTTTCACTCCTGTTGCCCAGGCTGGAGTGCAGTGGCCAGTGCAGTGACACAGTCTCGGCTCCCTGCAACCTCTGCCTCCAGGCTTCAAGGGATTCTCCTACTTTAGCTGGGATGACACGCGTGCGCCACCATGCCTCGCTAATTTTTGCATTTTTTATAGAGTTGGGGTTTCGCCATGTTGCTTAGGCTGGTCTCGAGCTCCTGGCCTCAAGCGATCCGCCTGCCTCGGCCTCTCAAGCTGGGATTACAGGCGTGAGCCACCGCACCTGGGCCAACAAGCTGGAGTTTTCTATCAGTCAAGTCTGAGAAGCACTGTGAAGGGTTTGTGAAATATTTGTTATTTGGCCTCTAGGAAGGCTCAAGTATTCGCTCTTAGGAGGATCGGCATAGCGTGGTGGTCATGGGAATTCTGGAGTCAGGTTAGGAAAACCTCGATCCGAATGTGAGTTCAGCAGCTGTGCCCATGGGACCTCCTAGAGTCTCATCTTACCCGATCTGTGACACAGGAGGCCGGGCGCGGTGACTCACGCCTGTAATCGCAGCACTTTGGGAGGCCGAGGCGGGCTGCTCACCTGAGGTCAGGAGTTCAAGACCAGCCTGGCCAATATTGTGAAACCCGTCTCTACCAAAATACAAACATTGGCTGGGTGTGGTGGAGGGTACCTGTAATCTCAGCTACTCGGGAGGCTGAGGAGGAAGAATCGCCTGAACCCGGGAGGTGGGGGGGGGGGGGTTGCGGTGAGCTGGGATGGCGCCACTGCACTCCAGCCTGGGCGACAGAGTGAGACTCCATCTCAAAACAACAACAACAAAAAAACGGGAGCCGTCCCCCATCGTCCTTTGAGCAGTCTCTCGGCTGCGAGCCCCGGGGCTGGGGCCTCGCTGACCCTCCCGTGCCCCTCGCAGATGCCCGTGCTGAAGCAGCTGGGCCCCGCGCAGCCCAAGAAGCGGCCGGATCGCGGCGCCCTGTCCATCTCCGCGCCGCTCGGCGACTTCCGGCACACGCTGCACGTGGGGCGCGGCGGCGACGCCTTCGGGGACACCTCGTTCCTGAGCCGCCACGGTGGCGGGCCGCCCCCAGAGCCCCGGGCGCCCCCCGTGGGGGCCCCCCGCTCCCCACCGCCGCCCGCCGTCCCGCAGCCCGCGGCGCCCTCGCCTGCCGACCCGCTTCTGTCCTTCCACCTGGATCTGGGGCCCTCCATGCTGGACGCCGTGCTGGGCGTCATGGACGCGGCGCGCCCGGAGGCAGCTGCCGCCAAGCCCGACGCGGAACCCCGCCCCGGGACGCAGCCCCCCAAGGCCCGCTGCCGCCCCAGCGGGGACCTCGAGCTGGACGACGTCATCGGCCTCTAGGTTCCCCCATTCCCCGCGCCTTTCCCGCCCGGCACCCCACTTCTGTATACATAAACGTCCAAGGCGTGTGCCCGGGCTCTGACTTTTCACTTTGCACGTGGGAAGGGATGACTGATAGGGTCCTGGCGCCTCTGAGAGCCGGAGGTGTCACCGGGAGATCTGGTCCGGGTCGGACGATTGCCCTGGGGTGGGGTGCGGCTCCTTTAAGAGAGCCCGGGGGCGTGGCCAGGCGGTGCCGCTTGCAGAGGCGGCCGCTCCCGCAGTCCCGTTCGTCAAATAGTGAGCGCCGCCGCTGGCTGCACTTGGTCCTGGGGCCGGGCCAGACTCAGCCACCGCAGAGCCCGCCGAGGCGGGGCTGCCGATTGCTGTAGCCCCGGGAGTCCTGGGCCTCCACGCCTGGGGTGGACTCCGACCGGGCGGGGCCGCCCTTTACTCTGGGAGCGGCTGCAGAGGGAAGTGTCTGGGAACCCTTTTAGAGCAGTCGGGGCCTGGTCTCCGTGGGGGAAGGGTCCGCTGGCATCTTGGTTCTTTAAGGTCCCAGAAGGATGGGGCGAAACGTGCAAATGATTTGGACTGAGGGGCCAGGTTCTCTTAAGTTTCCCTGAGGGACGCGGCCGCAAATGTAAATCGCCTGGACTGAGGGCGGGTCCAGGTTCTTTAGAGACGTCCCCTCAGGGGCGGGGCACACATGTATCACCAGGAAAGGGGCGGGGCACCATATGTAAATTACTTGGGGAGAGGCACACATGTAAATCACCCGGAAAGGGGCAGCACAAAAGTATCACCGGGAAAGGGGCAGGGCACGCATGTAAATCACCTAAAAAGGGATGGGGCACACATACAAATCACTTGGGAAGGGGAGAGGCACACATGTAAATAACCTAAAAGCGGGGCACACGTAAATCACCCGGAAAGGGGCGAGGCATTACATGTAAATTACCCTGAAAGGAGCGGAGAACACACGTAAATCACTTGGGAAAGGGAGAGGCACACATGTAACACACCTGAAATGGGCGGGGCAGACGTAAATCACCCGGAAAGGGGCGGGGCACTACATGGAAATCACCTAAAAAGGGGCGAGGCACACGTAATCACCAGGAAAGGGGCGGGGCATTGCATGTAAATCACCCAGAAAGAGGCAATTCACACGTATCACCGAGAAAGGGGCGGGGCCAGGCTCCCAAGAGCTCCGGGAGACCGAGACGGCCGCAGCCTTTACGGAGCTCGCTTTCCCGGCGCTGGGGGAGGGCGCAGCCGGGAAGTCCCACAGCAGCGGTGTCAGGCTCTCCACGAGGGAAGGACGGGGCCAGAGTCCTCGCGAGGGCCCGGGGCGTGGTCCCCTGGGCTGGGCCGGAGCGCGGGCCGCTGACGTCACTGTCGGGTGAAGCTCGGTGCCTCCAAGCGGAGCCGCCCTCCGTACGGGGTGACCTGGTCTGCGCGGCGGGCGTGCCAGCTCCCCGCACCCATGGCAGCGGCCAGAGGACAGCCGGAGTTGCCGCAGGAAGCCCCCGCCACGGAACCCGCGCCCCCGCCGGCCTGCCGCTTCTTCCTGGAAGGCCGCTGCCGCTTCGGCGCCCGCTGCCGCCAGCCCCACCCTGGGGGGCCGGCGCCGCCTGACTGCGAGGCGCAGCCCGAGGCCGGGGCCAAGAAGCCGCCGCTGCGCACAGCCGCAGATGTCATCCAGCGCATTCGCTGGGACCCGCGCCTCGACCCCGCCGACTTCTCGGTGGGCTACGTCGACCGCTTTCTGGGCGTGCGCGAGGAGCCCTTCAGCGCCTTCTGCTGGGACGAGCCGCTGGCGGCGCTCGGGCCCGGCGTGCTGGCCGTGCCCCAGCACCGAGTGCGCTTCTTCCGCTTCCGCGGCCGCCTCGTGTGGGACCGCGCCTCGCGCACCGACCTCGTCTTCGGCTCTGGCTCGACGGCGGGACGCGGGCCCACCATCCTGGACGCGCTGGACAGCGAGGGCGCCCACGGGGCGGCGGACGCCGAGTGGACACCGGCGGTGGCAGGGCAGGAGGCCCAGGCTGCCCCCGAGCGGGGGAGCACAGGGCCGCTCCGCACAGGGCACCAAGAGCCAGGCGTGGAGGAAGCCGGAGAGCTGGAGGCGGCCCAGGAGCACGCGCTGGGCGCAGCTGCCGATTTTGAACACTGGCCCCAAGAGGACGCCTCGCAGGAGTGACTGAGGAGGCACTGAAGCCAACAGCAGCCGCCAGGATCACATGGCTGCGAAGCAAGGAAGCACAGGCCCTGGCAGCCCCGGGGGGCCCCGCTGAGGAGACAGAAGCCGAGTGGGGTCCTGGGGCCTGGCCCGAGGACAAAGGGGCCCGCCTTAGTGTGCAGCCCCTCGCCAACCGCACCCCATTTTGTGGCCCTCATGGTGACCCAGCCTGGGCTACAACCAGAAGTGACCAAGGCCCAGGAATACCTGGTCCACGTGGCCCCACACCGCGCCGACTTCCTGTGCCCACCCAGAACCTACACCTGCCGCTGGCCCTGCTGCTACCGGCAGGCGCTGGGGAGGCGGCGGCTACCATCAGGTCTCTGAGACGATCCTCTTGCCCCTGGGGCTAAACACACCCCCTGAGCTGAGCTTTAGGGAGCTGGTCCTCCTGGGCCCTCATGTGCTCTGTGCCCACCCTCTCCCACACTGGAAGGCATGGCACAAATGCTCAGCCAGAGGCTGGAAGCCGAGGGGCTGAGAGTGCTACAGTCTCCAGGGCAGCTGCATCGACACCTCACCGTGGCCAAGGTGCCCCATGGTTCCCAAGTCCACCTCCCCAAGCTGGAATTCACCCTCAGCCAGGAAGCGGGGTGCCAGACCCTGCAGACACTCTGGCTGTGCCGTATGGCGAGGACACGGGGGCCTTTCCAGCCCCTGGCTGAGATCCCACTGGAGTGACACCCCCAAACCTCTGGAGGAGACAATGGATGCAAACAGCCCACACAGGAAGGACAAAGCGGGAGCGTGCGCTCTCTCTCTCTCTCTCTTTAATTTTGGTTTCTCTCAAGCTTCCAAATGGTGCTCAGTGCTCCAAGGAAAGGAAGGAAGGAAGGAAAGGGAGGGGAGAGGAGAGGAAGGGAAGGCAGAGGAGGAACATCTGGAAAAAAAGCAGCCTGACAGTCCAGCTGTTTGCAAACTCATAGCACATCCTCCAGTTACATGGCAGAAGAGGGAGGGAGGGAGGGCCAAAAAGAAAAGGGAGAGGAGGAAGAAAAATAACTTAAACACACACACAAAGAAAAGAGAAGGCAACATGACGTGAGCTGGTGATCCATGAAGGCAGGGAGGGAGGGGAACCATTTTACCTGTGCTGAACCAAGGGAGGAATGCGGGGAGGAGGGAAGGAAAGGGGAAAAAAAAATCAGAAGAGACATTGGGGCAGAGGGAGGAGGGGACACGGAGACAACTTTATACAACTTGAGACGAGGCGGCCCGGCCGGCGTGTCCTCAGTGCGGTGTGGCGGCGGAGGATCTGGTGCTGGTGGTGCTGGCACTTCAGGGTGGGGGGCCAAGGACGGGCACAGTCTCTAAGCAGCTCCCCTCACCCCAAACACGGAGGCCCCAAAGGGCTGGGAACAAGAGTCTGTGGCGAAGCAGGTGAGGCAGCAGGCGGTGGGCAGGCTTGCTGGATGCCCCCGCCGCAGGCGGGCACGGGCTGGACGGCCTGTCTTCTTTCCACTGGCCCCCCGGCATGGGATGGGCCAGGGCGCCGGGTCGGGTACCGGAGTGCAAGCTCGAAAGAGAGAGAGAGAAAACACTGAGACAGCATTAGTGGAGTGAAAGGCGGACACAGATGAGCCTGCAGACCATGCCCCCAACCCTCCGCTGCCCATCCCCTCCTCCCCACTCCCATCCCTCTGAGGCAAAAAATAAAAACGTAGAAAAATCTCTGTACAGACTCCCCGGTGGGAAAACGGGGGCAGGGATGGTGGCTCTTCCTGGAGCCCACTCCCCACAGATAAATTTACAACCCAAGTCCACGGCTCAAAAACAGAATCCGCAAAGGCAGCGCTGGGGGCTGCAGCCCCTGCCCCCGCCCCCTCCTCGCTGGGTGCTCAGAAGGCTGACAGCTGCGCCAGGCTGAGGCGGCAGTCGATGCTGGAGTTGTCCGGGCCCGTGTAGGCCAGGCCCAGGGGCTCTAGGAAGGCCCGGCAGGCGGCCTCGCCCTCGAAGGCCAGCTCGGCCTGCAGGTAGGAGACTGGCAGCGCAGGGCGGAAGCTATGGAGACAAGAGGAGAAGGTGATGAGGCGGGCGGGCGGGAGGGCAGGGGAGGGCCCCACGAGCGGAGAGGCCCCCCATTCGGGTACCCACAGGATTTCCTCAGCACAGTACCTGCTGGCTTCCCCACCCGCCTCCCAGCCTCCCCACCTCAGGGGCTTGGGGGGGCCCGGGGTGGGGTTAGTGGCCCCAGCCCCCAGCTGTGCCCCCCCTCGCCCTCACTTACCTGTGCAGGGGGCCAGGGAGGAGAGGGGACAGGCAGGGAAGGGCCCAGCGGGCTCCTCCGCTGGCTTAGGGGCAGGGGTCAGATGGAGGGAGCAACACGCGGCAGGGGATGGGGATGGCAGGGCTGCCAGGGCCACCGTGGGGACCCGGCCCTTGCTGCTTCCCCTGCCCTGCACTCCAGTGTCTTTGGGAAGCCAGGCACAGGGGCGCCGCCAGCACTCACCACTACATACTGAAAGCAGGGGCGCCGCCAGCACTCACCACTACATACTGAAAGCAGCCACTTCTGGCTGCTGTAAGCCACACTAGTAAGCATCTAGCACGACCCAGGTCCTCAGAGCTCCCTGAACCCTCTTCCACAGGCGGTGCGCCCTACCCTTTCCACACACACAGGAACCAAGGCACCAAGTGAGGGACACTAAGTCCTGGAACCCGCTTCTGCTCCAAAGCCAGAGCTTCATGGAGGCCCTGGGATCCGAGTCCACGCCATCTCCCAGTCTCAGCTGGCAGGGCAGCGTCAGCCTCCTTGGGGGAAAGGTGCTGACACAATGAGGTCAATGACAGACTAAGGCCCCACCCACGAGGAGCCTCTCGGCTATGTTCCCAACCAAGGCCAATTAGGCATCGATTCACCAGGACGCTCCACCACAGGACCCTGTGCAGTCGGAAACTTGAGAGCCGCCATTCATGGGGCCCATCATGGCAGCAGACTGGGCAGCCTCCTGCCTCTAACTTCCCAAGCTGGCATGGAGCTCTGGGCACGGCATCCCACATGCTCGTCTGCTCCTGTGACTCCTACCCTGGCTCAGCCTCTCCCTGAAGTTGGCTTAATCCACACTAGATTCCAGGATGAGTCTCCCAACCTCCAGGCTGACGATCCCTCCCTAGCTCCAAACTATGCTGTGACTATGACCTCAAACAGAGGGCCACCTGGCCAGGCACTCAAGGCCTCTCCAGTCTACTGGTCAACCTCTTCGACCAGAACTTCTCCACCTCGGCAAGACTGACCTCTGGGCCCCAGTGGCAGTGGTGGGGCTGCATACCTGGCCTCAGCATCCCTGGCCTCCACTCACTAGATGCCAAGAGCATCCCCTTGCTGTGACAACCGAAAACCTCTCGACATTGCCCAGCGTCGCCTGGGCACCTCAATCACCAGACAGAACCATGCGTCTAAACGTGAGTCAAGCAACTGTCCCCTACCCACAGCGAGCCAAGAGCAATGTCTAGTGAACAAAGGACACTGCAGGGGCCTGGCCTGACCAGGGGCCTTTGGCACCGCACCCAGTGTGGCCTCATCGCAGGCGTCTCCCTAAGTGTTTCTGGTGCTCTCCAAGGAGCTGCGTGGGACAGGGCCTTGTCCTGTTAGACCAGAGACTGCCTGGATGGTCTCTATGGTGGGAGCACAGCGACAAGCTGAGAAAGCAGAGACCTCAGGGTTCTGAGGAAGCCCAGAGCGAGGAGTGAACTAGGGGATCCAGGCAGGAGAGAACAGGAGGAAGAGACGCACAGACGGGGTGGAAAAGAGGCCCCAGAGGCAGTGAGCTGGGAACAGTGGGGAGGCGGGGAGGAGTGACCCGGAACACAGAGGTGGCCAAGGGAAAGCAAGAGGAACTGGAGAAGGGAGGGCTGAATGGAGAAAGATGGGGGAGCAAGGACCAGGAGAAGGGTCGGAGGCTAGGGGAGGCCTGCGGCCAGGAGCTGGTCTGAGAGGTGGTGTGAGGCAGAAGGATGGGAAGAGCAAGGGCAGAAGGGAGCTTGGCATCACATACGTTTTGATCATGGCTTTGAGGGCGACCTTGCGTTCCCGATCTGCAAACTTGTCCACGAGGTAGCCAGACATGCAGGGTGCATGGCAGTAGAGCCGGAAAAAGCGGTGGTAGTTGCCCAGGGCCCAGGCTGTCCTTAATGCCAAGGCGTGGGCCACGCAAGGATCTGCCTTCAGTTCTCGTGTGAGGTATGCCAGCTCCGTGGTGATGTCTAGCGCCAAGACAAAGAGGGTCAAGTCAGCAGGGCTCAACCCTGGGCACCACGGCCTCCGTCCCAGGGACTGGGCCTCACCTCCCGAGTTCTTGGTGAAGATGTAGTAGAGGATTCGGTAGGCAGTAAACTCGCCCACGTTGCCAGGCAAGTTCTCGGCGTACAGCGACTTGAGCTGCGTCTGGCACTGGTTAAACTCTTCATGGTCACCCTGCAAGGCAGAGGCATGGAGGGAGGAGAGCAGAGTGAGGGTGCTGAGGGCAGAAGAGCAGCAGGAAAGGGGCTGGGGAGGCCCACAGAGGCCAGCTCACCTTCTCCAAGGCGATCCGGGCGTGGGTCTCATACACCTCCACCGTGAACTCGGTGCGGATGCCCTGCACCTGGGGCCGCGGGGCGAGAACAAGAGTCACAAGGAGCGGGAGGCAGGACTGGCTGAGGCCAGGCCCTTCCCAGCGCGAGACTCACCGTCAGATCCTGCCGGATCGACTTCATCTGCTCGCAGGCAAACGCGTAGTCCTGCTTCTCTTTCCAGTGGGACTTCACCATGCACAGCGATTTTTTCAAAACCTGGAAAAGGAAACTGAATTAGCACTCGGAGTACAGCTCAGGTCCGGTAGGCAAGGGTTTCCACTGATTTGGTAGGAGAGTTGCAACATTAAGGAAAAAAACAACAAAAAAAGGCCGGACACAGTGGCTCACGCCTGTAATCCCAGCACTCTGGGAGGCCAAGGCAGGTGGATCATCTGAGGTCAGGAGTTTGAGACCAGCCTGGCCAACATGGTGAAACCCCGTCTCTACTGAAAATACAAAAATTAGCCGGGTGTGGTGGTGCACACTGAGGAGGCTGAGGCAGGAGAATCGCGTGAAGCCGGGGAACGGAGGTTGCAGTGAGCCAAGATCACGCTACTGTACTCCAGCTTGGGCAACAGAGCAAGACTCTCTCCCCCACCAATTAAAAAAAAAAAAGAGAAAAAACACACCAGACATGAGTTAAGAGTGGCCACCCCACACCCATTTCCCCGTAAGCACACGGCTGTTCACACGTTCTGCAGCAGAACAGTGAGGACGCAAACCCTGGGAAGCACAGCCCCCCGTGACCCACAGCCCACGGGCCTGGGAGAAGGCTCTGTGCTCCCTGTCACCTAAGCCAGGGACCACGGCCCAGAGGGCAAGCGATTCGCCGGCCAAGCTGCACACCCACCATGCAGGATCCGGGGCAGCAGTGTGCCTTCGCGCTCCTCTCAGAACGCAGACCGGCCGAGGCTTCCCTGGCCGGGCTTCCCCTGCCATACCAGAGCCCCCATGTGGCCTCTGCCACCCTCCCTGGCTCGGCTCTCCAAGTCCTGAGCCAGCAGGGCCTCACAGAGCAGAACTGCCCAGCCCAGCTGGACACTTACTGCCACAGGGCGCACGGTGGACGGGTCGGGGGCACAGGTGAGGCGCAGGTAGTGCTTGGTGATGTCAGGGCAGGTGCCCACGATCTGCAGCTCCTGCCAGTCAGGGTCGGCCCCGCTGCTCTCCAGGCTGCTCATCTGCAGCACCAGGGGCTCGAGGCGCAGACGGCGGGAGTGTCCATGCTGGAAGCGAGCTGCCCGCTTCTGCTTCTTCAGCTCACGCTCGGGGTCCTCGCACTCCAGCGCCGCCATCTTCTTTCGACTGCGCTTGGTGGAAGCCAGATCATGCCTAGGAAGGGGTGAGGGCAGTTGAGCGGGACGGGTGTCTCCAGCCACCCTACAGCCTCGCCTCTTTGGCAGCTGGCTATCCACCTGTCTAGCCTCTTCCTCCTTCTCCCACAGGTCCCCAGTACCCTCCTCCACCCTGGCCTGTGTCTCAAGCCCCTACCCAGTCTCACCTCTTCCCACGCTGCGCCCTGCCTCGGCCCCGATCCATATGGGCCCCTCGACCGCCCCGGCCCTTAGGGGGCGGGTTCCTGCGGCCCACAGGGTGACACTCGTTTCCTGAGTAGGAACTGTCGGAGTCTGAGTGGGAGTCACTGCAGGAAGAAGCAGGAAGATCAGGCCTGAAACGCCTCCCCCCTCCCCCACACACCCCCACCCCAGCCCGGAGCCTCAGTACCTTCTGCGGAAGTGGCGGGTTGGGGACCTGGAGGAGGAGCGGGAGCGGGAGTCTGTGCTGGACGAAGAGCTGTTGTCCTTCATGAAGACGTTGCGGTTGCCAAACTTGGTGAAGCTGTTGCCCCGGGCTCGACCAGCACCCCCAGCCCCCGGCGTCCCTCGCTGGGACGGGGCACCCCCGCCCCTAGTCGCTGAGCCCGCCCCTCTAGGAGGGTGAAGGCTGCTAGGGGCCTCCCACCGCTTCTTCTTAGGGCTCTCGGCCACAGGCTCCCGGGTCAGCCTGAGGATACAGCAGGGCAGGGCATTACCATCCCCGCCAGACACCGGCAGGACAGCCAATACCACCTCCCTCAATCTACCAACCTACCTCCGAAAGGAAAGGCACTTACCCCAGGCGGCTCAGCTATTACGGTGCAGAAATGAAATGCAAACCCAGGTTTTCTGTGTCCAGAGGGTGCGCTTAACCACTAAGCAATGCACACCTCTCCAGCATCCATGGTCCCCACCCCACCCACTGGCCTCCCTCCAACCAGGACTTCATTCCCCTGGGAGCCAACTTTCCAGTTCATTTCTCTTTGGAACTCCTGGTACCTGGGACCCCCAACTCTCCTACTTCCATACCCAGCCCGTGCCTCGCACAGCACCACCCTCCCACCTACGTCCCCCACCCACACTAACCCTGGCAGGGGCTCCCGGCTCCAGTCAATGGTATAGGCCGAGCCGTCCTGCAGCCGCGCCTGCAGCACCTCCTTGAGCAGCTTTTCCGTGCGGTCCTTGTCCTCCTCCGACTCACAGGCGGTGAAGCAGCGCTCCACATACTCTTTCATGTCCTGGGGCCAGTCGTCGGGCTTCCCAGACAGGTTTCCCCGGGCAGAGGACCCACTGCGGGAGGACAGATGAGGGGCTCGGTTGTAGAGAATTCCCAAACTCAGAAGACCATCCCCAGCACCACTCTGAGCCGACACACAGCGGGACACAGTCCCCATGCTCTCCTTCTGTCTCCTTCAGTGCTCACAGCAACCCCCAAGGGAGGGTCCTTCTCCCCTTTCCAGAGGTGCACACTGAGGCTCGGGGTGGCAGCTGGCCAGTGGCACTGGACCACAGACGCTGAGTGCAGTGTGCGGGGCTGTGACGGGGCAAGTGGGCAGACGTCACCTGTGGTTCTGAGCTTTCTCAGGGTTGGGCTGGGGGCCGAAGCCGCCGTGCTGGCCCTCTGCGTTGGAGCCAAAGCTCTGGGTGGTGACAGCAAACGGTCGCTTCTGGATGTTGAACTTGAGACCTCCAGTTCCAGGGGCTGCTGTGAGGGCAGCAAAAGCTAGAGTTAGGCCCTTCCCCAGCACATCCAGAGGTCCCCAGGAGACAGGAGGATGTGGAAATGCGGGGAGGAGCGGTCAGGTTCTAGAGGAGGGCTCCAGCACACACGTGCTGGTCCAAAGCAGCCCCACCCCAAGCCTGGCGATCACAACACCCAGAAATAAGGAGCAGCACACACCATATGCCTCACACCTAGGAGCTCTGTAAGGGCCCCAACCCCTCGAGCCTCCACACGGCTTTGCCGACTTACGTTTCATGCGGTTCCACAGTTGTTGGCCCTTCTTGGGCTTGGCAGGTTCTGTGTAGCTGTGTGGCCCATAGGCCTGGCCTGTGGCGGGCCCCGCCTGGCTGTGCTGTGTGGCTGGAGCTGTCCCAGGCTGAGGGCCACTGTTCAGCGTGTGAGCCCCATGCGGGGGATTTGAGGGCTGAGGGGGCTGAGCCGACGGCAGCTGCTGAGGGGGAGCCTGGTAGGACATGCTCTCATCCATGCCGGGGACTGGGGGCTGCAGAAGGAAGCAGGCGCTAAGCACGGGAGGCAGATTCGGGAGCTGGCGAGTGGCACTCAGCCCTCACCATGAGGACACAGTGGTCACAGCACTCGACCCTCCTGTGACCTTCCCACACGTGCTCATTCGAGTCCTCAGTAGCTCTCTGAGGTTAACATTTGTTAACAATCCTTTTCACAGCTGACAAGGCTCCAGCTCAGAGACTAAGCAACTTCCCAGGGCCCTGAGCTACGAAGCAGCAGCTGGCAGCGTCTCAATGCTGGAGTAACAGCCACCGACAACACACCCACTCCAGCGTTGCCATGTGAGCACACACACTCATAGAGCACGAGGACGAGGCCGCCATCCTTCCCGCTTCTGAGAGCGGACCGAGATGCGCACGTAATTACACCGGGGTGGGCACGCTGGGATTCAAACCCAGGCCTACCTGCCTCCTATGCACTAGCCCGGCCATCCCTCCAAGCTGCACCTTAAATGCAAATCCCAACCCGTGTGCGTGACCACACTGCGGAAAAAGACGTCTTTCAACATCTCAGGTCTGGCCTTGGCTCGGCCTCAAACCCACCCTAGGTTCAAACACTATGCTTTGTCCTCCTCATTTTCAGACCAGGAGTTGCTTCGAAGGTAAAAAGCAGTTTTAAGGAGCACAGGCCATTCCTCATTGACAGCTCATTCAAAAATCTACATTTCCTCTGCTTGAGCACGGCATGGGAGCTGGGCTAGGGTGTTACCTGGTTCAGAGTCCCTTGGTGCTGGGGTGCGGATGGCTGCTGGGGTGTGGCTGAGCCATAGGAGCTGGCCATCCCATACTGGGAAGGGGAGCCGTAGCTCTGGTACATGCTCTGCAAAGGTGCAGGGAGGGAGGGTTTAGTGGGAGGCCTGCCCTTTCCACTTCCCCAGCCCGCTCAGGAACTACACCAGCCATGGCCCTCTACCGATCCCTCACCCCTTTCTCTCTCCACTACATTAATGCACCACACCCCCTCATCTACTAAAAAAAGAAAAACCTCTATCAATCCCACATCTCACTTAGCTAGTTCTCAGAAAAATATAATCAACAATACTGAGTGCCAACTTTTCTAAGCACCACGACGAACAGTAAGAAGGAAAACCCATGAACTAATGAAGCTTGTGCTTGAATTACATGCCCGGCTGTAGACACCAATATATAATATATCCAGCAATAAGAATCATGAACAACAAAAAGGCAAAGAAAGGGAGAGAGACAGGCTGCAAGGCAGGAATGCTACTTTCAATCAGTGTGTCAGGTAGAGGCTCTCTGAAGGCGGCATCTGAGCAGAGACCTCCAAGAGGCGGCAACACAGGGAGCACTGCAGCCAGGGCAAAGCAAGAGCAGGCCTGGCGGGGGCGAGCATCAAGGAGGTCTCCGCTTTGATGGCCATGGCAGAATAAGCATGAGGAGAGAAGGGACCAGAACCAGGTACGTAGGACCTTGTGGCTCAAGGTGGGGACCTTGGAATGCACCTCATGGGCAAGTAGAGGGTTTCCAGCAGTCATCACCGCTATCTCCAGTCCATCCACCACCGGGCCCCATCCCGGCAGACTCCGGCCCGCCCCACCCCGCCGGCTGGGCACTCACCATGGGATAGTAGTAACTGTAGGGGTAGGCATAGTTGTACTGCTGGTACCACTGGTAGTACTGCTGCTGCTGCAAAGCTGAGGCTTCTGCCTGGGACACGTACTGTGGAAACAGAGAGGCACACGTGCCGTCAGCAGCCCAAATCCACAGGCGGCCCCCAAAGCACAAGCCTGTTGTTTACTGGTGGGTAATTGCCAAGGGATGAAACTGGGTTCATGTATCTGCAAAGTGAGCCACCGTCTCCACCATGAGACTCACGGACGTTAGAGACCAGGGACATGGGCATGGCCTCCCTCTTCAAAACCACATCACACCCTAGATTCCTCAAGGAAACAGAACTTTTCCATTCAGACTTAGATACCCTGGAACATCTTTTTATGTTTCCCCTCAGAGCACCCCGTCCGAATGATACAAGAGGACGCCAGACTGTCTCTCTCCCACGACCACTGGCTCAGGGTACCCCAGCCCCATGTCCTTCTCACTTGTGCACTGGCCACAGGCCCATTGCTGCTGGACTTGGCAGAGCTGCCGGCGGCTCCTGACTTGCTGATGCTGGCCAGGGCCTGGCGGGCCTTCTCCCACTCCGGGTTCTCGTGCATTGGTGTCTCCATGCCATTCTCTCGGCCTGCCCCAGCCACCATGCTGTACTGAGAAGACCTGCAGAGAGAGGACCTCAAGTCACACCTGTTCTCCCCACTGTACACAGGTGGGCAAGTTGGGAGGCAAATTCCAGTCCCTGGATCCCCAATCTAACTGTTACTACCTATCTAAGCCTAAGTTTTCTAATCTGTACTATGCTGATAAAGGGTTTCTGCTTCAGAGTCTTCTGGGAGGGATAAATGAGATCACCCACTTAAGGTACTTATCCCAGAGCCTGGCATACAGGAGTTGTTAAAACCAAACAAACAAAATTAACAGAACCCACAGAACTGAACACAGGCCCTGGCACCTCCTAGGGCTATGTCTTTCATGAATCAATGAATTCCGTCTGACATCACCCCAGTCGGCAGGTTATCACACTATTTTGAGAAAAAATAAGGAATTTGCAGAAAAACAAATAAATGAGTGTCTATTGAGTGTTGGGAACCTGCCTCCTAATTATACTTGCTTGAATGAATCATCACAATTCTGCAAAGCAAGCACTGTACTGTGAAAAATGAAAGCTCCAAGAGGTAAGGCTTGCCCCTCTCCACACAACCGAATGCTTCCCTCTGTGTTTGCCTCACCACCACCCCCAATCACAGGGATTGTGGTATCACTTCCCCTAAGGCCACGTGAGGTCCCACCCCAGAGGATAGCACTGGGTCTTGCTTCCTCTTCCTCCCAACCGGCCTCCATCCCTCTCGCCTCACTAACCAATCTGTGCTACGTTGATCACCCACGTTGGCCGCCATCTGGACCTTGGGGTATAAGGGGTGGACCTCGGGAGCCAGACTGCTTTTTCACTGTCTATGAGAAAAAGAATGAGTTAGGGAGACTTAAGGCGGAGCTAAAAACATGTCACAAGGGGAGGAACAGTAGATGGACTCACGAGAAGCCAAGTAGAAAAGGGGAGGCTGACAGAGAAGCCATTGGGGTCAAGGATCTGAAGAGTTCTGGGTGTGGACTAAAAAGGCTGGAGTATGAGGAGAAGCCCCTGGCCGCTTTGTAGTGCTCCAGGTGGAAAACGAAGGATTTGGAAACAGGGAAGCCAGAACAGACTTCCCAAAGGGAAGGAGAAGGGTCTGAAATCCATATGAGCAAAAAGAGGGTGTGATGAAAGGTTGAGAGGGTGGGAGTGCCTCCACCAAGGGGAAAAGTTCTAAAAAAAAATTCTAGGGGCCAGGTGTGGTGGCTCACGCCTGTAATCCCAGCACTTTGGGAGGCCGAGGCAGGCGGGTCACCTGAGGTCAGGAGTTCGAGACCAGCCTAACCAACATGGACTAACCCCGTCTCTACTAAAAATACAAAATTAGCTGGGCATGGTGGCACATGCTTGTAATCCCAGCTACTAGGGAGGCTGAGGCAGGAGAATCGCTTCAACACGGGACGCAGACGGCAGTGAGTTGAGATTGCGCACCACTGCTCTTCAGCCTGGGCAGCAAGAGCGAAACTGTCTCCAAAAAAACAAAAAAATTCTAGGGAATACGGGCTGTGAAAGGAACCTGAACCAAGAGAACAGATGCTATAATGAGAAGAGTCTGAGGGAACCCTTAAGGCTGAGAGGGTGGAAAGGTTTCCGAGAACTCTAAAAAAGACAATGCCGACGTGAACCCCAACGTGAAGAAACGGGTTCTTAGCACCCAGAGACTGATTTCAAACAGGTCTCTGAAGGGCAGTAAGGAGACCGACGTGGGAGTCCTCAGTGGGACTAACCCTGCCTGCTTCCACGGGAGGTTCCCGGAAGCAGGGGTAGGGCTGGGAGAGAAAAGGGATCACCTTGGTTGGGTGTCTGGACATAAAGCTTTGGGAATGCCAAAGAAGACCCAAAACATGTTCAAGGAATTAAGAGTGGGGTTGAGAGAACTGGAAGGAAAGTGGAGTGTCTCCGGGGCGAGGACGGCGAAGCCTAAACTCCCGCGAGGGAGTAACCGATAAGCAGGATAATGAATCCCGCAGGAGAACCGGAATTCTCCCAAGTTGACGGGATAGGAACAGGAGTCTGGAGCTGGGGAAAAACCCTAGAAACGCAAAGGCTTAACTTAAACAGGACACAGGGCGTGAGTGGAGACGAGGGATCGTGGCGGGGACACAGGAAAAGGCGCCCCCGGGCAGAACGGAGATCAGAAATAAGGTCAGGAGTTGGGGGCTGGGGAGAGGACTCCAGGACGGGTCTCAAGAACGGGAACAGGCACCAGACGTGAGGCCTGGGGTCCCGGGAGCACCTGGCCGTCCCGCAGGCTGGGCGAAGGCAAAGAAGGACGCCGGGTGGAGGAGGCCGCCCGGATCCCCAAAAACTGGCCACGGAACCACTGCCCAGGCCGCGCCTGCGCACCACGCCCCAGAAAGACTCGCTGGAGTCGCCCGTCGCCCGGGGCAACACCCCGTCAATGGAGAGTGAGGGGCGCGCCCCGGGGCCCCAAGAACTCCGAGGGAGAGGGACGGGGAGTGGAAGACTACGGCGCACGCGCGCTAGTGCCCGAACGCGCGCCCCCAGGCCCGGTGCGCAGGCGCAGTGGCTGCCCCCTGCCCCGCCACACCCTGTCGACGCTCGCGCGCGGCGTCTGCTGCTGCGACAGCCGAGAAGGCCTCGGGGCTCGCGGGACACTAGACCGAAAGGAGATGCTATCTATCCCCGCCCGCCTGCTCGCCCGCCGCTCCCCTTACCAACCAGGACCCTTCGCTGCAGGGACACGCCAACAACCACCCAGGCGATTACCAACACGGCCACGACACAGCTCGGCCACCCGGCTGGCTCTGGTCTTCTTTGGCTTCGACGTCCTGACCGCGGCGTCCTGACGTCACGCGGCGGCCTCGCCCCGCCTCGCTCGGCCCTGCACAGCCAATGACCGCCACGAGCTACGCTTGAGCCCGCCCTCCCGCCCACGCACTTACGCATGAGCGTTTTAAGGCAGGCCGGAAGTCTGGGTGGGGACGGTGGCCCCGAGGGGACAAATGAGGCCGCATTAGCTGTTTTTGCCTCCCACTCAGCCCCGTTTTGTTGTTGTTGTTGTTCTCGTTCTCCGAGACGGGGTATTGCTCTTGCTCTGTCATCCGCCAGGATGGAGTGCAGTGGCGCGATCACGGCTCACTGCAACCTCCGCCTCCCGGGTTCAAGCAATTCTCCTGCCTCAGTCTCCAGAGTAGCTGGGATTACAGGCGCGCGCCACTATACCCGGCTAATTTTTGTATTTTTAGTAAAGACGGGGTTTCACCATGTTGGTCAGGCTGGTCTCGAACTCCTAACCTCGTGATCCGTCCGCCTCGGCCTCCCAAGTGCTGGGATTACGGGCGTGAGCCACCGCGCCCGGCCGCAACCTTGTTTTGACTGAGTCAGTGGGAGCCATTACTGTTCCTCCATGTACACTGGCGTGACAAGAGTTCCGGGATTCTCCACAGCACCGTGATGTGGAAGCCCTGGGGAGAGAATGATAAAGAAAGGGGGTGAGGAACAGCTCCCCCCGGAAGAGCGGGCTTCCCTAGTCAATGAATCTGGAAGGGCGCAGTGGAGGGGGCGCTGCGAGTTCAGATGGATGGAGGCTGGAAGCTGGCGCGCTTGCAGGGCGCTGGGGTGGAAGCGTGTGGGGTCACAGGTGTGTAAGGGTGGGCGCGGAGCGGACCCCCAGAGGTCACTGAGGTCAGGCTGAGACATTGGACCAAATCTGTACATAGGCATTTCTCTGAACTCCGCGCCACCTGTTTCCATCCAGGACTCGGATACAAATTATCCAGTCCGCTGCAGGGACCGGTCACTGTGTCACAGTAAGTGGTAGGATTTAAGAGGCAGTTTTCCTCCTTATTTTGTACCATTATGAACTTGTAGCTTGAAAAGCACATACCATTTTCATAACTACGTATTATTTTGTTAATGCTAGCATAGATCTTTTTCCGTTATTTTACTGTGTGTGGTGGGGGGTCGTTTTCTTTTGTTTGTTTTTGGTTTTGTTTGGGTTTTGTTTTTTGGTTTTTGGTTTTGGTTTTGGTTTTTTTTTTTTTTTGGTACCAAACTTTTTGTTCCGGAATAATTTTGGATTTATTCAAAACCTTGCCAAGGCCGGGCGCGGTGGCTCACACCTGTAATCCCAACACTTTGGGAGGCCGAGGTGGGTGGATCACCTGAGGTCAGGAGTTCAAGATCAGCCTGGCCTGGCCGACATGGTGCAGTCTTGTCTCTACTAAAAATACAAAAATTAGCTGGGCGTGGTGACGCGTGCGCCTGTAATCCCATCTGCTCTGGAGGCGGAGGCAGGAGAATCGCTTGAACCCAGGAGGCCGAGGTTGCAGTGAGCCAGGGTTACGCCATTGCACTCCAGCCTGGGCGACAAGAGTGAAACTCTTGTCTCAAAAAAAAGAAAAGTTGCAAGATCATAATGCAGTCCAGCGTATTTTATGCCCAGTTTCATCTGATGCTGTCATCAGAAGCATCAATAAAAGTGCTTTGTTACAGATACTGACAGGATGCGTTAGTGTAACTAAACCCCAGACTTTACTGGGATTTCACCTTTTCCTCCAATGTTTTCTTTACATGCCAGAGTCCAAGCCAGGACCCACGCTCCATTTAGCTTTCTTTTACCTGTTGTTTAGGGCGGGTTTCTTGTAGATAGCATGTAGTTGGATCTTGCTTTTTTTTTGCCCAAGCGAACAGTCTCTGCCTTTTAAAAGAGGTGTTTATAACTGTACTTTTATTTTTTATGTCTTATTCTTTTAGCATTCTGTAACAGACACAGCGATAAAATGAAATGACTGGAACTTAAAAGTGAAAACTCTTTACAATTAAGCCCACAATTAGATACATTTATCTTACATGTCAGTAAAAAAAAAAAAAAAAAAAAAAAATTATGAAAACAGGACGAATTATATCACAAAAGAACCCCAAAATAGAAAAAATACCTAAGAAATGTGTCTAACCATGAAAAGTACTGTTCTTTTGGTGTCTTCTGTGTACTTAAGTACAAAACATTGTTGCCTTTGATTAATGCACCCTGTACTTATTTTTCTGTTGTCCAGTTACATATTTGGTCGAATCCAGGGCTATGTTCATGTACCATCCAGGCAAACCAGCACCCCTCCCTTAATCCACTTCAGAATTTTACCCCAACTGTCTGATGATTTGCTCTAAGAAGTCACTAGGGGGTTGCTTTTTTTTAAAATCAATTATTTTATTTTATTTTTTTTTTTGAGACTGCTATGTTGCCCAGGCTGGAGTGCAGTAGCACGATGTCAGCGCACTGCAACCTCTGCCTCCCAGGTTCAAGCAATTCTTGTGCCTCAGCCTCCCAGTAGCTGGGATTACAGATATGCACCACCACACCCAGCTGCGTTTTGTATTTTTAACGGAGACGGTTTCACAGTGTGGAGCAGGCGGGTCTCGAATTCCCAATCTCAGGTGACCCGCCCGCCTCCGCCTCCCAAAGTGGTGGAATTACAGGCATGAGCCACTGCGCCTGTCCAGTAGGGCGTTGCTTCTGAACACTTATTTTAATAATCTTGGGTGGGCCAGGTGCGGTGGCTCACGCCTATAACCCTAGCACTTTGGGAGACTGAGGCAGGTGGATCACCTGAGGTCAGGAGTTCTAGACCAGCCTGGCCAACATGGCGAAACCCCGTCTCTACTAAAAATACAAAAAAATTAGCCAGGCGTGGTGGCGCATGCCTGTAATCCCAGCTACTCCGGAGGCAGGAAACCTGAGTTGTAATCCCAGCTCTTTTACTTAACCAGCCGTATGAGTTGGAAAACTCATTATTTCCCTTCTATTGGCTCCAGATTCCTCATCTTGCAGCTGGGATCCAGAGTTCATACTCCAGGAGCCCAACCACAGCAAAAACCAAAACTGCACTTTTTTATGTTTTTTTTTTTTTTGGAGACAGGGTCTCTCATTCTGTCACCCAGGCTGGAGTGCAGTGGCGTGATCTCGATCTCAGCCCACAGCAGCTTCAACCTCCCAGGCTCAAGTGATCCTCCTGCCTCAGCTACACAGTGTGATGGTATTTTGTTATAACAACCAGCATGTAGTTAAGACATTTATTGAAGGATGTCTCGGTTCCTTCCAAGTTTTTGGCAATGACCCATAAAGCTGCATAAACATGCACGTGCAGAGTTCTTTGCGGGCACAGGTTTTCAGCCCATCTGTGTAAGCACTGGGGAGCACTGCTGCTGGTTTGTATTCTACCAGTATGTTTAGGATGATGAGAGACTGCCACACTGTCCTCCAAAGTAGCTGTACCATTCTGCATTGCCAACACCAAGTAATGAGAGTTTCTGTTGCTCCACATTTCTACCAGCATTTGGTGGTGCCAGCATTTTGGATTTGGCATTCTAATAGGTATGTAGTGGTGTCTTGTGTTTTTTTGTTTTTTTTGTTTTTTTTCCAGACAGAGTCTCGCTGTGTCTCCCAGGCTGGAGTGCAGTGCAGTGGTGTGGTCTCAGCTCACTGCAACCTCCTCCTCCCGGGTTCAAGCGAAATTCCTGCCTCAGCTTCCCAAGTAGCTGGGGCTACAGGCGTGCGCCACCTCGCCCGGCTAATTTTTGTATTTTTAGTAGAAACGGGGTTTCACCATGTTGGCCAGGATGGTCTCGATCTCTTGACCTCGTGATCCACCTGCCTCAGCCTCCCAAAATGCTGGGATGACAGGCGTGAGCCACCACACCCGACCAGTGGTGTCTTGTTTTAATGCGCAGTTCCCTAATGACATACGACGAACATCTTTTCCTATGCTTATTTGCCATCTATATTAGGGTTCTCCAGAGGGCCAGAACTAACAGGATATATGTATATATTGAAAGGGAGTTCATTAGGGAGAATTGGCTCACACGGTCATCAGGCGAAGTCCCACCACAGGCTGAGGAAGGAAAAAGCCAGTCATGTCTCCAAGTCCGAAAGCCTCAAAAATTGGGAAGCCAATGGCCAGCCTTCGGTCTGTGGCAGAAGGCCCAAGAGTCCCCAACAAACCACAGGGAGAAGTTCAGGAGTCCAAAGGCCAAAGAACCTGGAGTCTAATGTCCAAGGACAGGAAGCATCCACCACAGGAGAAAATGAAAGCCAGACGACTCAGCAAGCCAGCCCCTCCCACCTCCTGCCTGTTTTGTTCTAGCCACGCTGGCAGCCAACTGGATGGTGTCCACCCACACTGAGAGTGGGTCTTCCTCTCCCACTCCACTGACTCAAATGTCAGTCTCCGCTGGCAACACCTCACAGACACACCCAGAAACAATCTTTTTTTTTTTTTAAGACAAAGTCTCACTCTATCACCCCGGCTGGAGTGCACTGGCACCATCTCGGCTCACTGCAACATCCGCTTCCCGGGTTCAAGCAATTCTTCTGCCTCAGCCTCCTGAGTAGCTGGGACTACACGTGCCAGCAGGTTCGGCTAATTTTTGTGTTTTTAGTAGAGACGGGGTTTCACCATATTGGCCAGGCTGGTCTCAAATTCCTGCCCACCTCGGCCTCCCGCAGTGCTGGGATTACAGGTGTGAGCCACCATGCCCGGCCTCTTTTCCTGTTTTTTAATCAGATTGTTTTCCTGTTAACTGAGTTTTCAGAGCCCTTTGTATATCTTGGATAACAGTCTTTAATGAGACAGGTCTCTTGCAAATAGTTTATCCCAGGCCGCAGCTTTTCTCATCATATTAAAAATGTTTTACAAAGAGCAGAGGGTTTTTTTATTATTATTTTAATAAAGTCCAGCTTGTAAGTTTCTTTCATGGAGCACGCCTTTAATGTATCAAAAAATTTATCATGGCCAGATACAGTGGCTCACAGCTATAATCCCGGTATTTTGGGAGGCTGAGGTGGGCGGATCACTTGAGGCCAGGAGTTTGAGACCAGCCTGGCCAACATGGTGAAACCCCATCTCTGCTAAAAATACAAAAATTAGCCGGGCATGGTGGCGCGCAACTGTAATTCCAGCTACTCAGGAGGCTGAGGCGCGAGAATCACTTGAACCCAGGAGGCAGAGTTTGCAGTGAGCCGAGATTCTACCAGTGTACTCCAGCCGGGGCAACAGAGTGAGACTCTTGTCTCAAAAAAAAAAAAAATTTCACAAAACCCAGTCATCTAGATTTTCTCCTAGGTTGTCTTCTAGGAGTTTTATAGTTTTGCATTTAACATTCAGGTCTATGATCCATTTTGAATTAATTTTTGTGAAGAGACTAAGGTCTGTGTCTAGATTTTATTTATTTTGGCATGTTGATATCCACTTGTTCCAGCACCATTTGTGGGGAGAGGTTTGAGCATTTTTTATGATACTATTCTTTTTCTTTCTTTTTTTTTTTTTTTAAGACGGAGTCTCACTCTGTCATGCAGGCTGGAGTGCAATGGCATGGTCTCGACTCACTGCAACCTCTGCCTCCCAGGTTCAAGCAATTCTCCCACCTCAGCCTCCCAAGTAGCTGGGACTACAGATGTGCGCCACCATACCCAGCTCCTTTTTGTATTTTTAGTAGAGACAGGGTTTCACCATGTTGGCCAGGCTGGTCTCGAACTCCTGACCTCGGGATCCGCCTGCCTCGGCCTCCCAAAGTGCTGGGATTACAGGCGTTGAGCCACCGCACCCAACCTTATGATACTGTTCAATCTCTGCTCTGCACCCACCACCACATCCAGCTAATTTTTGTATTTTTTGGTAGAGACGGGGTTTTACCATATTGACCAGGTTGGTCTTGAACTCCTAACCTCAGGTTGTACGCCCGCCTCAGCCTCCCAAAGTGCTGGGATTACAGGCGTGAGCCACCGCGCCTGGCCTTGTCTTCACTTTTGAAAAACAGTTTCAATGAGTATAGAATTCTAGGTTGACTACTTTTTTCTTTTGCTACTTTAAGAATTTTCTTACACTGCTTTCTCACATTGTTTCCAGTGAGAAATCTGGTGTCATCCTAATTTTTGTTCCTCTGTTTATAAAATATTTTTGTTTTTCATCTGGCTGTTCTCAAGATTTTTCTCTTCATTACTGGGCTTAAGAAATCTGATTAGGATGTGTCTTGGTATTTGTGTTTCTTCTGCTTGGGGTGTGTTGAGTTTCTTGGATCTTTGGTTTTATAGTTTGTATCAAATTTGGGAAATTTGGGGTTGTTATTTCTTTAAACATTTTCTCTGTTCCTTTCTCTCTCCTTATGGGCCTCCAGTTACACATATATTAGAATATCCCACCACTCACTAGTGTTCTTTCCATTTAAAAAATATATATATTCATTTCTTTTGTGGCAGGGCATGGTGGCTCATGCCTGTAATCCCAACACTTTGGGAGGCCAAGGCAGTAGGATCATTTGAGCCCAAGAGTTTGAGACCATCTTGGGCAACATGGTGAGACCTCATCTACAGAAAATGTTTAAACATCAGCCAAGCATGGGCCGGGTGCAGTGGCTTACACCTGTAATCCCAGCACTTTGGGAGGCCAAGGCGGGTGGATCACGAGATCAGGAGATGGAGACCATCCTGGCTAACATAGTGAAACCCCGTCTCTACTAAAAATACAAAAATATTAGCTGGGCGTGGTGGCGGACGCCTGTGGTCCCAGCTACTTGGGAGGCTGAGGCAGGAGAATGGCGTGAACCCGGGAGGCGGAGCTTGCAGTGAGCCAAGATCACGCCACTGCACTCTAGCCTGAGCAACAGAGCGAGACTCCGTCTCAAAAATAATAATAATAAAATTAAAATTAAAAAATTAGCCAAGCATGGTGGCATGCGCCTGTAGTCCCAGCTACTCGAGAGGCTAAAGTGGGAGGATCGCTTGACCTGGGGAGGTTGAGGCTGCAGTGAGTCATGATCATGCCAGTGTACTCCAGCCTAGGTGACCAAGTGAGACCCTGTCTAAAAAATAAATAAATCATTTTTTAAAATGTTTCATTTGGACAGTTTCTAATGCTGTCTTCCAGTTGATGAATCTTTTTTTCCCTGCAATGTCTAACCTGCTGTTCTAGCCAGTGCATTATTTCTTTCAGACATTGTAATTTCTATCTCTTGATATCCAATTTGGGCTTTTTTAATATCTTCTATATCTGTAAAGAACTTTTGAACGTATGGAGTACATTATAATGGTGGTTTTAATATTCTTACCTACTAATTCTAACTTCTGGGCCCATTTCAGTTGAATGATTTTTATCCTCACGATGTGCCCTATTTTCCTGCTTGTCGCATATTTGGTGACTTTGTTATTGGATACTAGACAATGTCAGTATTACCTTGTCAGGCACGCGTTACTTTTGTGTGCCAGTAAATATTCAAAAATTTGAGAATGCAGTGACGTTACGTGAAAGCAGCTCGATCCTTTCAGGTTTTGCTTTTAAAATTTCTCAGGTGGGGCCAGAACAGTGTTTAACCGTCTGTTCCCCACAGTTGATGTAAGACCCTTCTCAGTGCTCTCCCCAGTGTTCCTTCAATTATGAGGTTTTTCTGGCAGGAACAACGCCTTGTCAAGTCCTGTGTGAGTCCCCAGAACTCAGGCACCATTTCCTTCAGTCCCTCCAGGTGGTTATTTCCCTGGCATTCTAGTCCATTCAGGCTGCAGTAATGGAGGACCCTGGACTAGTGACTCAAAAATAACGAACACTTATTTCTCACGGTTCTGGAGGCTGGAAGTCCAAGATAATTTATTTTTATTTTTATTTATTTATTTTTTGAGATGGAGTCTCGCTGTGCTGCCCAGACTGGAGTGCAATGGCATGATCTTGGCTCACCGCAACCTCTGCCTCCCAGGTTCAAGAGATTCTCCTGACTCAGCCTCCCAAGTAGCTGGGACTACAGGCACTCACCACCACACCTGGCGAATTTTTTTGTATATTTAGTAGAGACAGGGTTTCACCATGTTGGCAAAGCTGGTCTCTTAACACCTGAGCTCAGGTGATCTACCCGCCTTGGGCTCCCAAAGTGCTGGGATTGCTGGGATTACAGGCGTGAGCCACCGCGCCCGGCCAGTTTTTTGTATTTTTAGTAGAGACGGGGTTTCACCATGTTGGTCAGGCTGATCTTGAACTCCTAACCTCGGGTGATCCGCCTGCCTCAGCCTCCCAAAGTGCAGGGTGAGCTATCGCGGCCGGCCCATAACTGCATTCTCAAAACAAAGCTCAGACTCTGCTCTCTCCTCTGCTCACGGAGTCCTCCCAGCTCCGCCTCAGTGTTCCCTCCCTGTCCCATGGCCTGGAAACTTGTAACAGGACCCTGCGGCAATTTTAGGGCTTTTCTTGATGTTTCCCATCCCTCAGGGATCACTTTCTTGTGAGAGTCTTGACTGCTGTTGCTTTCGTGTATTTGCTCTGTTTTTGGGGGGCCGTTGCAGCAAGGAGAGCAAGTCCAGACTCTGTGACTCCATCTTGGTCAGAGTGGAAGTCCCCATAGGTAACATTCTAAAAATAACCACTGGATTTTCCTTTTGTAAAGGTTGGGTAAAATGCCTTCTTTTTTTTTTTTTTTTTTTTTTTTTGAGACAGAGTCTTACTCTGTTGCCCTGGCTGGAGTGCAATAGGTGCGATTCCAGCTCACTGCAAGCTCCACCTCCCAGGTTCAAGTGATTCTCCTGCCTCAGCCTCCTGAATAGCTGGGATTACAGGTGCCCGCCACCATGCCTGGCTAATTTTTGTATCTTTAGTAGAGACGGGGTTTCACCGTGTTGGCCAGGCTGGTCTCAAACTCCTGACCTCAGGTGATTGCCTGCCTCAGCCTCCCGTGGTGCTGGGATCACAAGCGTGAACCACGGCGCCCGGCCAACTTCTTGATTAAAGATCACCCCCGGGCTCATTGGCATGGGAGATCAAGCAGCTGAATCTCAAGGTACTTTGCACCCACCCAACAGTAACAGTCAGCGGTTGCCTGTGCTTGGGAAATGGGCTCAGGGGCACTAGAGGGCAGTGTTTGAGAGGAAAGAAGTCAGCACAGCAGTAGGGCCGGCCCCGGGGCCGACAGCCCACATGGTCAGGAAAAAGTGAGTGAACGGATGTGGCCCCCAGAACCCCTCCCTGAAATTGCAGTTGATTTTTATTCCCCACCTCAAGCCCATATATCCAAAGCTTCCTCTGAACGCTCCTTGCAGTGCACAAGATAGAAATGATTGACAGGCACGGAGCCGCGGCGGGCCCCACGCTGGACACCAGCATCTGGCACCGTGGGTCACCAAGCACCAACCTTATCTCCTCGGAGCCAGGTGTGTGTTGGGATTCAGGATTTTTCCGTTTCAAAGGTAGTATGATCTCTACTCCACAGGGCACACGGCACCCTCAGTGCTCAGCACAGCAGTGGGCAGCATCCTGGTTCGCTTTTCTGCAGGGAAGTGTGTGAACGTTCACACCGAGCGGGGTCAGTCACGTCTGTAAGTCATCTCCCACCAACACAGGTCAGGTTTTCCCGCCCAATGAGCTTGGAGATGGCTTCACTTCGAAGCTCTTTGGATCTGTGGATTCTGGAATTTTGGATTTGTGATACCCATTTGATCAAAGAGGCAACCAAAGGCCGGACGCGGTGGCTCACGCCTGTAATCTCAACACTTGGGGAGGCCGAGGCGGGAGGATCATGAGGTCAGGAGATCGAGACCATCCTGACTAACACAGTGAAACCCCGTCTCTACTAAAAATACAAAAAAAAAATTAGCCGGGCGTGGTGGCGGGCGCCTGTAGTCCCAGCTACTCAGGAGTCTGAGGCAGGAGAATGGTGTGAACCCGGGAGGCGGAGCTTGCAGTGAGCCAAGATTGCGCCGCTCACTCCAGCCTGGGCAACAGAGCGAGACTCCGTCTCAAAAAAAAAAAAAAAGAGGCAACCAAGGTCTAATGGGTCAAGTGACTTTCCACATCCGTGAAGGTCATGAGAAGCAGGACCAGGATGGTGGCCCAGCAGTGTCTTCAAGGATAAGCTGGGCCCTTCACCGTGCAGGCCCCTCTCCGTCGGTCCACTCTGCCACTGCTGTCTGCCACACCCTGCCCTGATATCTCCTCTCTGCCAGGTTTTTCCCTCACGTCCTCAACTCAGCCAAGAGCTGGTTTCTTCCAGAAAGAGCCCTGCTGTCAGGTGATTTATCGGACTTCTCTTTTTGTGGATGTTTGTTTTCAGGGTTTAGCTGATCAAAGTGGTATCGTTGTAACAGGCAGCTCTAAATATAAGTTTTCAGAGGCCTGTGTGTCTTTTTCTGTAAATCAGTTCCCAAAAGCAGGATTGTTGGGGCATGGGGTGTATGCAGTTTTGATCTGATCACATACAAGCACTTTTTTTTTTTTTTTTTTTTTGAGACGGAGTCTCGCTCTGTCGCCCAGGCTGGAGTGCAGTGGCCGGATCTCAGCTCACTGCAAGCTCCGCCTCCCGGGTTCATGCCATTCTCCGGCCTCAGCCTCCCGAGTAGCTGGGACTACAGGCGCCCGCCATCTCGCCCGGCTATTTTTTGTATTTCTTAGTAGAGACGGGGTTTCACTGTGTTCGCCAGGATGGTCTCGATCTCCTGACCTCGTGATCCGCCCATCTCGGCCTCCCAAAGTGCTGGGATTACAGGCTTGAGCCACCGCGCCCGGCCACATTTTTTTTTTTTTAAGGGATAGTGGTAGTTTGCAGCCTCAGAAGTGTTTCGAGTGCCTGTTCCTCCAGATCCTTGCCCGCCCAGGACGTCAGCACTCTTGTTAATTTTATTGTATCTGGGTAGTGAAAAAGAGTAGTCTCTCATTCTTTCAAACTGCATTTCCCAGTTATTAGAGTTTGAATCTTTTTGTCTGTTTACTGATGTTGGAATTTTTACTTTATTGAATATTCATCTCAGTCGATTACTTTTAAATGGGTTGTCTTTTTCTTAGTTTATGAAAGCTTTTGTAGATTATATCTGTTAAGAATATATTTAGATTATATGTTTTAAGAATAATCTATTTCTGCATCACAACTTTTAACACACATGCGCACACACACACACTCTCACACTCTCTCTCACTGTTCCCCAGTCTATCAATTTGCCATTTGACTTTACGGCATTTTTTTCCATCTGTAATTTGTCAAATAAGCTATCTTTTCCTTTCTGGTTTTATGATCTCTTGCTGAAACTCCTCCCTCCCCACGTTCCCTACCCAGTTATACAACATGCAGACAACATACAAATATTCTCCTAATTTCTCTCTTTTCTTCCCCCCCCCCCACCAGAGATGGAGTCTCACTCGGTCACCCAGGCTGGAGTGCAGTGGGTGCAACTTCCGCCTCCTGAGTTCAAGCAATTCTCCTGCCTCAGCCTCCCGAGTAGCTGGGGTTACAGGCTTGTACCACCCCGCCCAGCTAATTTTTTTTTTTTTAAGTAGAGACGGGGTTTCACTGTGTTGGCCACTCTGCTTTCAAACTCCTGGCCTCAAGGGATCCACCCATCTTGGCCTCCCAAACTGCTAGGATTACAGTCATGAGCTACCGCAGCCAGCCTCTCTCTGTTTTTTTGTCTTTTTTTTTTTTTTTTTTTTTTAAGAGACAGGCTCTTGCTCTGTTGCCCAGGCTGGAGTGCAGTGGCACGATCACAGCTCACTGCAGCCTCGAAACGGGCTCAAGCCAGGAGCCTCAGCCTCCCACGTAGCTGGCACCACAGGCATGCACCACCATACCCACCCTCCTAATTTCTCCTGAAATTCTTCTGTGCCTTTACTTGTACACATCCAGATCTTCCACCCATCTTATCTATAGAAGGTTTTGGCCAGATGGAGAGCCGATATGTCACTACTGCTGCTAAACCAACCGTCCTTTCCACACTGACTTGAAATCTGTCTTCTGTCATGCGTGTGTATATACACACACACACACACACACACACACAGATCTATTTCTAGGCCATCTATTCTGTGCCAGAGATGTCTGTGTCTCCCTATGTCAGAACACATGTATTACTTTTAGAATCAAAAGAAAGGGTTCTTTTTGTTTTTTGATTTTTTTTTTTTTTTTTTAAACCATGTCTTTGGAGCCCCTGCTGAGCCTGGACAGGCACAGAAATTCCTGGCGGCTGGGAGGCCAGGGGAGAGAGGACAGCAGGGAGGATGTCACAGCCCCGAATCAAGGGAGAGGAGAAATAAGGAGGACTCAGCTGCTTGTAAAATAGTCTTCCCTTTTATTTTCAATCAACCCTTTTCCAAGTTAGTGCCACGAGTTGAGATCAGGGGGTCAGAGCCCACTGGGATGTGGCGGGGGCAGCAGGGGGACTCATGTCCCCCGCACCAGCTCAGTCCCTCCAAGGATGGGACCGGCAGCCAGGGATGAAGGGTGTGAGGCTGTCTGCCCCCTCCCCTGCCAGCCCTACTCCCTAGTCTGCCCCCTCAGCTACTCCCAAGGCCAAGGACAGGGAGGCGGTCCTGTGCGGGCTGTCCGTGGCCAAGAGTGTTAGTGGTCAGAGCCCAGGCAGGCTGGGTTAGTGGGGTCTCCTCCGGCAGCCAGGGAAGGAACTGCAGAGAGAGGGAGAGACAGAGCAGTGATGCAGGTGGGAGGGCCTGCCCCGTGTGATCCACCCAGCAGGAAGCACGCAGCCCATGCCTGGAGCAGCTCAGAGGGCAGGAGGAGAGGGCAGAGGCCAGGCTGTAGGAGCTGGGGGTGTCCCTTGGAAGCTCACCGAAGAGGGGAGCCAGGGTCCAGTCCAGCAGGGAGGAGGGGCTCAGATAGACGACTGCCACTGCACAAAGCGCTTGGATTCCTGCTGGAAGATTCAGGGGAGAGGAGGGAATGGAGTGGGAATTGGTTTTGTACTGTGGGAGCCCTGCCCCTCCTCCCTCAGACCCAGGAGTCCAGGCCCTCAGCCCCTCCTCCCTCAGGCCCGAGTCCAGGCCCCCAGCCCCTCCTCCCTCAGACCCAGGAGTCCAGACCCCCAGTCCCCTCCTCCCTCAGACCCAGGAGTCCAGGACCCCCAGCCCCTCCTCCCTCAGACCCAGGAGTCCAGGACCCCCAGCCCCTCCTCCCTCAGACCCAGGAGTCCAGGACCCCCAGCTCCTCCTCCCTCAGACCCAGGAGTCCAGGTCCCCAGCCCCTCCTCCCTCAGACCCAGGAGTCCAGGCCCCCAGTCCCCTCCTCCCTCAGACCCAGGAGTCCAGACCCCCAGTCCCCTCCTCCCTCAGACCCAGGAGTCCAGACCCCCAGTCCCCTCCTCCCTCAGACCCAGGAGTCCAGACCCCCAGTCCCCTCCTCCCTCAGACCCAGGAGTCCAGACCCCCAGCCCCTCCTCCCTCAGACCCAGGCGTCCAGTACCTGAGGGTTGAAAGGGTCGTCATCGTCTGTGTCATCGTAGTCGTCACTGGGGTTTGATGCGGGGCATGGCAGAGAGGCGGGATGGGGACCCATCAGGAGGCTGCACCCCCCACCCCAACCATGGTCCCCAGGTGCTGCCCCCGCTCCCCAGGACCCTGCCCTCCCCCGCTCCTGACCTGGGTGGGAAGAGGGCCCAGGCTCGGGGCAGGCTGCAGAGCGCAGTGGCCAGTGCTCCTGCGGACAGCAGGGAGAAGAGCAGCAGGAAGAGCAGGCCTTCCAGGGCGTCTTCGCACAGGCCCCGCAGGGCTGCGCCATAGTCCTGAGGGGAGGGCGTCATCGGGCAGTGTCCCCACCCCCTCCCCCACCAGCACACACTGTGCACACCAGTCTGGCTGTCCTCCCAGCTGTGGTACTGCACACGTCAGCTGACTGCTCTGTGACTCAGTTTCCCCTGTCAAAGGGCAGTTCTGAGAATACAGTGGGGTCGTTGGTGTGATAGGCCTGGCACTCAGGAATTAATTGCACAGACTCCAGACTTGGCGTCTCCTGAGCTGCACACTCCCCCCCAACCCTGTGTCATTGCAGGTCCCCATCTCCCTTTCACATGGATCCTTCCCCACCAGCACCCCACATCCAGAACCAGTCCAGCATCTCCCACCAGCCCTGGGCCCTCTCCTCCATCTTCATCTGCCCCGGAACCTGAGAACTGCGCCTCCTGTTTCCCTTCTGCGTCCCGGCAGCGGCACCCCCTGCAGAAGCATCCTCTCCTGTACCAAGCGCCCGCAGGCCAGCCACCGCCAGCTCCGCCTTGGCCCAGGGGTGAGGGCTTCATAACCTGGGCCCTGCTGACATTTTGAGCCAGATCATTCTCTGTGGTGACGGCACTGCCCTGTGTGTTGTGGGGTGCTGAGCAGCACCGCTCAGTTCCACCCACCAGATGCCAGGAGGACCCCCTCCCGCAGTGTGGCAACCAACAGCAACTCTGCACCCAGTCAAGTGTCCGTGGGGGCTACAGCACATGGAACGGCACGTAAAAGAACCAACCAGTGGCTCAGGATGACACCACACACACAATACACACTCAACACGCCAACAAATGCTGGCTCTGATGACTGTCATCCCAAGAAATCAGCAGAAGCGGCCTTCACCGAATGCTAAGCACCTGCACAGCCTAATGCACTCAGTGGGGGTTGACAGAGCCTGCTCCGCCGCGGGCACTGCCCCCAGTACCAGGAAACTTTGGTAAACAGGACACAGAAGGTCATCTCAGAGGGTGGTGTGTGCAACGAGGTAGGAGGGCGAGGGTCAGTGCAGGGTGGGAGTAGGTCAGGTGACCCCACCAGCAGGGATGGGTCCTCCAGGAAGGAGCCAGGCAGAGGGCTGTGCAGAGGAAGCTGGGAAGGGCTGAGGCCAGAGGCAGACGTATCCAGGACTGACCACCCAGGCCCTTGTAGGTCAGGGCGAGGAGCAGGGATTTTAATCCGTGTCCAGGGGGAATCACCAAGGGTTTTAAGCAGAGGAAGAACTTGATCGGATTGTGTTTTAAAAGGATCACCCGGCTGGCTGGCTGCTGCATGCAGGACAGATGGGGGTAGGCGAGGGGGGGACAGGGAAGAGGCCCCTGCGGTCATGGCATTTAGGATGCGGGAACCCGGGCACAGTGGTGGAGGTAGGAACAGTGGTGGGAGTCCAGACAGGTTTCAGAGGAAGGGCCAACAGAACTTGTTCCGAGAATGGTTGTGGGAGGTAAGAGCAGGGAGCTGGTTGTGGGAGGATAAGCCTGAGTTTCTGGCAGGAGCACCTGGTTGAGGTGGGGTGTCTGTTACTAAGCCAGTGAGGGCAGGGGTAGGGACCTATCAGGGCAATGGAGGCTCTGTTTGGAGAGTATTGGTACATGCACACTGTCCTTCATCCTCACAACAGCCCTGCCAGGCAGACACTGACCCCCACACGCTGCTGCCTTTTGCAATGGTGGAAAGAAGTTGCAGCCCAGAGAGGGCAAGCTACTTGTCCGGAGTCACACAGTCTGGAAAGGGCAGAAGTGAGATGGAGCTGATTCACTTAGGCTCCGGCGCACACCCTCCTTCCTCCTCATCCCTGATGTCCCTTATTGTTGATTTTTCTTTTTTAATGTTAAAATAGAGATGGGGTTTCACCATGTTGGCCAGGCTGGTCTTGAACTCCTGAGCTCAAGGAGTTCTGATCTGCCCCACTGGGCCTCCCAAAGTGCTGGGATTATAGGCACAAGGCACCCATGCCCAGCCCCCTCTATTTTTTTTTTTTTTCTTTGAGATGGATGATCACTCTGTCGCCCAGGCTGGAGTGCAGTGGCATGATCTCAGCTCACTGCAACCTCCACCACCCCGGTTCAAGCAATTCTCGTTCCTCAGCCTCCTAAGTAGCTGGGAATGCAGGGGTGCGCCACCACGCCTGGCTAGTTTTTCTGTATTTTTACTAGAGATGGGATTTTCCCATGTTAGCCAGGCGGTTCTCAAACTCCTGACCTCAGATGATCCACCCACCTTGGTCTCCCAAAATGCTGGGATTAGGGGCATGAGCCACAGTGCCTGGCCTGGCTGATTATTCTTGATTTTTAATCTGTGAGGACCCTGATGCCCTGACAGGGGAGATGGAGGCCCAGGTTCTCATGGTGCAGCTGTAGGGGAGGGTAGAGTGATCTGTCCTCCTCCTTCCCTTCCCTCCCTCCACGAAGGAGTCTGGGGGCCTGTATTCCAGTTTCTGCCTAGGCCACAGAAAAGTGCCTGGACCCCAGTTTATCCTTATGCAAAAGATCAGGGCAGCCCTGGGCTGGGTGGGGGCCCAACCTTTCCCAGCTCGATAGTCGGCAATTCTGAACATGGCTTCAGTGCTTGCTCCCCACTCCCTTTTCGGAATGCCAATTTCAGAAGGGTGGGGGGCAGTGGGAGCCACAGAAGGGGTCCATCTGAGCCAGACCAGGGAAAGCTCAGGTCCAGGTATGGTGTAGATGAATCCCTTTTGGGTAGGGTTGCCAGATCAAATTCAGGACTTCCAGTTCAATTTGAATATCAGATGCCCATAAGGATAAACCGGGATCCAGGCAGTTTTCTGTGGCCTAGGCAGAAACTGGGCTGGAATATAGGCCCCCCGGACCCCTTTGTGGAGGGAGGGAAGGGAGGGAGGAGGACAGATACATAATTTTCTAGGGTAAGTATCTCCCCAGCATTGCACCGGGCATACTTATAGCAGAGTGGTTTGCTGTTTGCTGAATCTGGCAGTCCTATTCTAGGGTCCATGGGGGGACAGATGGGGAAGGGACCATGCTTCCTTCTCCAGCAGACAGAACGAGGCCTCAGCTGCAGTAGGGGCATTGGGCATTGAGAGTAGATGGATAAAGGCATTCCAGAAGCAGAAAGGACAAGACTGGGCAACTGCCTGGCTGTGGGGGGCAGAGGGTGGGGCCCTCCGGAAGGTCCCTCTCTCTTCAGTGTGCACGGGCTGTCTGGCCGTGGGACCTTGGGAAAGTCCCTCAACTCTGCACCTCATCTTCTAAGTCTGTTCAGTGGGATAATCATAGTTCCTTCCTCATAGCATTGTTATGAGTCATCGATGAGTTACCACCTGTGAAACGCAACAGGGTCAGGTACTCGGTGAAGCTATGCACATGTGCGGTCTTTGATGGGCAGACTGGCCGGGGAAAGGCATCCTCGGGTGTGTGTTTTCGAACAGCTCTCACTGGTTTTGTTTGTTTGTTTGTGACAGAGTTTCGCTCTTGTCGCCCAGGCTGGAGTGCAGTGGCGCAATCTCGGCTCACTGCAACCTCTGCCTCATGGGTTCAAGTAATTCTCCTGCCTCAGCCTCCCGAGTAGTTGGGATTATAGGTGCGCGCCACCACCGCGCCTGGCTAACTTTTTGTATTTTTAGTAGAGACGGGGTTTCACCATGTTGGCCAGGCTGGTCTTGAACTCCTGACCTCAGGTGATCCGCCCGCCTCGGCCTCCCAAAGTGCTGGGATTACAGACGTGAGCCTCTGCGCCCGGTCAGCTCCTACTGTTTTATAAGGAAATTTTTTTTTTCAATCCTCACAACCATCCAGTAAAAATAATAATAATAGGCCGGGCGCGGTGGCTCAAGCCTGTAATCCCAGCACTTTGGGAGGCCGAGACGGGCGGATCACGATGTCGGGAGATCGAGACCATCCTGGCTAACACGGTGAAACCCCATCTCTACTAAAAAAATACAAAAAACTAGCCGGGCGAGGTGGCGGGCGCCTGTAGTCCCAGCTACTCGGGAGGCTGAGGCAGGAGAATGGCGTGAACCCGGGAGGCGGAGCTTGCAGTGAGCTGAGATCCGGCCACTGCATTCCAGCCTGGGCGACAGAGTGAGACTCCGTCTCACAAAAAAAAAAAATAATAATAATAATAATAATAATAATAATAACACTCGTCCTTCCTCACGGTACGGGTGGGAAGCAGAGTCAGCCATGCTCACCTGCCTGTGGCCGTGCAGCCTACAGCAAAGCCCAAGCCGGAGTCCGCAGGACACCAGATATCTTTCCTCCTGGGCACCCTGCCCGCCCCTGCCTGTCCAGTGTATGAACAGCATACGCCCCAGGGGAGCTGGACAGGTGCCCACTCTTGCAATCCCAGTTTTATAAGTGAGGGAACTAACTGAGGTACAGAGAAGTTAGGTGACTTGCCCTTGGTCAAGAGCTAGGACTGGAACCCAGGCAGTCTTACTCCTGAACTCACTGAGCGGCAGCCTCTAGGAGGGAGGGAGAGGCAGGAGGAAGGAGAGAGGAGAGAAGACAAGGAAGGAAAAGGTGGCAGGAATGGACGGGGAGGGTGGGATGGGGACCCAGGGAGGAGTGCGGGAGTTGGAGGGGGGAAAGGGAGGGAGGAGGGAAGGAATATGGATAATGCTTGATAGGTAGGTAGACGACAGGTAGAGAATAGATACAGGACAGATAAATCATATAAACAGAGGATACAGAGATATCCTCAGGCGCAATGACAGGGGTCCAAGGAGAGGAAGGAGCTAGTTCTGTGGGTCGAGGCAGAGGCTCCCAAGACTCCCCGTGGGAGAAGAAATTGGGAAGGGGAAGGGGGTTCACCTTGTGCAGGCCACGGCAGTGCAGCAGTGCCACCAACTGGTGAAAGTTTCCTTCTGTCACATTCAGAGTCTCCTCCAAGGACAGCAGAGGCTTCTGCAGGGCGAGGACAGGTCGTTTTCCCACCTACTCGTCAGGCTCGCCCAGCGCCCTGGCCCCGCCCACAAGATAGGGCCCCGCCCAGCTCTGCGGCCCCGCCCACAACCCAGGGCCCCGCCCACACACGGCCAAGGGGTCCGGTTCTTTGGGTTCTACCTACGCCCCACAGCTCCACCGCGCCCCTCCCGCCTTCCCCTTGGGGTCCCCGTGTCTGGGGAGCGCCCACCCACCGACCTGCGCTGAAGGGAACTGAGGCACAGCTTCTCTCTCCAGGCCCAGCAGCTGGGAGTGGATGTTGGCCAGAGCTCGCTGGGACAGAGTCAGCCTCTGCAGAAAGAGAAAGGGAGGGAGGAGGACCCAGGAGTCGACGCCCCCGGCCCTCTTTCCTCTCCTCCGGACACAGCACTCGGGCCCCTGGCCTGCATCCTCCCCGGAACCCAGGAGTCCAGGCCCCAGCCCCAGTCCCTCCCCCTCCCTTCAGAGTCCAGATTTCTGGTTCCCTCAACACCCCTTTCCCTTGCCCGCAGCCCTAACCTGTTGGAAGGGGTTGGAGACGGCCTGGTTGCAGAGGAAATAATAGCTCAGGATGTCTGAAGTGGGAGGAGGAGAGGGGAGGAGGCCATGAGCCTGGGCCCCCAGGGACCTCCCGGGGGAAGGCCGGGGACTGGGGGTTTAGCAGGGTTAGGGGCCTCAGCCCAGCTCTGGAGGCCTCCTGGAGCCAGATGGCCTTACCTTCAGAGACCCGCCAGCCCCGCGTCCCTTCTGCTCCTGCCACAGCCAGAGCAGGCGCTGGTGCGCATCCCTGTACTCCCTGGGAAACCCTGACTTAATGGTGCTCCCCAGTTTTCTCCAGGGGGTGAAAGCCCCCATTCCTGACGCCCAGAAGCACCCTTTCCTGACCCTTCTCTCTCTTCCTGGCACCAGCGTATTAATCCCGCCCTCTTTTCCAGCGCACCAGGAGAGGCGCTGCCAGCGGGAGCGGAAGGGATGAGGGTTTGGGCGGTGGCGGGGCTCCAGGAGGGCTCCCAGCTGGGGAGTGGCCAGGAGCCCTGCTTCCCTTCCAGAGGGCTGGGTCTCGCCTGGCGGGCTGTACCCCCACCCCACCCTGGGCAGGACCGGGCACAGAGGAGGCCTGAGGAAGCCAGGGCCTGCACTGCCCAACCCGGCGGACCCACCAGGCCCTTGGAAATCACCTGAGCTGAGCCCTGTCTCCTCCTGGGTCAGGTTCAGAACATAAGGGTCTGGATTGGAGCAGAAGTCACTGAGGCCCTGTGTGAGGCAACAGAAAAGGGGCTCAAACCTGAAACTGCCCCGATTCCGCACTTCCACAGCACCCAGTGCCTGGCTCCCCGGCTCCCCTCCGCACCCAGGGGTCCAGGTCCCAGCCCATCCTCCCTCAGACTCAGGAGTCCAGGCCCCAGCCCTTCCTCCCTCAGACTCAGGAGTCCAGGTCCCAGCCCCTCCTCCCTCAGACCCAGGAGTCCAGGTCCCAGCCCCTCCTCCCTCAGACCCAGGAGTCCAGGTCCCAGCCCCTCCTCCCTCAGACCCAGGAGTCCAGGCCCCCAGTCCCTCCTCCCTCAGACCCAGGAGTCCAGACTCCCAGTCCCTCCTCCCTCAGACCCAGGAGTCCAGGCCCCAGCCCCTCCTCCCTCAGACCCAGGGGTCCAGACTCCCCAGCCCTTTCTCCCTCAGACCCAGGAGTCTAGGCCCCCAGCTTCTCCTCCCTCGCACCCAGGAGTCCAGACCCCCAGCCCCTCCTCACTCGTTCCTAGGAATCCAGGCTTCCAGCCCCTCCTCCATTACAGCCTAAGCGTCCAGGACACCAACCTGTACCCACTCAGGACCCAGGAAACCAGCCCTAAACCTCAGAGCTGTGATCGTGCCCCTCAATTCCTTTCTCTGCTAAGCCATGCCATCCCAGGATCCAGAAGTTGAAGTCTCCAGGCCCCCTGAGTCCCAGAGCCCAGTGGCCCGGCCCCGGCACTCACCACGGCCGTGGCTGCCTCCAGGCCCATGGAGCCCCAGCTCAGGACGAGAACCAGGAGACTCATGACCGTCATCCTAGAGTGGGGGAGGGAGGATCAGCCTGGGGTTCTTAATCTCCTAGCCTAGCCTCTTTCCACACCCCAAATCCCATCACAGCCGCCCCCCCAACCCCACACCCACCTCTGGAGCCTGGAGGATCAGAATTAGGGACACAGAAGTTCAGTGGTGGGGGGTGGGCCGGTGGCTGCTGACGTCCAGCTGGACATCTGGCTCCTGCCCAGATGAGCAGGGTGTGGGGTATGAGCAGGGCCCTGGGCTAGGGGGTCGTGGCTTGGATCCCAGCTCCAGGACCCTGACACAGTGACTGCTCACCTCTGGGCTCACTTCCCCCGAAGGTTCCCAAGTCCACCCACAGCCTGGTCAGCCTCTGGCTCTGCCCTGTCTCCTCTGAGAATGGGAGACAGTTCCAAGGCTGAAATCTGAAAGTCTCTGGACTTTCCAGGTGGGGAGGGGTGCAGGGGGCGTGTCAGCATTGGTAGGGTGACCAACAAGCTGGAAGGGCACCCAGGGGTCCCCAAACTGAAGGCCTGGCCTCCAGTCCCAGACTTGCCCCGTGTTGGCTAGGTTTACCTGTCTGTAAGCCTTCGCGGGGTCTCTCCCACTCTCTCAGGGACAATGGAGGCACGAGTTCAACTCTGCCCCACCCCACCAGGGCCAGAGAGGATGCAGGGACTCCTCCAATGGGAATGGCCTGCCTGGTTCAAATCCCAGCTCTGGCACTTCTAGCTGTGTGGCCCTGAGCAAGTGGCCCAGCCTCTCTGATCTTCAGTCTCTCCCTCTGTTAAACAGGGAGAAGGGCCGGGTGTGGTAGCTTGTGCCTGTAAACCTAGCACTTTGGAAGGCTGAGGCAGGCAGATCACTTGAGGCCAGGAGATCGAGACCAGCCTGGGCAACATAGCGAGACTCCATCTCTACAAAAATATGCAAAACTTAGGCCAGGCGCGGTGGCTTATGCCTGTAATCCCAACACTTTTGGAGGCAGAGGCGGGCGGATCACCTTAGGTCAGGCGTTCGAGACCATCCTGACCAACATGGAGAAACCCCGTCTCTACTAAAAATACAAACTTAGCCAGATATGGTGGCACATGCCTGTAATCCCAGCTACTTGGGAGGCAGAGGCAGGAGAATCGCTTGAACCCAGGAGGCAGAGGTTGCAGTGAGCCGAGATCGCACCACTGCACTCCAGCCTGGGCAATAAGAGCTAAACTCCATCTCAAAAAAAAACTTAGCCGGGAGTGGTGGCATGAGCCTATGGTCCCAGCTATTCTGGAGGCTGAGGTGGGGGGATCACTTGAGCCTCAGGGGACAGAGGCTGCAGTGAGCCGAGATCGTGCCACTGCACTCCAGCTTGGGCAACAAAGCAAGACCTTCTCAAAATAAAAAACAAAAATAGGCCGGGCGCGGTGGCCGAAGCCTGTAATCCCAGCACTTTGGGAGGCCGAGACGGGCGGATCACGAGGTCAGGAGATTGAGACCATCCTGGCTAACACGGTGAAACCCCGTCTCTACTAAAAAATACAAAAAACTAGCCGGGCGCGGTGGTGGGCACCTGTAGTCCCAGCAACTTGGGAGGCTGAGGCAGGAGAATGGCGTAAACCCGGGAGGCGGAGCTTGCAGTGAGCTGAGATCCAGCCACTGCACTCCAGCCTGGGTGACAGAGCGAGACTCTGTCTCAAAAAAAATAAAAAATAAAAAACAAAAATAAGAAACAGGGAGAAGGAAGCACCTTCCTCACAGGGTGGGCATGAGGCACTCCAGGGAGTACAGAGAAGAGTGTCGGGCGCGTAGAGTGATCTACGAAATAAGCGTGGTCCTGCGGCTCTGCCACGACACTTAAGGGCCGCTCAGCCTCGGACTTGGCCACCCTCTGCCTCAGGTCCCCGACCGGCCACATGGAGTCTTATGGTAACTCCTTTATCTGAAGGAATCAGCATGCATGACCCTCAATAGATCATCATCCTCATCTTTTTTTTTTTTTTTTTTTTTTGCACTCTGTCGCCCAGGCTGGAGTGCAATGGTGTGATCTCGGCTCACCGCAACCTCCACCCCCTGGGTTCAAGCAATTCTCCTGCCTCAGCCTCCTGAATATCTGGGACTACAGGTGCACATACCACCAAACCCGGCTAATTTTTGTATTTTTAGTAGAGACGGGGTTTCTCCATGTTGGTCAGGCTGGTCTCGAACTCCTGACCTCATGATCCACCCAGCTCGGCCTCCCAAAGGGCTGGGACTACAGGCGTGGGCCACAGCGCCTGGTCTCATCCTCATCTTTATTGCAAACACAATGATTATTTCTGCCATGATTCCAGCATACTTCATACTGTGAGGGCTGCCTGTTTTCAGGTCTGTCTCCGCCTCCCTCCTGGGCTACTCTGACTCTCTTTTCTTCGTGTGTACCCAGCCCTGAAGGACCACTGTCCTCCGTGTAGGACAGTTGTAAGACTGAGGTCCTGCCTGCCAGGAGAGTGCCAGGCACGCACTGGGGAACCCCTACTGCCTACACTTACACGATCACCAGCCACTTGCTCTGCTTCGCCAGGCCCAGGAGGGTGAAGAGGCAGACCAGCAGCTCCAGGAGCAGCAAGAGGACATAGGCCAGCCACCTGGGAGGGGAGATGGTAGGGCTGAAACCACAAACCTGCCTCCAGGCACCCCGGCGGAACAGCAACCCCGCCACCAACGTTCACCCCGCACCCCCAGCTCAGCCTCACATTCACTACCCTCCAAGCTCAGCCTCCTGCTATTTACTGTGTCTGGGCCACAGCCCAGCTCATCTGTGAAATGGGCTCATCAGGAGATGGGTCACTGGAGAGGTTTAGAATACAGGTCCTGAGCACCTGGGACTATCCCCTGGCTGGGCCGCACACACGTGCCCTGGACCAGGGACATGTGATGTGTCCTCTCCGAGCTCCCCATCCCCGACCCCGCCCTGCAGAGTGGAGCTATTCCTTCTCAGACTGCACCGAGGAGCCCATCGCATCCCCTGAGGGCAAACGTCTGGAGGCAGAGGCTGCCTGGTCTCAATCCCAGCCCCTCCGCTTAACCAGCCGGGTAACTCTGTCTGGGTAACCTTAGCCTCTCGTTCCTCAGTTTCCCCACCTGCAACGTGGGGAGCGCAGCACCACTGGCTTGAGAATGTTGCCCCAAGTGGGATGCGTGACTAGAAGTGCTCAGAGAGTGCCAGGTACGTGGACACACTTAGAGGTTAGCCTGAGCATGAAAGAGGGAACTGAGATGTTATTTAATAGTTAATACTTGGCCGGGCGCAGTGTAATCCCTGCACTTTGGGAGGCTGAGGCGAGCGGATCACTTGAGGTCAGGAGTTTGAGACCAGCCTGGCCAACATGGTGAAACCCTGTCTCTACTAAAAATACAATTAGCCGGGTGTAGTGGTGCACACCTGTAATCCCAGCTACTTGGGAGGCTGAGGCAGGAGATCATTTGAATCCAGGAGGTGGAGGTTGCAGTGAGCCAAGATGGCACCATTGCACTCCAGCCTGGGCAACAAGAATGAGACTCAGCCTCAAAAATGGAAAAAAAAAAAAAAGTTAATACTTAAATATCTGCAAAGCGCCCACCACGATTCAGGAGGTGCAAGCACCCAAGCCACAGTGAGAGACAGGACCAGCTGGATTTCCTAAGCCCACCAAGAACCCCTAAGCCTAGCTGGGAAGGTGACTGCCTCCACCTTTAAACACGGGGCGTGCAAGTTAGTTCACACCTGACCAATCAGGTAGCAAAGAGAGCTCACTGAAATGCTAATTAGGCAAAAACAGGAAGTAAAGAAATAGCCAATCATCCATCGCCTGAGGGCTTTGGATCCCCTCCGTTTGTATGGGGGCTATTTTCACTCTATTAAATCTTGTAACTGCACACTCTTCTGGTCCATGTCTATTATGGCTCGAGCTGAGTTTTACTCGCCGTCCACCACTGCTATTTGCCGCAGTCGCAGACCCGCCACTGACTTCCACCCCTCCGGATCCAGCAGGGTGTCTGCTGTGCTCCTGATGCAGCCAGGTGCCTGTTGCTACCCCCAATCGGGCTAAAGGCTTGCCTTTGTTCCTGCACTGCTCAGTGCCTGGGTTCGTCCTAATCGAGCTGAACACTAGTCGCTGGGTTCCACGGTTCTCTTCCGTGACCCATGGCTTCTAATACAGCTATAACACTCACCACATGGCCCAAGATCCCATTCCTTGGAATCCGTGAGGCCAAGAACCCCAGGTCAGAGAACAAGAGGCTTGCGGCTACCTTGGAAGCAGCCGCCACCATCTATGGAGTTCTGGGAGGAAGGACCCCCCCCCCCCCAGGGAACAACAGTGCAGTGCCCGGCACTTAGTAAGTGCCCAGTTAATCCTGCCATTCTCTGCAGGCCCCACAAGCTTGGGCTTCACTCCTTACCCTCATCTCTGGCTGCTTCCCCCAGCCTCACAAGTGCCGCCTCCTGCAAGACTCCCTTGAGGGCCCCTGATTTGTCTCTCGAGGGACTCCCAAGTGTGGGGTGCTTTCGCAGTGGTGCACCCGGAATATACCCTGGCATCACCCTCATGGCTACCCCCACTTCCCTGCCCTCCCCCAGGAGGAGGAGCTGAGGCCCGGCTTGTGTGGCCCCTGGGCCTGACCACAGTGCAGGACCTGGATTTCCGCAAACTTAGGCCTGTCTGTCTGTTGCATCTGCTGCCCTGCAGGTGTGTCTTGACCTCCAGCTTTTTCAGCCCCAGTCTGCCTTCCCCACTCCCGGAAGGTCTCCAGAATCTCAGCCCATGCCCCGCAGGCAGGGCCCCCAGCTGACGTCGCATGAATGAATGAATGAATGAATGAATTATTACTAATGGTCAAAGCGATGAGGATGCCATCATGGTGGCCGTTGGGAAGGGTGGCTGCCTGGACGCTGCACAGCCCCCTGCCTCCTCTTCTCCAAATGCCACCTTCTCAGTCCCCCTGATGAACTGCCAGACTCTGTTCCACCTCATCTCCCTCTATAATTTTCTTTTTTTCTTTCTCTTTTTTTTTTTTTTTTGAGACAGAGTCTCACTCCACTACTCAGGCTGGAGTGCAGTGGCACAATCTCCGCTCACTGCAAGCTCCGCCTCCCAGGTTCACGCCATTCTCCTGCCTCAGCCTCCTGAGTAGCTGGGACTACAGGTGCCCGCCACCACGCTTGGCTAATTTTTGTATTTTTAGTAGAGACGGAGTTTCACCGTGTTAGCCAGGATGGTCTCCATCTCTTGACCTCGTGATCCTCCCACCTCGGCCTCCCAAAGTGCTGGGATTACAGGCGTGAGCCACCGTGCCCGGCCCCCCTCTGTAATTTTCTCCAAAGTTCTCATGGCCCAACACCTTACAGACGGTTTTGCTCTGCGTTTGTCCTTTGCTGGCGCCCCCTAGAGGACGCAGCCACGTGGCAGGGATTTCTGCCACTTGCTCACTGCCCTGCCCCTCCTACCTGGGCGGCTGCACTTCCTGTGCATCTCTGCGGTGCTCTCCCTGTGCCAATCGCCCTTCTCAGCACTCAGATGCCAACTCAACAGTTCACAACAATTTAACAAGGGGGACGCTGCCCCGATTCCCATTTCACAGACGGGGCCTGCAAAGTAACTTGATTGCAGCCGTGTAGTTAGGGAGGGGCTGGCTGGCTTTCAAGTGCAGGTTCCTAACCTGTAGGTCCGCTGCCTCTTTCGCCAGAGGGTGCTAAATAAATGGTGCGGAACAACACTTTGGGAGGCCTAGGAGGGCAGATCACGAGGTCAGGAGTTCGAGACTAGCCTGGCCAACATGGTGAAACCCCATCTCTACTAAGAATACAAAAATCAGCCGGGCGTGGTGGCGCATGCCTGTAATGCCAGCTACTCCCGAGGCTGAGGCAGGAGAATCGCTTGAATCCGGGAGGCGGAGGTTGCAGTGAGCTGAGATCGCGCCGTTGCACTCCAGCCTGGGTAACAGAGCGAGACTCCATCTCAAAAAAAAAAAAAATAGTGCTGAAAAAATGCACGTGTCACATGGATGAACGGGTGAGTGAGTGACCTGCTGGGTTAGTTCAGGAGTGACTGAGTCCAAGAGTGACTTGCTGAATGAATGAGTCAAGGAATGAACGCATGTGTGAATAAGTGAGTGAAGTGATGATGGAGGGGGTGGATGAGTGAATGGGCGAGGACATGGGTGTCAGGATGGTCATGGGGTCCCATGATCTGTCCCTCCACAGCAGGGTTTATCAACCTCATCATTTTTTTTTTTTTTTTTTTTTTGAGATGGAGTCTCACTCTATCGCCCAGCCTACAGTGCAATGGCGAAATCTCGGCTCACCACAACCTCCACCTCCCGGGTTCAAGGGAGTCTCCTGCCTCAGCCTCCCGAGTAGCTGGGATTACAGACGTCTGCCACCACACCTGGCAAATTTTTGTATTTTTGGTAGAGTCAGGGTTTCACCCTGTTGGCCGGGCTGGTCTCAAACTCCTGACCTCAGGTGATCCACCCACCTCAGCCTCCCAAAGTGCTGGGATTACAGGCCTGAGCCACTGAGCCTTGCCAGCCTCGTCATAATTGACATGGTGGCTGGATCATTCCCTGCCGATGGGTGGGGAGGGGGGTCCTGTGCCTTGCAGGGTGTTGAACAGTCCCTGGGCCCTACCCACTGGATGCCAGAAGGTGCACACTGCCCCCCACCGGCTGTCACCACCAAAACTGTCTCCAGACATGGCCAACTGTCCCCCCGGGGACTCTGTCTGAGAGCTGCTGGCACTGAGAGCAAGAGCAGCAGCAGCCTCTCACCTGTATTCCTCCACGAAGGACACATCTTCAGCCACCTGCAGGGGGCTCAGGGGCACTCCCTGCCAGAAGGCCAGCCCCTGCAGCTGCTGGGCCACCGCCTCTGCCTGCCGCCGAGCCCCTCGGGCAGCAGCCACCAGCTCCGTGCGCGGCTCGAGCACCTCCTCCAGGGTGGTCAGCTCTGTCCTCACTGCCTCACCCAGCCTCTCCACCATCTCCAACACCTGGGGACAGGACAGGGGCTGAGGTCTGGGAAGGACATCCTTGGGGGAGCCCACGGTCAAGGCCCGGGGTTTTAGAGGTGAAGGAGGGGTGCACAGTAGCGGGTGTCTGAGATCTGGAGTCTGGGACATCTGAGGATTGAGGAAGGGAAGGGGTTGGGGAGGGGCTCCAACATCAAGTTCATGGAGTTCTGTGGCCTCTATCCAGAGCTCTGGGCGGTTGGTAGCTTGAGCCCAGGGTAGTGAGTCCAGCCCCAGGACTGAGATTAAGTCTGGAGCTTTAGGTCTGAAGTTTTCATCTGCCTTCCAGAATCTGGGGTCTCAAGTCTGGGTCCCATGGTCTGGGGTCTGCAGCTGGACATGGAATCTAAGGCCTGAGGTGGGGCCAGGCCTCAGCCCCAGGGCCCAGAATCCTGGAGCTGAGGTCAGAGCTGAAGCCTCAAGTCGGGGACCTGGGCCTCAGGGCGGGGGTCCCTGAGCTTGCTTATGGGCCAAGAATCAGGTCTGGGGCCCTGGATCTGGCCCGAGGACAGGGGCTGGTGTCCCCGGTAGTTGGTTTCTGTGTGGTTTGGGGGTTTCAGGTAAGGTCTAGGGCTGGGCCTGGGTGTGAGGTCCTCAATTTGCAGCCAGGGTAGGGGGTTGGGTGGACAGTCTGAGGTCCGTGGGTCTCAGGATGAAGTTCCGAATCTGGGGTCCTAAGCTTCAAGCCTGGGGTCTTAGCTCTGAGTTTGGATCCCTTTGTCCTTGGGTGTGGGGAGCCCATCCGGGTGTGGGTCTGGGGTCCCACTGGTCGCTGGCCCCTCACCAGGTGGTCAATGGCGCTGAGTGTGTGGTTGGCGTGCAGCAGCGCGGAGCTGAGCTGGGACACCCCATCACTGGTCTCACTGTTGCCATAGAAACCGATGCCAATGCCAATGCTGAGCGGAGGAGGAGGGAGAGGAATCTCAGCGGGTCCCAGGACCCCGGGGGCCACCGTCCCCTCCCACCCCATCCCCTCCACCCCGCCTTCTTATCCACCCCTCCCATCTCTCAGCCCCACCCCATTGGTCCAGCCCGTGGGAAAAGGGCGACTTCAGCCTGGCCCCCATCGGTTGCCAAGGTAACGGGAAGGCCTCACTCCCCCAGCGGAGGGACGTCATTGTGATGCTAATGGTGGGTGGAGTGGTAGGGGGGAGGGAGCCCCCGATTTAACTCGCACCTCCCTGGAGCAGAACCCCAGTCACACCCAGCTTCGGGATGGGCCGTCTTCCCCTCCCGATGACTGCCTGCCCCACACCCTTCCCCTGCATCCTTTGCCAGGCAGGCAGCCCTCCTGGCACCTGTCCTAGGGTGCCCTAGGGTCCTTGGAGTCCGCAGCGTCAACCCCTCGTGCTGAGACGTCCCCCGCCCCCACCTGCTGGGGGTTCCTAAGGGTACGAGGGGGCAGCTGTCACCATCTCCTGGGGGGGACGCTGAGCCTGGAGCTCTCAGCCTTCCCCCACCCGGGACCCAAGCGTCTGGCCAGCTGGGAGGGAAGTAAGGGAATGTGGGAGGGAGGCTGGAGGATGGGCCAGAAGCCGTGCCCCCGCCCGGGCCCTGCCAACACACAGAGCTCCATTGTGGGGCCTGAATGTGGGGCCCCAGACCCCTCCCGTCCCCGCCCCCGGCCGGTGTCCCGCAGTGGAGGGGGCGGGAGCCTGACACCCTCACAGTTCCCAGCCCCGGCTGGGCCTCCACCCCCATCCCTCGGGTCGGACGCCCAGTGTCCCCGCCCCATTGTTTGGAGTCCTACAAAGCTCCTCTTGTTCCCAGTTCCCCCCAGGCTGCGGGGGCTGGGGCCGTGTCTCTCCCCCACTGGGCCTTTGTCCACCTCCCCTGTCTCCCCCCACGCCAGAGAGCTGGAGGAGGAAGCGTCCTGGATACAGGGCACCCATACAGGTCCCTCCCCTTGCCCACTGTGGGTCTGGGGGCAGGCCGCTGGCCCTGTGGGACCGCCCCCCCCGCTGTCTGTGGAAGAAGATAGCCGTCTGTAACTTGTGGGTGCCGCTGTGCCGGGGAGGGGGCTATGCTCAGAGCTTGCTCTTGGTAGGTGGTGTGTTCACATTGGAAGCCCCCTAAGCTCCCTTTGCGGGGTGTGACGGGGTCCTACTAACCTGGGTCTGAATCTCCATGCTGCCTCTTAAGCCACGTGGCCTTGAAAGGTGACCTCCCCTCTGTCCCTGAGCCTTCCTCTTTGGAAACTGGGCCTGATACCCCTGAATCCAGCAGCATTATTGTGAGAAGGAATTAGACCAGCTCAGGTCTGGGCACAGATGAGGTGCTCTTGGAGGGTGAGTATCTATTTATCATCTGTCTCCCTGATTAGAACATAAGCTGCATGAGGGGCTCCTTGCCTGGCTTGGTCAGTATCTGGCACATAGTAGATAATAAATAGTTGTTGAATGAATGAACTGGTGAATGACGGAATGACAGACATCACCAGTTAACGTTGGCTGAGAGTAGCTGCAAGCCAGACACCGTGCTTTCTCTCCATCTTACCCCAGCAGGAGGTGGGCGAGACGGTAATACCCACTTTACAGAGGTGGACATTGAGGCCCAGGGAGACTATCACTCCCTTAGGTCACACGGCTCTTCAATGGGAGAGCCACCAAAACCAAGCCATCTGACTGCCCCTGCACCTTCTCCCCAGATGGCTGCCCTTGATTCACTTCCTCTCCAGAACCTCGCTTTCTCCATCCATCGAATGGAAGAGTCCTTCCTGCTGTGTGCTGAAGCGGGCTTGCAAATGGCGGGGAGAGGGACGAGGGAATTTTCTCCTTCCTGTCTGCTTCCTCCACGTCCCCGGAGGACACCCCCAGGAAGGCCAGCAGAGAGCTTGGGGAGCCCTGTCCCCACCGCCCACCCACCCTGGGGCCCCATTACCAGCCGGCGAGAAGGGCGACAATGCAGCTCCAGGTGACGCAGCCTCCTCCGGGCGAGGGGGTCTTGGACCCGGGAGGCTCGGGGGGCCGGCAGCAGCAGAAGCGGATGAGGTAGACAGCGATGAAAATGAGGCTCAGGCCCAGGCCCAGGCCCGCCAAGGCCGCCACCAGCAACAAGGCCTGGGGAAGGGGGTGACATCAGGCCTCCGAGGGCACCAGCGTGTCCCACACTCAGATCCCCCTTCCTGCGTGGCTTGGGGGTCGGGGTCTGGGACGTCAGAGTGAAGGTGGGAGGCATCCCTGGCCTAATCTTGGGGGAGATTGGGGCCCAGCCCCTCCCAGGCCGGCAGCTGGAGTTCCAGGTGTCAGGGCCAGCTTGCTGGAGGGAGCTTCCAACTGGGGACCCCCAGCCTTGGGTCCCAGGTCTGCTCTGCCCTCCAATAGCTGTGCAACCTTTAGCAGGAACCACCCCTTCTCCGAGCCTGGGTTTCCTTCTGCAGCCAGCAGTTGGAATGGAGCATTTCCCAAGGCCCCTCCACAATTGTGTGGGATCAGGGGGCCAGTGGGGGTGTGGGGGCACCTGTTCCTGGTGCCTCGGGCCAGGCTGGGGGAGGTGTGCTTCCTCCCCCTCTCCTCCCTGCTCACTGTCTCCCCTGCTGCTAAGCGCCACACCCCACTGCACCTGAGCTTGTCACCCAGAGACGGGGCGAGGGGCTGTGTGGCAATGTGTGTGTGTGTGTGTGTGTGTGTGTGTGTGTGTGTGTGTATGCAAGACTCAGAAATGGAAACTGGGAGAATGAAGACAGAACAGAGAGAGAGAGAGAGATGGAGGGAGGCTCAGGCAGAAAGACACAACCAAAAAAAGAGACAAAGATAAGACAAGGTTTGGGCATGAGTCAGAAAAAGGCAGAGAGCAAAAGAGATCAAATCAGAAAGGAAGAGCAGAGTAAGGGAGAGAGAATGTGAGAACACTATAGAGACAGGAGAGACACACAAGGACAGAGAGGCTGAGAGAGCCAAGGCCCGGGAAGACAGAGGCAAGCAGTGGAAACATTCTGCGGTGGGGAAAGCCTTGCAGAATAACAGGGTGTCCACGTGGCGGGGATTTTACAGCTGACCTGTGCGGTCCCAGAGGCCCAGAGGACCACAGTGGCCCAGGGGGTTTGTACTGAGCCCGGGAGGTTGGAGGGACAACATTGGGATCAGAGTCACACTTCTGGACTTGCCAAGGCTGTTTCCCCTAAACCATGGTGTTTCTGCCTTTGTCCACACACACACACACAGACACACACACACAGTGGCACAGTGGTGTGTGTGTGTCCTAAGTGTGTGCAGTGTTTGTGTTTCTGGTGTGAGACTGGATGTTTTTATCTTTGGGTTGTCTCCATGACATGAGGATGCACCTGAGTGTGCCTCCTGGTGCACTGGTGTCTGCAAATGAGAACATCTGTGGGCATTTGCGTGTTCTGGGCACAGTTCCTTGGGTCTGTGAGTGGGTCCAGTTGTGTGTGTGTAACAGTGTGGGTGAGTGTGTGTGGATGCGTGACTGCATGTGAGGGTGTGTGTGCACATGAATGTTAGAGTCAATATATGTGTGCATGTGTGTGTATATGTGAATGTGAAATGTATCAATGTGTGTGTGCATGTGTGTGTATATGGGAGTATAAACGTGTATGTGTAACTGTGCATGCATGAGTGTGTGAGCATATATATATAAGTGCAGTGTGTGCTTGTATATGGGAGTAAATGCTTATGCGTGTATGTGAGCGTGTGTTGAGTCACTGTGTGCAGTGTGTGTGTGCATATGTGTGATTGTGTATGTGTAAGTGGGTCTAGCCATGTGAGTGTATGCATGTGTCCATATGCGCGTGTTGTATGTGGGTGTGAGTGCATAGTGGGAGTAGTAAATGGGTATATGTGTGTGTGCATATGTGTGTGCATGTGGTGTATAATGAGAGTAAGTGGGCGTGTGTATGCCTGTGCAGATGTGAGTGTGTAATGGGAGTGTGTGCATGTGAGTATGTAATGGGAGCGTGTGTGTGCCTGTGCAGATGTGAGTGTGTACTGGGAGTAAGTGGGCGTGTCTGAGTGTGCCTGTGCATATGTGAGTGCATGTGTGTAATAAGATTAAGTGGACGTGTGTGTGTGCCTGTGCATACGTATGTGTGCAGGTGTGTAATGAAAGTAAGTGGGCATGTCTGAGTGTACCTGTGCATGTGTGTGAGTGCATGTGAGTGTGTAATGGGAGTAAGAGAGCGTGTGTGTAATGGGAGTAAGTGGGCGTGTCTGAGTGTGCCTGTGCATATGTGAGTGTGTGCATATGAGTGTGCTGGCAGTAAGTGGGCGTGTGTGTGTGCCTGTGCATATGCGGGTGAGTGTGTGTGTGTGTGGCTGTGTGCCTCCCCGCGGGCCAGTGTCCCAGAGGCCCTGGCTGTGTCTGCAGCTGTGCCCACGGTGGTCGCGTCCCTGGAGGGGTCCCCCTCTCCCCGCTCGGCTGTGGGACTCTGCTTGCGCATCCCTGCCACCCTGACCCTGACCCCCGACCATGGGGGCGGAGTGAGGCTCCCCCAAACCCGTGCCTCTGGCGGTGACTGGGGCCGCGGATCCCCGCGTAAGGCTTCGGGAGGTCTCGGGGCCAGAGCGGGCGTGAGTCTGGGCCCAGGCCGGAGCCGGTGGAGCAGCGGGGTTGGAGGTGGCCGTTGTGTAATCGCGAGGCTGTGGGCGAGGGGACGGCGGTCCCCGTGTGTGGGGAGAGGGGGCGGGCGAGGAGCAGGCGGGGAAGAGCTGCTCAGGGCTGTGCCAGCCATGACCCAAATAGCTCAGAACACAGCACGCATCCCCTCCGCGCTTTTCTGGGACCCCCTCCACGCCCCCTGAGCTCTCCAATCCCAGCCCCCTTTTCCCAGGAGCAACCCAGGACAGCGCCCAGGGACTCAGGCCCCATCGGCAGGGCCAGGACCCGTCCTGGGGCCACATCGGGACTCCCTGCACCCCCACGCGTGCCCAGCTCTGCCGAGCCTTTCTCCTCATTAATCTCAAAGTCAAGGACTTGAATTAAACTGGGTCAGAGGACAGCTCTTTCGCCCGTTGGAGCTGCCCCGAGCTGGGTCCCTTCCCCAGGGACCCCGGCTTCTGCGAGGTTCCCACACCGGCCCCACCCTCGGCACCCGGGTCTGTCATCCCGAGGCTCCCCAAACCCAGCCTCATCTCGGCCCTCACCCCTGCAGCGTCCTGACCACCCCTTCTTTCTTGGGACGGGCAGGAAGCTTTCTCTCCCAGCACGCCTTCATTTTCCAGCCCTGGCACTCAGCCCCTTGAGCCCCCTTCCCCATTTCAGACTTTCAATCCCATCCCAGCACCCCAGAAGCCAGCGTTTTCCCCTCCACCGTTATCAGGTCCGCTGTCTCCTGGGTCCCGCCTTATCTGGGACATATTGACCTGCTCTGATCCTGTGGGGCTGGCTCATCTTTTAGGGCAGGGAGAGTAGACCTAACCTCCCGATGACCCTGGAGGCCAGCTTCCCAGGCAGGTATCAGACACCCGGGAATCCGGGTCCCCCCCTCCCCTCCACTCCATGAACTCAGGGGTCCAGGCCCCCAGCCTTCCCTTATTGAGAGAGCTCGAGGTCTGGACCCCGAGCGAGCGCGCGTCCCGGGAGAACCTCCAGGTATGGAAGCCCCAGGCTCCTCCTCCCTTCGCAACCCCAAAGTCCGGGCCGGCCCCCAGCCTCCGGGGGAGCTCAGGAGATCTGTGACCCAGCCCCCTCCTCCCTCGGGACCCAGGAGCTCCGGCCCCCAGCCCTGGTCCCCAGGCCCTGGCCCCCGGTCCCACCTGCTGGTATTCCTGCTCTTGGGGCGCGAAACCGCTGGGCACCGGGCGGAGCTGGAAGTCGGCGCGGGGCAGCTGGTGGAGGAGATGCACCCAAGCCGAGGGCCGGTAGCCCGGGGGCGCCCCCATGGCCCCCGGGGGAGGGGGCAGCGGGGCGGACGCCGGGGCTGCGGGAGCCTCCGGAGTCGAGCGGGGCGCGGGCGGCGCGGGGTCTGGCTGGGCTCAGGGGAGCGGGAGCGGGGGGGAGGCAGGGGGTGGGGGGCGGAGATTGGGGGGAGGGAGGCGCGGGCCGGGCGGGGACGGTGCTGCCCCTGGTGGTCGCGGCGGGGACTGCGGGAGTCAGGAGGCTCCGGCGCTCCACTCCCCCCCCTTCCCGCCCCCACCGTGGTCGCGGCTCCCACCTGCTGCCCGCGCAGGTACCGCGCTGCTGGCGTCGGTGGCATCCGGAGAGCTGGCTTGCACCGCGATTGAAAACAGCCCTCCTTATCCATAAGAGGCCACTCATATTGTTATTTCACCCTAAAACCTAATGATCCCTTTATCCTTATGGAGAACCTTCATGTCTGCGTAAAGGTCGCTAGTAAGTACAGAGCGTTTTACAAAGAGCGGCCAGTTCCACGGATAAAAATTCCTCTGTGTATGAAAGTGCTCTCACCTGTAAAAGATGCCCGTGTTTCTGTAAAATCTCCGTCCCACTTTTATTTCTAACCTGTATAAGGACACAGCTTCTAAGCACAAACCCTCCTGTGTGTATAGGCTACTCCAGAACGTACTGTAAAATCCACACGCCTGTGTAAGAAGCCTTCATATCCGCATAAGGACCCCTTCTACCTGCATAAGGACCCTGGCCATCTATATAAAGGGGCCCTTCCCTTCCTGTAAACTGACTCAGGATTGCTTACTTGTGTACAACAACCCCTGCCCCTTGGCATTCGCGGTACAGTTACAAAGTATTTTTCCAGCCACTCCCCATGTTACATCTCACTGGAATCCTCCGATGCCACACTGATAGATGGGGAAGTGCCAGCCCTGGGAGGGGACTTGGCCACTATGACATCATCACCCAGACTGTCATTATTGCAGCCAAAACTAGGTGCTCAGGAATCCGGCCCCAGGGGTCCCCTCTTGCTGTAAGGCAGGATGAGACTTTGCCATCTGAAAACCACACACGTGGCCTCTCTTGTGGGGATTGGGATGAGTGAAAGAAGGGAGACTAGTGCTCCACTTACCCCATTTCCATATTTTGCTCCAGATTGACAAGAAAGGACTAGGGAAAGGAGGAATGCTGGTGGTAGTGGAGGTGGTGGTGGTGATGATAATGATGGTGGTGATTATGTTCATGATATGGTGTCATGATGATGGTGACAGTGACGGTGATGGTGATGATGATGGTGGTGGTGATGATGGTGATGATGGTGATGGTGATGATGAAAGTTGTGATGGTGATGATGATGATGGTGGTGGTGAGGATGGTGGTGGTGGTGAGGATGGTGGTGATGATGGTGATGAAGGTGGTGATGATGATGATGGTGGTGGTGAGGATGGTGGTGATGATGGTGATGATGGTGGTGATGATGGTGATGGTGGTGGTGAGGATGGTGGTGATGATGGTGATGATGGTGGTGATGATGGTGATGATGGTGGTGGTGAGGATGGTGATGATGGTGGTGATGATGGTGATGATAGTGATGATAGTGATGATGGTGATGATGGTGATGATGGTGACGGTGATGATGATGGTGAAGATGAGGATGTGATGATGGTGATAATGATGATGATGATGATGGTGAAGACATGATTATGTTGACATGTCATGATGATAATGTTAATGATGATGAGGATGGTGGTGGTGGAGGATGATGAGGTGATGACAGTGAAGAGGAGAGTAGTGATATTGGTGATGGTATTGATGATGAAATGGGAGAGTGAGAATAGGCACCTTATCTCTCTCTTTCTCTCTCTCTCTCTCTCTCACACACACACACAGACACACCCCTTCTCCTCACTACCCCAGGTCTTCTCCAGCTTCTTGTGGTTCTGCCTAGAGTCATGTTCTCCACCATTCCCAGCCAGGTGCTCTACATGGGGCTTGGGGATGAAGAAGATCCTGAGATGAGCAGTCAGAGGTGTATTGAATGACTCTAGGCAAGTAGTTTTCCATCTTGGAGTCTCTCTTTTTCTGTCTGTAAAATGAAGGCTTAATGCTTTAGGGCTAAGATTAGTGTATTCTAAAACTCTTGTTCTGACAATCTCTTGTATCATGTCCACAGCCAGTGTTTGTTGTAGCAGCAGGATTTGCAAATGGGAAGAATTCCAAATGTCATGATGTGCACATTTGGGCGTGTGTACATCAGAGTGCAGGACAGTGAGGTGCTGGTGGTAACTCTGCAACCCAATAGAGTTCAGTGGCTTCATATTGCCCAGAGAATCAAATCACACCCTCAGCCCTAAGTTTATGCCCTCAATCGTTTGGCCCTGCATCATCCCTTTCCATAAGGATAATATTCTAGATTAGTAGTTTCCAATTTATAGGGCCACAACCCACAGTGAGAAATACATTTTACGTTATGATCTAGTATACACACACACACACACACACACGCACACAAAGGAAAAAGTTTCTCACCACTATATGCAATGCTCTTGGATAATTTCTATCCTCCGTTACTTCTATTTTATAATACAAATCTGGTCACAACCTTCTAAATTGTTTTGTGGCTGGCTGATGGATGTTGGATTGCCACCTGAGAAACATGAACCCCAAATTGCAGAGAATTGCAATTCTGGGTTGGTGTTAGAAAAGGGGTAACGGGGGGCTGGGCGTGGTGGCTCAAGCCTGTAATCTCAGCACCTGGAAAGGTGGAGGTGGGTAGATCACTTGAGGTCAGGAGTTCAAGACCAGCTTGGCCAACATGGTAAAACCCTGTCTCGGCCGAGCCCAGTGGCTCACACCTGTAATCCCAGCACTTTGGGAGAACGAGGCCAGTGGATCACCTGAGGTCAGGAATTTGAGGCCAGCCTGGCCAACATGGCGAAACCCCGTCTCTACTAAACATACAAAAAAATTAGCCCGGCATGGTGGTGTGTGCCTGTAATCCCAGCTACTCGGGAGGCTGAGGCAAGAGAATTGCTTGAATCCAGGAGGTGGAGGTTGCAGTGAACCGAGATTGCACCACTGCTCTCCAGCCTGAACGACAGAGTGGGACTCCATTTCAAAAAACAAACAAACAAGCTGGGTGTGGTGGCTCATACCTGTAATCCCAGCACTTTGAAAGGCCAAGGTGGGTGGATCACTTGAGGTCAGGAGTTCGAGACCAGCCTGGCCGATATGGTGAAACCCCATCTCTACTAAAAATACAAAAATTAGTCGGCGTGGTGGCACACGCCCGTAGTGCCAGCTACTCGGGAGGCTGAGACAGGAGAATTGCTCGAACCTGGGAGGCGGAGGTTGCAGTGAGCCGAGATTGCGTCATTGCACTCTGGCCTGGGTCACAGAGCAAGACTCTGTCTCAAAACAAACAAACAAACAAACACCCTGTCTCTACTAAAAGTACAAAAAATTAGCTGGACATGGTGACATGTGCCTGTAATCCCAGCTACTCAGGAGGCCAAGGCATGAGAATAGCTTGAACCTGGGAGGCAGAGGTTGCAGTGAGCTGAGATTGCGCTACTGTACTCCAGCCTGGGCGACAGAGTGAGACTCTGTCTTAAAAAAGAAAAGGGGTAACTGTTACTAAGTAGAAGTAAGTTATATTAGCTTCCAGGGAAAGCTCATTGCTTTGTTCTTACTGCTATGTCCACAGCATGCTCCTTTCTTACATGAAACACACACACACACCCCATAGTCACCACATATGCTATTCCCCTAGAAAAAACTTTAAATTGATGGAGTCTCTCTCTCTCTGTGTGTCTCTCTCTCTGTCTCTCTCTCTGTCTCTCTCTCTCTTTATCTCTCTCTCTCTCTGTTTTACTCCAGCTCTTTCTGTCCCCACCTCTCTGTCTCCCTCGCACGTGTTTTGGGCCCCAGAAGGCAGGCCTCTTTAGAGAATGGCTTAGCCTGTATGGATTAAACCTAGGACATCCATCCTCCTGCATGGGACATCTGCATTGCTGCCTGACAGAAATGTGTTATCTCCACCTTCTCTGGCTGTGGTTCCCTGGGTCTGTTTCTGCTGAGGAAAACGGTCATTCCAGGTGGCCTTCGGGTATTTCTAGAGCCCTTGGCCGAATACCACCCCCAAACTATCTCAGGCTCTACAGGTGTTCATTCACGGCTTGGGACGTGTGCAAACCCCCTGGTAGAGGGGAGCTCAGAGAACATGGTTGTTGCTATTTCGTTTCAGCCAACGCTTGCCATATGGGAAGAGGGACCTGGCACCACCAGATGTTCCAAATTTCCAAGAGAAGGCAGAAATCTGGATATTTTTAAAAGCAAAATCCCTCAGCTTTTAAATGTTAAAACTAATTCAATATGAAAAAAAAAAAAATGCTGTGTGGGCCAAATAAAACCTGTCTGTGGGTTGGAGCTGGCTGATTTGTAAGCTCTGGTCTAGCCAGGCATGGAGTACCACAGGCATGAAAGGGACAAGTGGAGAAAGAGGGGCCCACAAAAAGACTGAGAAGGAGCAGCCACAGAGATGGGAGGGAAGCTTGGGGCAGGCGGTGATGCTGCCTCCTCCAGGAAGGCCTCTTGACCAGCTTCTGCTGACAGAAGGCAAGGGCAGCTCCTGGCTGAAGGATTCAGCATGTGCTTCCCATGGCTTAAGCTTTGGGAGACTTGCCTGCTTAACTGAGTGGCTGTAAGGATGCCAGGAGAGATTTCCAAGCACTCGGCCCTGTGCCTAGCATGTAGTAGGCTCTCAATAAATCAGGACCACGTGTGCTGTGCCCTCCTTCCCTCCTTCCCTCCTCCCTCCCTTCCTTCCTTCCCTCCTTCCTCCTTCTCTTCCTTTTTTCTTCCCTTCCTCCCTTCCTTCCTCCTTCCATCCTTCTCTCCTTCCTCCTTCTCTTCCTTTTTTCCTTCCTTCCTCCCTCCCTTCCTTCCTCCTTCCTCCCTTCCTTTCCTCCTTCCTCCTTCTCTTCCTTTTTCATTCCCTTCCTCCCTTCCTTCCTCCTTCCCCTCCTTCCTTCCCTCCTTCCTCCTTCTCTTCCTTTTTTCCTTCCTTCCTTCCTTCCTTCCTTCCTTCCTTCCTTCCTTCCTTCTTTCCTTCCTCAATAAATCAGGACCACAGATGTGTCTGTCCCCCACACACATATCGATGCCTACTATGTCCTAGGCACTGCTGCATGTTCTGGAGAAACGGGGATAAGCAAAAAAGACAAAGTTTCCCGTTGGCACAACGAAAACTGCCGGAGTAGAGAAGGTAGAAAATTGAGGAATGAACAGTGAGCCGAGTCTGTACTATCAGGTAAGAGGAAGCAACACATAGATGTGAGTGGATGTGGTGGGGATGGGGGCATAGGGGGATTGCTCCCTTTTTTTTTTTTTTTTTGCGATAGTGTCTTGCTCTGTTGCCCAGGCTGGAGTGCAGTGGCATGATCTCAGTTCACTGTAACCTCCACGTACCCAGTTCAAGCAATTCTCTGCCTCAGCCTCCCGAGTAGCTGGGATTACAGGTGCCCGCCACCACACCCAGGTAATTTTTTGTATTTTTAGTAGAGATGGGGTTTCACCATCTTGGCCAGGCTTGTCTTGAACTCCTGACCTCGTGATCCACCCGCCTCAGCCTCCCAAAGTGCTGGGATTACAGGCATGAGCCACCGTGCCCCGTGGTTGCTACTTATGTAACAGAAGGTGCTCGGGGCATGTCTCTGTCTCCATTTGGGTGATATTTGAACAGAGACACAAATGAAGGACGCTCTTTAGTTCATGATTGGCATGACTAAGAGCTCAGGCTTTGCAGTCACACTATCTGGTTTCAACCCTCCTGTCTTGGCTCTTTATTAGCTCGGTGACCTTAGACAATTTTCTCAACTCTCTGTGCTTTTGGTTCACATAAATAGGATGAAAATAGTAACCTTGGCCAGGCGCAGTGGCTCACGCCTGTAATCCCAGCACTTTGGGAGGCCGAGGCGGGTGGATCACCTGAGGCCAGGAGTTCGAGACCAGCCTGGCCAACATGGCAAAACCCTGTCTCTACTAAAAATAACAAAAATTAGCTGAGCGTGGTGGCGGGCGCCTATAATCCCAGCGACTCTGGAGGCTGAGGCAGGAGAATCACTTGAATTCGGGAGACGGAGGTTGCAGTGAGCTGAGATCGTACCACTTCACTCCAGCCTGGGCAACAAGAGTGAAACTCTGTCTCAGAAAAAAAAAAAAAAGAGAGAGAGTAACCTTAACTAATTCCACAGGGCTGTTGTGAGATTGAGTGAACACGCGGGAAGTGTTTGCTGAGCTAGTGCTTAACATGTGCTACTGAATTATGGTGGTGATGGCATATCTCCCAAATAGGAGGAAAGCAAAGTAAGTGAATGAATTCACAAGAAGATAAGAAAATGACCAGAAAAGGCATAAATAGATAAAGCTGTTCAGCCTTCAGATGTTCAGTCATCCTTATGATCTTTCCCTCCCTCCCTTCCTTCCTTCCTCTTTCCCTCCTTCCCTCCCTCCCCCTTCCTGCCTTCTGGCCTTCCTTCCTTTCTTCTCTCCCTCCCTTTCTTCCTTTCTTCAGCCCTCCCTCCCTTCCTTTCTCCTTCCTTCCTTCTTCGTCCCTCTCTTCCTTTTTTCCTTCCTTCCTTCCCTCCTTCCTCCCTCCCTTCCTTCCTCCCTCCCTTCCTTCCTCCTTCCTTCCCTCCTTCTGTTCCTTTTTTCCTTCCTTCCTTCCCTCCTTCCTTTCCTTCCTCCCTTCCTTTCTCCTTCCTTCCTTCCTCTCTCCCTTCCTTTTTTCCCTCTTTCCTTCTTTCCTTCATTCCTACCTTCCTTCTTCCTTCTTTCTCCCCTCCTTTCTTTCGATTAAATGTTTAATAGCTGCCAGACTGTTCAGTAAGTCCCAGGATCTATTAATAATAAAAAAGAATCCGTACATTCATTGGTTTGTTCATTCCCCAAGTATGTATTTATTGGACAGCGACTAGGTGCCAGGCACTGTTCTAGGCCCTGGGAATTCAGCAGTGAACTAAACGAATGAAAATCTCTGCTTTCACAGAGCGTGATAGAGATAACTCATTAGGCAAATGAGCAAATATGCAGATATAGCCAGTTTATTAAATAAGCTGATGTCATGGTTAATTTTATGCGTCAACTTGACTGGCCTAAGGGATGCCCAGATAGCTGGTAAGACATTATTTCTGGATGTGTCTGTGGGGGTGTTTCTGGAAGAGGTGAGCATTTGAATCAGTAGACTGAGTAAAGAAGTTCTCCCTCACCAATGTGGGCGGGCATCATCCAATCTGCTGGAGGCTTGAATAGAACAAAAAGCAGAGGAAGGGCGAATTCACTGTGTTTTCTTAACTGGCACGTCCATTTTCTCTTGCCCTAGGACAACAAATTTCGTGGTCCTCATGCCTTTAGCCTCAGACCGAATGATACCACTAGCTTTCCTGGTTCTTCAGCTTATAGACAGCATGTCGTGGGACTTCTCAGCCTCCAGAATTGTGTAAGAAAAGTTCTCATAATAAACCTCCACTGGTATCTCTCTCTATAGCTCTTTGGTTTTCTTTCGTTGGACAAATCTGACTAATAGAGCTGCATTCAACCGCAGTGAAATACCGACAGCCCAAAGCAGGCCTGAGATCCACAGATTCCAGGAATAAAGCACCCGACTGTTATACATTATTGATGAGAGAGTAAAAGGTACAAACCCTTTAGGAAAAGGCCTGGCAGCTTCTTACAAAGCTAAGCCCACACCTATCCCATGACCCAACAATTCTACTCTTTTTTGTTTTTTGCTTTTTGTTTTTAGACGGAGTCTCACTCTGTCACCCAGGCTGGAGTGCAGTGGTGCAATATTGGCTCACTGCAACCTCTGCCTCCCGGATTTAAGTGATTCTGCCTCAGCCTCCCGAGTAGCTGGGACTATAGGCGTGCACCACCACACCCGGCTAATTTTTCTATTTTTAGTAGATACAGGGTTTCACCACGTTGGCCACGCTGGTCTCGAACTCCTGACCTCATGATCTGCCCGCCTTGGCCTCCCAAAGTGCTGGGATTACAGGCGTGAGCTACTGCACCCGGTCAACAATTCTACTTTTACCCCAAAGAAAGGAAAATATGTATCCATACTAAGAATTGTGCAAGACTGTTTACAGCAGCTTTATTCATAATAGCCTCAGGCTGGAAACAGCCTGCATGCCTGTCAACAGGTGAATGGACCAAGATATGTCATATAGCCACAGAATGGAATACCACTTAGCAATGGAAAGACACAAGCTAATAATGCATGCACAATACGGGTAGGTCTCAAAATTATTGTGCTGAGTGTCAGACACAAAGAAGGACGTACTCTATGAGTTCAGCTAGATGATTTTCCAAACAGACAGAATTAGCATGTGGTAGCAAAAACAATCAGAACAGTGGTTGCCTCTGGGTGAGCAGGGTCAGGGTGACTGGGAAGGGGGCTGGGGGAACTTTCTGGAACAAAGGAAATCATTCCGTATCTTGATGAGGGTTGTTTTGGACCAGTGTCTGCATGTGTCACTCACTTAAGATTTGTGCATTTCAGGCAGGGCGCGGTGGCTCACGCCTGTAATCCCAGCACTTTGGGAGGCCGAGACGGGCGGATCACGAGGTCAGGAGATCGAGACCATCCTGGCTAACACGGTGAAACCCCGTCTCTACTAAAAAAATACAAAAAATTAGCCGGGCGCCTGTAGTCCCAGCTACTCGGGAGGCTGAGGCAGGAGAATGGCGGGAACCCGGGGAGGCGGAGCTTGCAGTGAGCCGAGATAGTGCCACTGCACTCCAGCCTGGGCGACAGAGCAAGAGTCCGTCTCAAAAAAAAAAAAAAAAAAAAAAAAGAGGCAACAAGGTCTAACGGGTCAAGTGACTTTCCCACATCCTACTACTCTAGCGGTATGGTTCCTGGCCCTGGGTGATGAAGGCAGGTGCACAGCAGCCTTGAGTGTGAGAACTCAGAAAGGAAGGTGGCTGGGGGCTGCGCTCTGGACTGGTTGGTTTGCATGTGAAAGGTGTGATTGAAAGAGTTGTTGGCTTGGCCGGTGGCTCAAGCCTATAATCGAGCACTTTGGGAGGCTGAGATGGGTGGATCACCTGAGGTCAGGAGTTGGAGACCAGCCTGGCCAACATGGTGAAACCCCTGTCTCTACTAAAAACAAAAATTAGGCGGGTGCAGTGGCAAATGCCTGTAATCCCAGCTACTCGGGAGGCTGAGGCAGGAGAATCGCCTGCACCGGGAGGCAGAGGTTGCAGTGAGTCAAGATGACGCCACTGCACTCCAGCCTGGGCGAGAGAGCGAGACTGTCTCAAAAAAAAAAAAAAAAAAAAAAAGTTAATGGTAGCTGTGTTCACAAGAACCCCCAAGACTGGAAACGGCCAGGTGTTCATCAGCAGAAGAAAGGATAAAGAAACGACGGAACCCCGTACAAGGCAATCCTGCGCCACAGTAAAAGCGAACGGACTGTGGACACACACAGCGGCACGGAGGAATCTCAGAGACACCGAGCTGAGTGGAAGACGCCAGAGAGGAGAGTTTAGCTTTCTGAGAGTTTATGCCTCTGCTTGTGTGAAGTCCCGGAACAGTGGAAATTAGACTATAGTGAAAAAATAATAATAATATCAGAGGAGCGGTGGCCTCCAGGAAAGTAAAGGCGGGATGTGACTGGGCAGGTGCATTCGGGAGCTTGCTGTGACAATGCCGTGTTCTATGTCTCCATAGGAGCTTCAGTATATAATTTTGAAACACACTTAGGCCAGGAGCGGTGACTCACGCCTGTAATCCCAGTACTTTGGGAGGCCGAGGTGGGCGGATCAATAGGTCAGGAGATCGAGACCATCCTGGCTAACACGGTGAAACCCCGTCTCTACTAAAAATACAAAAAAGTAGTCGGGTGTGGTGGCGGGCGCCTGTAGTCCCAGCTACTCGGGAGGCTGAGGCAGGAGAATCGCTTGAACCGGGGAGGCAGAGGTTGCAGTGAGCCGAGATCATGCCACTGCACTCCAGCCTGGGCGACAGAGCGAGACGCCATCTCAACAAATAAATAAATAAATAAATAACCCCCGCCACACACACACACACAGTTAATGGTGTACTTAAGATGTGTGAAATGGCCAGGTGTGGTGGCTCACACCTGTAATCCCAGCACTTTGGGAGGCTGAGGCGGGCAGATCAATAGCTCAGGAATTCAAGACCAGCCTGGTCAACATGATGAAACCCTGTCTCTACTAAAAATAGAAAAATTAGCTGGGCATGTTGGCTCACACCTGTAATCCCAGTGCTTCCGGAGGCCGAGGCGGGCAGATCACTTGAGGTCAGGAGTTCGAAAGTAGCCTGGTCAACATGATGAAACCCTGTCTCTACCAAAAATACAAAAAAAATTGAGCCGGGCGTGGTGGCAGACACCTGTAATCCCAGTTATGTGGGAGGCTGAGGCAGGAGAACCGCTTGAATCCGGGAGGCGGAGGTTGCAGTAAGTCAAGATCATGCCACTGCACTCCAGCCTGGGCAACAGAGCAGGACTCTGTCTCAAAAAAAAAAAAAAAAAATTGTGAATGGTTGAGTCTGGGTGTCTGGTTGGTGTGGATGGGGTATTCATTCTAAGATTCTTTCAACTCTCTCTATGCTTGAAAAAATTTTATAATAAGATGTTGGAGAAGAACTCAGCCTTTACCAACCTCCTCACCCACAGGTTTGTCGATCTCCTTAAATTACAAAAAAAAAAAAAAAAAAAAAAAAAGACTTGGGGCACCTGTCACAAAGTGTGTGGGAAGAGGTTTTATTTTGGGAACCACCTTGGCTGCTATGCACGGTGGCAAGTCATAATTTGTCATTTTCCGCTTTCTGTGTATGAACCTTTTTGCCACTTGGAAAGAGGTCCCTGTCAGTCTGAGTCTCAGTGGGAAGTCTGGTTCTGCCTTCCTCTGTGGAAGGAAAGGTGCTCTCTGTCCAATCCTTTGAGGTAGAGATTGGGTTCCCCCATCACACGGCCCCACGTGGGATTTTTTTTTTTTTTTTTTTAAGAGATGGAGTCTGGCTGTGTCACCCAGGCTGGAGTGCAGTGGCGAGATCTCGGCTCACTGCAACCTCTGACTCCCTGGTTCAAGTGATTCTCCTGCCTCAGCCTCCCAAGTAGCTGGGATTACAGGGACACACCACCACACCCAGTTAATTTTTGTATTTTTAGTAGAGATGGGGTTTCATCATATTGGCCAGAATGGTCTCGATCTCCTGACGTCATGATCCACCCGCCTCGACCACCAGAAAGTGCTGGGATTACAGACGTGAGCCTCCACATCTGAACGTTTTTTCTTTTCTTTTCTTTTTTTTTTTTTTTTGAGGACGGAGTTTCGCTGTTGTTACCCAGGCCAGAGGCTGGAGTGCAGTGGCGCAATCTCAACTCGCCACAACCTCTGCCTCCCAGGCTCAAGCGATTCTCCCGCCTCAGCCTCCCAAGTAGCTGGGACTACAGGCGCGCACCACCAGGCCCAGTTAATTTTGTATTTTTAGTAGAAACGGGGTGTCTCCATGTTAGTCAGGTTGGTCTTGAACTCCCAACCTCAGGGCATCCACCCGCCTTGGCCTCCCAAAGGGCTGGGATGTGGCATTGTAGTCGTGTGAGCCAATTTTCCTTATAAACTCCATTTTGCATATACATGTATCCTATCGGTTCTGTCCCGTGGAGAACCCTGACTAATAAAGGGTCCTAGAAATAACAGAACTCTTTATTTTTTTGAGACAGAGTCTCCTTCTATTGATAAAACTATAGTGCAGTGGTACGATCTCAGCTCACTGCAACCTCCACCTCCTTGGTTCAAGCAATTCTCATGCGTCAGCCTCCCAAGTAACTCCCAAGGGCCCAAGTAAGACTACAGGCCCACACCACCATACCCCAGCTAATTTTTGTATTTTTAGTACTGACAGGGTTTCACCATGTTGGCCAGGCTGGTCTTGAACTGATGACCTCAAGTGATCCGCCTGCCTCAGCCACCCACACAGTACTGGGATTACAGGTGTTAGCCGTCGTGCCCAGCCAAAACAGAACACTTAATTATAGAAGTCATAATAGCTTTCATATACTGACAGCTCCCTATGTAGACACTTTGTATAAGTGATGTCCATCCCTCACAACACCCATGCGAGTTACTGCCCTGCTTTACAGATGGGAAGACTGAGGCTCAGAGAGGTTAGGAAACTTTCAGAAGGCCACACAGCCAAAGGGCAGAGCTCAGGTCTGCTCACTTTGCCAGGTTTCCTGACAATGCCCTTTGATTGCCCTGTGACTGGGAAGGAAATTAACTTTTTTTTTTTTTTTGAGACAGATTCTCACTCTGTCGCCCAGGCTGGCGTGCAGTGGCCCAATCTCGGCTCACTGCAAGCTCCGCTTCCCAGGTTCATGCCATTCTCCTGCCTCACACTCCCGCGTATCTGGGACTACAGGCACCCCCACCACACCCAACTGGAAATTAGCTAATTTAAAAGGGTTCAGCTCACTGTTTTGCATTCCTTCTTTCCAGGATTTTCCAAGGTAGTGTTCCTTGGAATACTGGTCTGAAAGCAAGACTAACCACATAATTTGCTGGGACCAGTGCAAAATAAAAACACACACAAAAGCAGAAAAAAAAAAGCCCTTTATAGGAGGCTGAGGCAGGAGAATGGCGTGAACCTGGGAGGCGGAGCTTGCAGTGAGCCGAGATCGCGCCACTGCACTCCAGCCTGGGCGACAGTGCGAGACTCCATCTCAAAAAAAAAAAAAAAAAAAAAAATGCCCTTTAAGTTATTAAAATATAAAACTTCTTCCTTTCTTCCATCTTCTTTCGTTACTTCTCACAGTTTAATTATTATTTAGTGCCATTCTAAATAAAAATTAAATGTTTAAATTATTAGCAAAAATAAAATTATGGTAATTAGCATATCCATCACCTCATGCATTTATCTTTTTTTTTTTTTTTTTGAGGCAGACTGTGGCTCTGTTGCCCAGGCTGGAGTGCAGTGGTGCGATCTCCGCTCACTGCATCCTCCACCTCCCAGGCTCAAGTGATCCTCCCACCTCAACATCCCGAGTAGCTAAGACTACGGGCACGTGCCATGTGCCACCACATCCAACTAATTTTTTTTTTTTTTTTTTGAGATGGAGTCTCACATTGTCACCCAGGCTGGAGTGCATTGGCCTGATCTCGGCTCACTGCAAGCTCCGCCTCCCGGGGTCAAGTGATTTTCGTGCCTCAGCCTCCCGAGTAGCTGGGATAACAGGCGCCCACCACCACGCCTGGCTAATTTTTTGTATTTTTAGTAGAGACAGGGATTTCACTATGTTGGCCAGGCTGGTCTCAAACTCCTGACTTCACAACCTGCCCTCCTCGGCTTCCCAAAGTGCTGGGATTACATGCATGAGCCACCAAGCCCAGCTAATTTTTGTGGTTTTAGTAGAGACGCGGTTTCATTGTGTTGCCCAGGCTGACCTCAAACTCATGAGCTCAAGCAATCCACCTGCCTCTGACTCCCAAAGTGCTGGGATTACAGGCATGAACCACCGTGCCCTGCACCATTTATCATTTTTTTGTGGTGAGAACATTCACAAACCTGTCTTCTGGCTATTTTGTTATATACAATAACTTGCTACCCAATATCTTTGCCATCAATTCCTTTTCTGCCCAAAGCAGTCAGTCATTTTCCATTTCTTGCCACCCAAGACCCTGAACTGATACAGGTTAATACTCCTACAAGCACTACTGCTTTTCCTAACTGACCTTGCTTAGGGTCTCTCTCTATAGAAGACATCTGCATGTCTGATCCATTTGCTCTTAACAACAGGGCTATCAGATTCTGATATTAAACCCTTTTACAGAAGAGGAAACTGAGGCACAGAGAGGCAAATTACTTGACCGAGTTGGCATAGGTAGTAGGGTGCTGAGCTGGGATTCAAAACTTGGAAGCTTGAAATTGGGAGGCTGACAACCAGGAGCTCTAAGAACAGGTTCCTTCTCTGTCTCGCTAGTGAGGCTCATTATCACTCCTGTGTCTTTCTTTTTTTAAAGACAGAGTCTCACTCTGTCACCCAGGCTGGAGTGCAGTGGCATCATCTCTGCTCACTGCAAGCTCCACATCCTGGGTTCAAGTGATTCTCATGCCTCAGTCTCCCAAGTAGCTAAGACTACAAGCACCTGCCACCACCCCGGCTCATTTTTGCATTTTTAGTAGAGACGGGGTTTCACCACATTGGCCAGGCTGGTCTCGAACTCCTGACCTTGTGATCTGCCTGCCTCGGTCTCCCAAAGTGCTGGGACTACAGGTGTGAGCCACCATGGCTGGCCGACTCCTGTGTCTTTTCTGCTTGGCGGGAACAGATTCTTCTGTGGTGTGGCGGCTGCCCTGGGCACTACAGGTTGTTTAGAAGCATCCCCGGCCTCTACTCATTAGATACCAGGAATAGCCCCTGTTCAAAAGTTATGACAACCAGTGTCTCCAGACATAGCCAAATGTCCCCTGGGGAGCAAGATAGTCCCTGGTTCAGAACCACTGCACTAGTGTGGTCTTTCTCTTACTTTTTGTGGAGAGAGTCGGGGGCAGGATCTTGCTCTGCTGTCCAGGCTGGAGTGCAGGGGTGCAATCAAGCTCACTGCAGCTTTGACCTCCCAGGTTCAAGCCATCCTCCCACCTCAGCCTTCTGAGTAGCTGAAAAGAAAAAGTAGTAGCTGAAAGAGAGAGAAAAAAAAAAGGCTGGGAATAGTGACTCTCGCCTGTAATCCCAGTACTTTGGGAGGCCGAGGCAGGTGGATCACCTGAGGTCAGCAGTTCCAGACCAGGCTGGGCAACACAGTGAAATCGCATCTGTACTAAAAATACAAAAAAAAAAAAAAAAAAAAAAAAAAAAAAAATTAGCCAGGCCTGATGGCAGGCGCCTGCAGTCCCAGCCACTTAGGAGGCTGAGGCAGGAGAATCGCTTGAACCCAGGAGGCAGAAGTTGCAGTGAGCCAAGATCGTGCCACTGCACTCCAGCCTGGGCAACAGAGTAAGACTCCGCCTCAAAAAACAAAACAAAAAATTTAGCATGCATGCACCACCACACCCAGCTAATAATAATTAAAAAAAAAATTGTAGAGATGAGGTCTCACTCTGTGGCCCAGGCTGGTCTTGAACTCCTAAGCTCTAGCGATCTTCCTGCCTTGGCCTACCCAAAGTGCTGGGGTTACAGGCCTGAGCCCCCAGCCCAGTCCTAGTGTGGTCTTTCTCGACACACAATTCCCCAGGTTACTCCACTGCTGATGCCCCTCACCTGGTCATTGCTAACCCAGGTGTGGACCACAGACCAGCAGCACTGGCTTCACCTAGGAGCTTGTTAGGACATCAGAAAGGCAGATCCCAGCCCAGTCCTGCTGGTTTAGAATCTGTAGTTGAACAAGATCCCCAGGTGACTTGTATTCACATTAAAGCTTTAAGAACATTGTCCTAAGAGACGCTAAGGAAAGCCCTTTGATGGATCCAGAGACCTATCCCATCCCACTCACTGCGATTCTTCCTTCTAGAGAAAAGGCATGACATGAGTCCATCGTGACAGTTTTCTTTTTCTTTCTTTTTTTCTTTTTTTTGAAATGGGGTCTCACTCTTGTTCAGGCTGGAGTGCAGTGGTGTGGTCTCGGCTCACTGCAACTTCCACCTCTCAGGTTTAAGCTATTCTCCTGCCTCAGCCTCCCAAGTAGCTGGGATTACAGGTGCCTGCCCCCACACCTGGCTAATTTTTCTTTTCTTTTTTTTTTTTTTTTTTGGTATTTTTAGTAGAGATTGGGGTTTCACCATGTTGGCCAGGCCGGTCTTGATCTCCTGACCTCATAATCCACCTACCTCAGCCTCCTAAAGTGCTGGGATTACAGCCTGAGCCACCACGCCCAGCCTGACCATTTTCTTTCTTTCTCTCTCTCTTTTTTTTTTTTTTTTTTTTTGGAGAGGGATTCTCACTCTGTCGCCCAGGCTGGAGTGCAGTGGCTCGATCTCAGCTAATTTTTTGTATTTTTAGTAGAGACGGGGTTTCACCGTGTTAGCCAGGATGGTCTCGATCTCCTGACTTCGTGATCCACCCGCCTCGGCCTCTCAAAGCGCTGGGATTACAGGCGTGAGCCACCGCGCCTGGCCCGGCCTATTTTCTTACAGCAAACTCTGCAGGGCTTTCTATGACTCTTCCCATCAGAGAGATGCTACTCTCTGCAACAAGGAAAAATAGTGTGGCATTCTGGCTAAATTCCTGTATGAAGCCTATCTCTGCTTAGAGGTTATATGAGGTTTAGAGGATTGTGTGAAGTGTCAGTGTAATACAGAGGAAAGAGAGGGACTGCTCAGTGGTGAGTCTTACATGGCAAAATAGAGATAATGCTTTCTGCCCTAAGCACAGTAAGAAAACCGGTTAGACTCCCTCTCCACCTTCAGCAGCTGCCCTGCTGTGCCTGTAGGGCTTGGGTGTGGGATATAAGGAACCCTCTGTCTCTGCTCCCTTAAAACAAGCAAGCCACACCTGCCAGGGTGGGTCCTAGGCTGGTAGAGCTGTAATGCAATCCTATTTTTGGTGGAAGCCTGAAAGCAATGTATATAATCCATACATATTCATAAGGTTTGCCTTGTGCGGTAGGAGCCTCCCAGATGGTCCCCAATAATCCTCACCTCCTGGTATTTATAGCGTCATGTCATCCCGTCCTTTTAAAGATGATTGTGTGACTTGCATTCTGCTAGCAGACTCTTTTTGCCTTCTTAGTTTGCATACTTTGATGAAACAAGCTACCCTGTTGCAGAAAGCCTGCACGGCAAGGAACTGAGGGGTAGCCTCTGGCCGACAGTCAGCAAGGAACTGAACTGCCAACAAGGCCATGAAGTCAACAGAACCTTGAGATGGCCACAAAGCCGCTGGCCCCTTGATTGTAGCCCCGGGAGAGATCTTGAAGCCGAAGAAGACCCGGCCGGGCTGTGCTCAGATCCCTGACTCATGGAAATCGCGAGATAATAAACGTGTGTTGTTTGAAGCTGCTCCCTTTGAGGTGATTTGTTACACAGCAGTAGCTAACTGATACATATAGAAATAAAGAGAAAATAAACTCTTGGGTCTCTCTTTTGATATCTTCATCAAGAAAGTTTGATCACTTTACCAAACACATATTATGTATTTTTCATCAATAAAAGAGAATCTATAAAACAGCTTAAATAATGAAACATTAATGACATGGCCTCACTTAGCCCACCATCCAATTAAGAGCTACAATCTTATCTCGACCACCTCATCTACCCAGAATATCCTTCCATTCTCATCCTCCACTTTCCTCCTCTGCAGAAGTAACTGTGCTTGTCATTCTCTTGTTCATTTTATTATTTTATTTTATTTTATTTTATTTTATTTTATTTTATTTATTTTACTTTAAGTTCTAAGACAGGGTCTCACACTGTAGCCTAGGCTGGAGTGTAATGGCGTGATCTGGGCTCACTGCAACCTCTGCCTCCCGGGTTCAAGCAATTCTCCTGCCTCAGCCTCCCAAAGAGCTGGGATTACAGGTGCCCGCCACCACGCCCAGCTAATTTTTGTATTTTTAGTAGAGACAGGGAGACAGGACTTCACCATGTTGGCCAGGCTGGTCTCAAGCTCCTGAACTCAGGAGATCTGCCCGCCTCGGCCTCCCAAAGTGCTGGGATTATAGGCGTGAGCCACTGTACCTGGCCTCTTATTTGTTTAAAATAGTATCTCTAAACCACATATTGGAATAAACTTGGTAAAATGACAACAAAAATCATGAAGTTTTTTTTGATATGATTCGTGAGATCATTTTCAATGCCATCATTTGAAGCTTTCCAATATAGGTCTACATCACAGTTTTTGTATTTTTGTACCTGTTGATGGACACACGAGTTTCTTTTATTTTAGTTACTTTTCTATTTCTATTTATTTTACTTTCCCTATTATGTAACAGACATTTTTTACATGTTTCTTGGTGCATATGTGCAAGAATTTTTTTAGAGGATACATATAGGAATGGAATGATCGTGCTATAGGGATTGTTAGTTTCAATTTTTTGAAATAGTGTCAAAGTATTTCCAAAAGTAGCCTTACCAATTTTTTCCCAGCTTAATTGAGATATGATTGACAAATAAGAGTGGATATATTTAAGGTGTACAACATGTTTTGACATAAGTATACATTGTGAAATAATTACCATAATCAAGATGTTTACCATATCCATCACCTCACTTTTTCTGAGACATGGTCTCATTCTGTCACTCAGGCTAGAGTGCAGTGGCGCTATCTTGGCTCACGGCAACCTCCACGTCCCAGGTCAGGCGATTCTTATGCCTCAGTCTCCCGAGTAGTTGGGATTACAGGTGTGTACCACCACACCCGGCTAATTTTTGTATTTTTCATAGAGATGGGGTTTGGCCATGTTGCCCAGGCTGGTCTCAAACTTCTGACCTCAAGCGATCCATTTGCCTTAGCCTCCCAAAGTGCTGGGATTATAGGTGTGAGCCACCGTTCGTGGCCACATAGTTGTCATTTTTGCAAGTGTGGTGAGAGTCCTCACGATATACTCTGTTAGCAATGTTTAAGTACATAACACATTTTCACTGATTAGTCGCCACATTGTACAACAGATCTCTTGAATTTATTTTTTTCTATCTAAAATTTTGCACCCTTTGACCACGATCTTCCCAATCTCTACTCCCCTTCCCAAGCCCCTGGTCACCACCATTCTGCTTTCTGCTTCTGTGAGTTCAACTTCTTTTTTTTTGAGACAGAGTCTCACTCTGTTGCCTAGGCTGGAGTACAACGGCATGATCTTGGCTCACTGCAAACTCCGCCTCCCGGGTTCGAGCGATTCTGCTGCCTCAGCCTCCAAGTCGCTGGGAATTACAGGCACGTACCACCACACCTGGCTAATTTTTGTATTTTTAGTTGAGACAGGGTTTCCCCATGTTGGCCAGGCTGGTCTCGAACTTCTGACCTCAGGTGATCCGCCCACCTCAGCCTCCCAACCTGCTGGGTGGGATTACAGATGTGAGCCACCGCGCCCGGTCAGAGGGTAAGCTTTAACTGAGTGGTGGGAGTACAACTGGATTTGAAACAACTTATCCCAGGCTGAAAAATCGTAGCAACAAAAGCAAATTTATGACAAGGACCTGGTGCTGTGTCCTGCATCACGCCACATCCTCCCATTCCTTTTCAGAGAGACTCTAGTGGCTCACGCCTGTAATCCCAGCACTTTGGGAGGCTGAGGCGAGCGGATCACAAGGTCAGGAGTTCGAGACTAGCCTGGCCTACATGGTGAAACCCCATCTCTACTAAAAATACAAAAATTAGCCAGGTGTGGTGGCTCACGCCTGTAATCCCAGCACTTTGGGAGGCTGAGGCGAGCAGATCACAAGGTCAGGGGTTCAAGACTAGCCTGGCCAACACGGTGAAACCCCGTCTCTACTAAAAATACAAAAATTAGCCAGGTGTGGTGGTGCACGCCTGTAATCCCAGCACTTTGGGAGGCCAAGGCTGGCAGATCACAAGGTCAGGAGTTCAAGACTAGCCTGGCCAACACGGTGAAACCCCGTCTCTACTAAAACTACAAAAATTAGCCAGGTGTGGTGGCTCACGCCTGTAATCCCAGCACTTTGGGAGGCCAAGGTTGGCAGATCACAAGGTCAGGAGTTCGAGACCAGCCTGGCCAACATGGCGAAAACCCATCTCTACTAAAAATACAAAAATTAGCCAGGCACGGTGGCTCATGCCTGTAATCCCAGCTACTCAGGAGGCTGAAGCAGGAGAATAGCTTGAACCCGGGAGGCGGAGGTTGCAGGGAGTCGAGATTGTGCCACTGCACTCCAGACTGGGCGACAAGAGCGAAACTCCGTCTTAAAACAAATAAGCAAACAAACAAACAAACAGAGACTCTAGTCAAAAGCAGTTGCTCAGGGTCCCTTGAGTACACCCAGCCCATGTCACATTGTCATGTCTTGGCAGAGACCATGTTCAAGTTGCCTGCACCCTAACTCAGTGAGGGCAAAACCTTTGTGTTGTAATCCCCGTTCCCTAGCTCCTGCCTGCCTACGAAGGCGCTGAGGAACACCGTGTTTGCGGTGTGTGAGCCCCAGCGTGGCTGCTGCTGGGCTGAAGGGCTTTGCTCTTATATCTGCTTCTCCCCACCAGAAGCTGGGCTGCCAGGGAGCCTGGGTCAGGTGGATTCGCCTCCGTCTCCAGTGCCAAACACCGGACCCACAGACTGGGGAACAAAGTGGGGAAAGATATTAGGAGTGAATGATTACCAGAAGGCAATGTCAGAAGACAGGGAGCAACATCCTAACTCCTCTAGACCAGACTTCCTTGAGGCCATGAGATGTCCTTAAGTAGGTGAATAGATAAACTATGGTCTATCCAGACAATGGAATATAATTCAGCATTAAAAGGAAATGAGGCTGGTGCAGTGGCTCATGACTGTAATCCCAGCACTTTGGGAGGCTGAGGTGGGCGGATCACCTGAGGTTGGGAGTTCAAGACCAGCCTGACCAACATGGAGAAACCCCATCTCTACTAAAACTATAGAATTAGCCGGGCGTGGTGGCACATGCCTGTAATCCCAGCTACTCGGGAGGCTGAGGCTGGAGAAGCGCTTGAACCCGGGAGACAAGTGTTACGGTGAGCTGAGATCGCAGCATTGCACTCCAGCCTGGGCAACAAGAGTGAAACTTTGCCTCAAAAAAAAACAAGAAAAGAAAAGAAAAATGAAAAGAAATGATGCCGGGTGCAGTGTCTTATGCCTGTAATCCCAGCACTTTAGGAGGTCGAGGTGGGCGGATCACCTGAGGTCAGTAGTTCGAGACCAGCCTGACCAACATGGTGAAACCTTGTCTCTACTAAAAATACAAAAATTAGCTGGGCGTGGTGGCGCGAGCCTATAATCTCAGCTACTGGGGTGGCTGAGGCAGGAGAATCGCTTGAACCTGGGAGACGGAGGTTGCAGTGAGCTGAGATCACAGCCACTGCACTCCAGCCTGGGCAGCAGAGTGAGACTCTATCTCATAAATAAATATGTGTCAAATAAATAAATAAATAAATAGAAATAAGCCATCAAGCTATGAAAAGACACGGAGGAAACTTAAATGCATATTACTAGGTAGTAGAAGCCCATCTGAAAAGGCTACGTATTGTCTGATTCCAACAGTATGACATTCTGGAAAAGGCAAAGTACGGAGACAGGAAAAGATCAGGGCTGCCAGGAGTTGGGTGAAGGAAGGATGAATAGGTGTTGTGCAGAGTAATTTCAGGGCAATGGCTCTCCTCTGTCCAACACTGTGGCTCTCCTCTGTCCAACACTGTGATGGTGGATGCCTGTCATGAGACATTTGCCTGAACTCATAGGACGTATAACAGGAAGACTGAGTGAGCCCTAATATGACTTCGGGTGATTACGATCTGTCAATGCAGGCTCATCAATTGTAGCAAATGTACCACTCTGGTAGGGAATGCTGGGAGTTGGGGAGGCTATGAAGGTGTCAGGGTAGGGAGTACATGGCAAATCTCTACCTTCTCCTCATTTTACTATGAACCTGAACCTGCTCTAAAAACAGTCTTTTATTACTATTATTATTATTATTATTATTATTATTTTTTTGAGACGAAGTCTCGCTCTGTCGCCCAGGCTGGAGTGCAGTGGTGCAATCTTGGCTCACTGCAAGCTCTGCCTCCCGGGTTCACGTCATTCTCCTGCCTCAGCCTCCTGAGTAGCTGGGACTACAGGTGCCCATCACCACACCCGGCTAATTTCTTTTTTTGTATTTTTAGTCGAGATGGGGTCTCACCATGTTAGCCAGGATGGTCTCAATCTCCTGACCTCGTGATCCACCCGCCTCGGCCTCCCAAAGTGGTGGGATTACAGGTGTGAGCCACCGCCCCCCACTGACAGGTGGGGATTATTACAATACCAGGTGAGATTTGGGTGGGGACACAGAGCCAAACCATATCACCTGCATTCTCAGGAGAGTCGTTTGCTACTCACCAGGCGAAGGAACACTGTTTTTTTTCTGGGTAACACTGTTGACATTCAGGGCTAGGTTATTCCCTGGGGGAGGAGCTGTTCTGTGCATCCTCAGCCTCCACCCACCTCAGTGCCAGCAGCATCACCCTCTCCTAGGGGTTGTGACAATCAAAAGTGTTTCCAGACTTTCCCCAGTGTCTGCATTTGGGACCTTTCTATTATTACCGCTGATTCCATGAGTACATGGTAATCACCCATTGAGTTCCAGGGACTCCACTGTAATTATCCAGCTGGTTCTGGGAGCTCCTGGTGCAATTACCCAGCTGGTTCCTGAGACTGCACCACGATTCCTTAGCTGATTTCCATGTCTTTACACACTGCCAGCGCCTCTACATAATTATACACTAGTTTCTAGAGCCTTTCTGTAATTATTCAGCCTGTTATAGAAATCTAATCATAACTACCTGGGCAATTTGTTTTGTTAAGTAGAGCGCTAATGAGTGGTGGCCGATGTTTCAGCCCCTCTTCTGACTACCAGGGATGTGGGTAGAACTTTGATCCTATCTTATCCTTAAAGAGCTTACAGGATATTGAGAGGAGAGGAGAGAAGTTGACATGGCACCACCCAGTGGAATGACGTAGTCAGCACAGAGCGCAGTGGGAGCACAGAGGAAGAGCACCAGGACCATCATGTCCAGCTGTGTAGGTTGTGCACTGCACAACTCTAGGGTCATCATATCACAAACTGTGAGTGTGAAGAGCCTTGTGAGACTTCCAGGACAGGTTTCTAGGGGTCACCAGACGCAGGTCTTGAGCAAGGCTGAGGAATCCTGACTCCTAGAAAGAAGGGGGCAGGGAATTGCTGAGGACATTTGAAGTCTAATGGGATGACACGTCCCCTGCTGTGAGAGGCAGCTCAGCGTGCTAGTGGAAGTTTGGGAAGAAGAATGCTCCATGAAGGCGCATTCTATCTGGAGTCATTTCTGTTACTTCCCAGTTCACTCAGGATAATCATGGTGACCAACAGGGCTCTCTACACAACCTGTGGCCCCAACCCTCACCCCTCTGCATTCTCTTCCTGCCACTTCCCTCTTCCCATCCTTCTGTCTGCAACTGCCACACTGTTCCCCCTGCTGAGCTTTGCACCCCCAGACCCCTTGGACCACCGCTGCACTTTCTCCTTTATCCAAATCACTCTCATCTTCTAGCTGACTGTGACTGTGTAATGCCCGTGGGTTACTGCCCGTCTCCTTCTGCAAGAATATAAGCTCTTCCATGGAAAGGGTGTTTGTTTTGTCTTTTGACGGACCTCTAGAGCCTCAAACAGTGTTGGCACACAGGACAGGACCAAGAAATACTGACTGAATGAGAAAAATGAACGCCAGATAGAAAAAATAAAAATGAGTTAAGCAGGGAGTTTCTCCACTGTGGCCACAAGAGGGAGCTCAAGCTATGTGCTAAACCCTCGCAGCCCCGAGGTGGGTGGTCTCTCTGCTCCTCAGCCTGGAGGACCAGGGACAGGTGTGACCTGGACCACACCCTTTCTCCTCTGTGAGCCTCTATTTCCCCATGTGTAGCGTGGAGATGGAAATGCCTGAAATGAGTTCCTGTGAGAAGCCGGAAAACCAGCTACGCATGCACGTGAATGTCTTCTGAGGGGTTATTGCATGTGTCCAAATTCATCTGATTATGTATGTTAAGTGAGAGGGTTTTTAGTAAAACAATTATAGCTAAATAAAGCTGCTAAAAATAAATGCAATAAAAATAAAGTAAAATTGCATTGAACCACAACATCCAAGCCATTAGGATAGCACAAGAAATTTGAAGGAGAGTAATCCAGACCCTAATGAATCAACAGAGTAAGAAATATTAGTTACAGGAAGTGACCATAATGCTACCTTGGGAAATTATTAAAGCATACAACTAAATGGAAATTATGAAGCTGAGAAGTACAATAAATTTCTAGCAAGGGCAGGAAGTGGTGGCTCATGCCTGTTATCCCAGCACTTTGGGAGGCTGCAGGGGGGTCAGGGTTTGAGGTCAGGGGTTTGAGACCAGCCTGGCCAACATGGTGAAACCCCATCTCTACTAAAGATACAAAAAATTAGCCAGGTGTGGTGTTGCATGCCTGTAATCCCAGCTACTCGGGAGGTTGAGGCAGGAGAATTGCTTGAACTCAGGAGACAGAGGTTGCAGTGAACCGAGATTGCGCCATTGCACTCCAGCCTGGGCAAAAAGAGCGAAACTCTGTCTCAACAATGAGAACAATGCAACAACAGCAACAAAATTCCTAGCACGATGAAGACATATTCACTACAATCAATCATGTCTATATACTGACAAAAATAATTCAATAGTGAAATTAGGAAAGCTATTTGCAAACCTCAAAAATAATAAAATGAATAGAAACAAATTTAATAAAGAAATGCGAGACGTGTACACTGAAAACTACAAAAGATTGCTGAGGGAAATTAAAGATCTAAATAAAGAGAGAAACAGTTCATACATTCACAATGACTTGCAAAACAATAAATATAAGAAATAAAATTGGGCCAGGTGCAGTGGCTCATGCCTGTAATCCCAATACTTTGGGAAGCCAAGGTGAGAGGATTGCTTGAGTTTGGAAGTTTGAGGACAGCCTGGGCAACATGGTACAACCCCAGCTCTGCAAAAACTACAAAAATTAACTGAGTGTGGTGTTGTGTGCCTATAGTCCCAGCTACAAGGCAAGAGGATAGCTTGAGCCCAGGAGGCAAAGGCTGCAGTGAATTGAGATTGCTCCACTGCCTTCATATCTGGATTACGAAATAAAATGAACAAAACATGTTATCTTACAAAGCAGTATCGTAATTTTAGGAACACACTGACTACATCCTTCCCCCTTCTTAAGAAAGGACTCGTGCTTATAGAGGTTGCCCTGTGGCCGTGTAATCACGTCCAAATATACGTGAATGGTAAACGTGAGATCATTAAGATGAGTTCCGTGAAAAATAAGAAAAGAGTAAGAAATAAAGTCAGAACTCAAACATGTTTTTGTTGTTGTTGTTGTTGTTGTTGTTGTTGTTGTGTGTGTGTTTTTGAGCTGGAGTCTTGCTCCATCGCCCAGGCTGGAGTGCAGTGGCACGATCTCGGCTCACTGCAACCTCTGCCTCGCGGGTTCAAGGAATTCTCCTGCCTCAGCTTCCCGAGTAGCTGGGACTACAGGTGCCCGCCACCACACTCGGTTAATTTTTGTATTTTTAGTAGAGACAGGGTTTCACCTTGTTGGTAAGGCTGGTCTCGAACTCACCTCAGGTGGTCCGCCTGCCTTGGCCTCCCGAAGTGCTGGGATGACAGCTGTGAGCCACCGCACCCGGCCCAAAAGTGTTTTATACGGGTTGTTAGGATGACATTATTAATTTCTACAATGTGCTCCGAGGGACTGCAGACTGCGGATGGGGAGCTCAAGTTCAAAGGCCACCTTCATCGCTTCCTAGCTGAGGATCTCCGGGCAAGTTGCTTAACTTTGCTGTGGCTCAGTTTCCCCATTTGTAAGAGGAATAACGACAGTATCTGACGTGAGTGTTTTAGGGGTAGTGAGATGAGTCAATGTATGTCCAGTGCTTTGAACTGTATCTTGACAAAGCGAGAGTTTCATAGTCTCTGTCCACTATGATGGTATCTCCTCTTTGACCCACCACCTTTCCATCTGTAAAATAGACTTGAGGCGCTCAATCTCGCCAGTCTTGAAAGGTTCTTTCTAGTAATTTGCAGTGTGGCAGGTCAGGCTGGGGCCCGAGAGGACTCCAAAGCAGTTCTTGTCCTGGGAAGTCTCAGCTTTCGGGGGTGCTGAGACATCCGTTGGTGTTAAGGCAGCTGAGTCCCGTACCCCACAGAGACACGGGACTGAACGTGAAGGCTGGAGAAGGGGGAGAAACTTGGAGGAGTGAAACCTGCTGCAGAGAAAATGAGGAAAGGTGGGGAGAGAGGAAGGCGCTGCCCAGGGGCACCGCGAGTCTGGGGAAGCTGTGAGCATGAGATGTTTAACAGGCAGTGAGAGTGTCACCGGCAAGCGGGCAGAGGGAGCCCACATTTGTTACAGAACTGGGGAGGCCAGGTTCTGTGCTGGGAGTTTACCTGGGGACTGCTGCCCGGCTTTACTCCTCCCAGAGCCAGCGTCCTCGCCTATAACATAGAGGTGAACATACGAACCCTTTACAGGATCCTCGTGGGGATTAAATGAGGCTCGAAGATGGAAGCCGTTGCCTGCTGTGGAGCCTGTTCCTGCAGACGCAGATGTGCTTGTGGATAACATAGACCTGGGCGCACACCTGTAGGGGCAGGTGCACCCTCTCCTCCCTGCGAGGACGGGAGCCCAGCCCTGCGCCGTGATGCCCAGGAGGGGAGGTTTTCTTCTGGGTACCGAGGCTCTTCTAGGCCTGGACACACGCATCAGCCCACAAGTTGCTGCCACTTAGGAGGAGAGCAATGTGGGGGCTGGCACCAGCAATCGAGTTCTAGTGAAGAAAAAAACAGGAACTTGAACTTGGGCGGAAAGTTGAGCGGTTGCGGAGTGCCTGGGAAAATAATTTTTAAAAAACTTTAATACAGATAAAGGCAGAAGAGCCACGACACACACCGTAGGTGCCGAGGCTCACGGGCCACACCTACGGGAATCCCCCAGACTCTCAAACCTATAGAAGCTCTCTGCAGACACTTGCAATTAAAAAAAAAAAAAAAAACAAAAAACCCGACTCTATTGAAGAATAATTGACATATGAAAAGCAGTATGTATTTAACGTATACGACTTGATGAGTTTGGAGAGGAGTATGCCCTGCGTGTCCACACCACAGTTTACGGCATAAACCTGCCCACCACCTCCCACAGGTTCCTCCCACCTGTTTGTATATTATTATTGTTTGATAAAATTTCTATGGCCACATATCAATTTGTGATGATAAGAGCACTTAACAAAAGATCTACCTTCTCAGGAAATGTGTAAGTGTACAATACTGTATTGTTGCTGGCACTACACTGACTAGGAGGCTCTTGCGTTTCCTCATCTTGCATGACTGAAACTTGTGGGGAGAAAATGTGAAGGGATCAGTCACAGAAGGAGGTCTTGACACCTTATCTGTTTCCACCTAAGCCTGTACTCCCAGCACCTCATAGGTGGCCTTTTTAAAAAAATTTTCTTAAACAAAAAATAATTTTGTTTTTCCTAGTTACGACTAACACATGCTAATGTAAAAAAAATTTCACCGGACGCAGTGGCTCACGCCTGTAATCCCAGCACTTTGGGAGGCTGAGGTGGGCGGATCACCTGAGGTCCGGACTTGGAGACCAGCCTGACCAACATGGAGAAACCCCGTCTCTATTGAAAACACAAAATTAGCCGGGCGTGGTGGCGCATGCCTGTAATCCCAGCTACTTGGGAGGCTGAGGCAGGAGAATCACTTGAACCCAGGAGGCAGAGGTGGTGGTGAGCCGAGATCGCACCATTGCACTCCAGCCTGAGCGACAAGAGTGAAACTCCATGTCAAAAAAAATAAATAAATAAAATATTCAGTCAGGCATGGTGGTTTACGCCTGTAATCCCAGCACTTTGGGAGGCAGAGACAGGCGGATTACTTGAACCCAGGAGTTAGATACAAAATACAAAAACTAGCTGGGGCCAGGCGCGGTGGCTCACGCCTGTAATCCCAGCACTTTGGGAGGCCGAAACGGGCGGAACACAAGGTCAGGAGATCGAGACCATCCTGGCTAACACGGTGAAACCCCGTCTCTACTAAAACTACAAAAAAAAATTAGCCGGGCGTGGTAGCAGGCGCCTGTAGTCCTAGCTACAAGGGAGGCTGAGGCAGGAGAATGGCGTGAACCCAGGAGGCGGAGCTTGCAGTGAGCCGAGATCATGCCACTGCACTCCAGCCTGGGCGACAGAGCGAGATTCCGTCTCAAGAAAAAAAAAAAAAAAGAAAGAAAAATTAGCTGGGTGTGGGTGGCACGCATCTGAAGTCCCAGCTACTCGGGAGGCTGAGTTGGGAGGTTGACCTGAGCCCTGCAAGGTTGAGAATGCAGTGAGTTGTGATCGTGCCCTACACTTCAGCCTGGGTAACAGAGTAAGGCCTTTTCTTAAAAAAAAAAAAAAAAATCCAAATAAAACAACTCATAAAAAATAAAATAAGAGAATCTGTTAATCACTGCAAACATTTGTGTTAACACTTTCTCAGAAATCTCTCCTTCCATAAACGTGTGCAAATGTACATATGTAACTTAATGTATGTAACCTCTACAAACATGTTTTTTTCCTGTTTTGTTCACTCAACAATACCCTTGAAATCTTCCATGTCAATAAAAGTAAAACAGCATCATCCTTTTTTTTTTTTTTTTGAGACAGAGTTTCGCTGTGTCACCCAGCCTGGAGTGCAGTGGCGCGATCTCAGCTCACTGCAACCTCTGCCTCCCCGGTTAAAGCGATTCTCCTGCCTCAGCCTCCTGAGTAGCTGGGATTACAGGTATGTGCCACCATGCCAAGCCAGCAGCATTTTTTTAATGCTCATCCAGTATTTTGTTTGTTTGTTTGTTTTGTTTTGTTTTTAAGTTTTCTTTGTTTTTGTTTTTGTTTTTTGTTTTTTTTTTTTTAGCTGAGATGAGGTTTCACCATGTTGGTCAGGCTGGGTCTCGAACACAAGGTCTCGAACTCCTGACCTTGTGATCTGCCCGCCTCAGCCTCCCAAAGTGCTGGGATTACAGGTGTGAGCCACCACACCCAGCCCATCCAGTATTTCATTGCAATGGGGTGCCATTATTTAACCTTTAAATGTCCAGTAAACAATGGCCAATATTGTTTCTGATTCACTATTCATTCTACAAGTATTTACTGAACATCTATTATGTCCCCGGCCCTAAGTACTGGTTATAGAGTGATGATCAAGACTGAAGAGATCCCTGGCCAAGTGAAGTCTCCATTCTAACTGCGGGAGGGGGACAGCGTACGAGTCAACGAGTAGATAATTAGAAAGGAGGATGAACGTCAAGAGGGAACGAAGACAAACCTCCTTAGCAAAGGGATGAGTGTCAGGGGAGTGGACTTCTTTCAACAGAGTGGTCTGGGAAGACCCTTCTTGCTGAGATGGTGCTGAGCAGACCTGGAGGCTGTGGTGCAAAGCAGGAGGTTGGGTCATCCAGGCAGAGAGGAGGAGCCCTGAGGCAGGGAGGGACCTGGTGTCTTCAAGGAACAGTGGGAATGTCATGTGGCCTGAGGGCAGGGAGTGAGGGGCACAGGGACCAATGTGAAATTGGAGAACTGAGTGAGTGTCCCGTGGGTCAGAGTTTGGGTTTTGGGCGAAGTGCACCGTGAAGTCACTGGAGATTTCATGGTAATGAGACATGATTTGATCGACCCTTTTAAAACATCATCCTGGCTATAATGAGGAGAAGGACGGCTAAGAAGCAGCAAATGAACACAGAGACGCCAGCTAGGGGATGTTCCCTGGAGGAGGGGAGAGAGGGTGAACCTGGCGCCGTGGTGCTGGCAAGCCGTGGCTGCATGAGGACGGATTCTGAAGGTAGAACAAGGGGAGAGGGTGAGAAAGAGAAGCAGTCGAGGGGATTTCTAGGTCTGCAGCTTGTCCAGGTGGGTCGATGGGGAAGAAAATGTGGGAGAGCCACAATTTTAATTTTCTCATATTAATCCTTCCCGTGTTTGTTTCTGGGTGAGTATAAGTCAGTATGAATGTATATTCTGATTTCCCCAGTTCTTGGTACAATACAGACGTCATCCTGATATTAATATCTAACTATACACTCTGGGATCTCTCCATAGGAGTAGATAGGCTATTTTTCTTTCCTTCTTTCCTTCTTTCCTTCTTTCCTTCTTTTCTTCTTTCCTTCCTTCCTTCCTTTCTTCCTTCCTTCCTTCCCTCCCTCCCTCCTTTCTTCCTTTCTTCCTTTCTTTCTTCCTTTCTTCCTTTCTTTCTCTTTCTTTCTTTCTTTCTTTCTTTCTTTCTTTCTTTCTTTCTTTCTTTCTCTCTTTCTCTCTTTCTCTCTTTCTCTCTTTCTCTCTTCCCTTCCTTTTCCTTTCCTTCCCTTCCCTTCCTTTCTTTTTTTGACAGAGTCTCACTCTGTTACCCAGGCTACAGTGCAGTAGTTCAATCTCAGCTCACTCCAACCTCCACCTCCCAGGTTCAAGCAATTCTCCTGCTTCACCTTCTGGAGTAACTGGGACTACAGGCATGCGCCACCAGGCCTAGCTAATTTTTTGTATTTTCAGTAGAGACAGGGTTTCACCATGCTGGCCAGGCTGGTCTCGAACTCCTGACCTCAGGTGATTCACCCACCTCGGCCTCCCCACGTGCTGGGATTACAGCCATGAGCCACTGCGACCGGCCATAGGCTATCTTCTTTTCTTTTTATTATTATACTTTAAGTTCTAGGGTACATGTGCACAACGTGCAGGTTTGTGCTTTAAAGTTCCTATGGAACCAAAAAAGACCCCGCCTTGCCAAGACAACCCTAAGCCAAAAGAACAAAGCTGGAAGCATCACGCTACCTGACTTCAAACTATACCATAGGCTATTTTCAAACGTATTTCTCCCTTGTCAGCTTCCAGAGTGAGGGATGAGAAGTCTGATGTAATTATAATAATGGAAACTTAGTGCACAATTGTCTGCTTTTTCTCACCTAGAATATGTTTATTTTCTTTTTCTTTTGTTTTCTAAAAGTGTCGTGATAATGCACCTTGGTGAGTGCCTTGGGCACTTAGCGGGGCACTTCTTCTACTACCCTTGTGTTCACTGCTTTTCTGGACCCTTCCGGCCCCTCCCCTCAACTTCTTTTCTCCTTCCAGTTCCACAAGTTGCATGCTCAGTAAGTCATTTCCCAAACTTCATGTTTTCTAAAAAAAAAAAAAAGTGTACATTTTCCTCTAATATGACTTCTACTGCATTCAGCAAGTTTCGGTATGAATCACTGTCTCTGTTCATTTCTAAATATTTTATCTCCTGTGTTTTTTAAGTCTGAACTCATAAGTTATACTGAATTTTTAGTTTTAAAAATGTATTTTTAAATCTTTTAATATTTAATCTTTTACATAAATTTGTAGTCACAGAATATGGTCTGTATTTCTTTATTTTTTTTTTCTTTCGTTCTTTCTTTTTTTTTTTTTTGAGATGGAGTTTCACTCTTGTTGCCCAGGCTGGAGCGCAATGGTGCAATCTCGGCTCACTGCAACCTCCACCTCCCGAGTTCAAGCAATTCTCCTGCCTCAGCCTCCCAAGCTGGGATTACAGGCATGCACCACCACACACGGCTAATTTTGTATTTTCGGTAGAGACAGGGTTTCTCCATGTTGGCCAGGCGGGTCTCTAACTCCGGACCTCAGGTGATCCGCCCTCCTCGGCCTCCCAAAATGCTGGGATTGCAGGCATGTGCCACCACGCCCAGCTAATTTTGTATTTTTGTTAGAGACAGGGTTTCTCCACGTTGGTCAGGCTGGTCTCGAACTCCCAACCTCAGGTGATCCACCTGCCTCGGCCTCCCAAAGTGCTGGGATTGCAGCCATGCGTCAGCATGCCCAGCTGATTTTATTTGTATACATTTATAGGGTACAAGTGTAACTTTCTTGCATGGATAGATTGCAAAAAGATGAAGCTAGGGCTTTCAGGGATTCATTAACCCAGTGACATACATTGTATCCATTAGATAATTCTTTTTTTTTTGGATGGAGTCTCGCTCTGTCGCCAGGCTGGAGTGCAGTGGCGTGATCTCGGCTCACTGCAACGTCTGCCTCCCAGGTTCATGCAATTCTCCTGCCTCAGCCAACATGATTACTTTTAACTTAATAACTCACTGAATAGTCACAATAGTTCTGTACCATTACTTTGAAAAAATTTTTTTACAGAGGAAGAAGTAGAGGAACAGAGAGGTTAATAAACTTAGTCTAAAGTCACAAAGCTTCTAACTGGTACAACCATAATTAAAAGCTAGAGATCTGGCTTCTGGAATTGTACTCAGTAATCATGCCCGTGTAGCTTTCCTTATACTTCCTATATACTGTGTATGTCTATCCATTCATAAGTTTCGAGGTTTTAGGCACTCAACAAATATTCATTCAAAAAAATTTATTGAGTATGTGTTATGTGCCAGGGACTGTCCTAGGTACAGGGACACTATAGGAAACACCACAGAAAAAAAATAATGACTTCATGGGGATATATTCTAGTGGGGAGGCAGATCATAAACAATATTAGTAAGTAAAATAATATGCAAGATTAGTGATATATGCTGAAGAAAGAAAAAAGGCAGCCAGAGGTGATATAAAATCTGGAGGGAGTGTTGCAACTTTAGATAGGATGGTCCAAGAAGGCCTAAAGGAGAAAGGGATATTGGAGTCAAGAGTGAAGGAGGTGGAGAGTGAATCCCATGCATCTCTGGGGGAAAGAGTGTTCCGGGCAGAAAGCATGGCACATGCAAAGGTCCTGAGGCAGATGCATGCTAGGTGTATTCTAGGAACAGCAAGGATGTCCATGTGGCTGGATCAGCGTCGCGAAGGGGAGAGTGGGGGGAGATACAATCAGAGCACTAAGCCAAGAGGTGGGTGGGGGAGAGAAGATGCAAAGTCTTGTCAGTATGACCGAGATGGGAAGTCCTGGAATGCTTTTGGGCAGAGGAGCATGTTAGTCCATCCCAGGTGCCAATTTTCTGTGTTAGTCCGTTCTTGCATCGCTGTAAAGAAATACCTGGCACTGGGAAACTCACAAAGAAAAGAAGTTTAATTGGCTCATGGTTCTGCAGGCTATACAGGAAGCATAGTGGCTTCTGTCTGGCTTCTGGGGAGGCCTCAGGAGGCCTTCAGTCACCGCGGAGGGCAAAGGAGGAGCAAGCACTTCACATGGCTGGAGCGGGAGGAGAGAGAGAGAGAGAGAGGGAGAGAGAGAGAGAGAGGAGAGAGGAGAGGGGTGCCATACACTTTTAAACAACCACATCTCATGAGAACTCACTCGCTATCCTGAGAACAGCACCAAGGGGGATGGTGACAAACCATTCATGCCGGAGCCACCCCCATGAACCAATCACCTCCCACCAGTCCCCACCATTCATACCAGAGCCACCTCCATGAACCAATCACCTCCCACCAGTCCCCACCATTCATACCAGAGCCACCCCCATGAGCCAATCACCTCCCACCAGTCTCCACCTCCAACCCTGGAGATAATAGTTCGACATGAGGTTTGGTGGGGACACAGCTCCAAACCACACTAAGGAGTGACACAAAGTGGCCAGTGCTTTTGCTATACTGCCACTTAATTGCCGAATTGTATTCTATGATCAGCATGCCTTATTTTATGGAATTGGACTTGCACTTTGGAGGGAGACTTTGATTTTCATGAAGGCATGTGGCATGCATGTGACAATGACGTCAGCAATCCAGGTAAGCTGCCATCAGCCCTATCTCCAGGACATCACCCATGTGAGTAGCTGGGCATTACCCTTGTACTTCCATTCTGCAGGCTGGTCACCAGGACCTGGCGGCAGGTATCTGGGACCTTCACTCTCTAAGGAGACACCCTGGGTCTCACCCGATGACCCTTCCTTGCTCCTGAGGGGTGTCCTTCCTGCTCTACCTGGAGGTTGGTTTGATTGTGTTCCTCTCAGTCACCTGTACAGGGACCGTTGCTTCCAATGAAGACGTCTTCTCCAAGGAGGGCTCCTTCCAAAGCCACAGTCTTGATTTATGCAAAAATTTCACAGGAATAATAAAACATTTCATAGGAATCAGCTCTTGGCTAATTTTCCCCCGTTGCCTGATCATCTTTTGAGTCATTTACCGCATAATCTTTTGTAGAATCCACCTTCTTCTGACAAAGTTCTGTTCTCAAGGGAATGATTTCCCAGAATGACAGCCATAAACTCAGCTATTGTCTTCTCTCATCCGGAGCCACCCAAAACTCCAGAAACGAGCTTGGCTGGCACGATGCGTGGGCAGGCGTCCCTGTGGCTTGGAGCAGCCACTGCTGTGTCTGATCGGCTCTGATCCTTGGGAGAAACGTTATCTTTTTACAGGATAACTCTGCTACTGGGTGGAGAACAGATTAATAGACGAGGAATGTTAGATGCAAGAAGGATTAATTAGGAAGCTCTTGCAATGATCCAGGTACAGCAGACAGTGGTTCAGGCCCGGGTGGTCTTCAAGAGGTGGTGGGAAATGATGCGATTCTGGAGATATTTCAAAGGGAAACGTCTTATAATGTGTTCACAGCTGTGAGATATGAGGAGAAGCATAGAGTCAAGGATAACACTATATATATATTTTTTCCCAAATAACTAGTGACTGGAATTCTCATTTACTGAGATGGGGAAGACCTTAAAAAGAGCAGATCTGGGAGTGAATATAAGAAACTTAGTTATAAACATGTTAGGTTTAAGTTCCTACTGGACACCTACTGTGTGGCTTGATGTCTTTGATTCGTTTTAGGAAATATTGTTTAGTAACCCTTCCAATATTGTGTCTGCCTGATTCTCTTTCTCTGTCTTTCTTCCCCTTATGGGATTCCAGTTGTACATATGTTAAGCATTTTCACCACGTCCCATATTTTCTTTCTTTCTTTCTTTTTTCTTTCTTTCTTTCTTTCTTTCTTTTTTTCTTTCTTTCTTTCTTTCTTTCTTTCTTTCTTTCTTTCTTTCTTTCTTTCTTTCTTTTTCTTTCTCTTTCTTTCTTTCTTTTTCTTTCTTTCTTTCTTTCCTTCTTTCTTTCTTTCTTTCCTTCTTTCTTTCTTTCTTTTTCTTTCTCTTTCTTTCTTCTTTCTTTCTTTCTTTCTTTCTTTCTTTCTTTCTTGCTTTCTTGCTTTCTTGCTTTCTTGCTTTTTTTGAAACAGAATCTTACTCTGTCACTCAGGCTGGAGTGCAGTGGCACCATCTCAGCTCACTGCAACTTCTGCCTCCAAGCAATTCTCCTGCCTCAGCCTCCTGAGTAGCTGGGATTACAAGCGCCCGCCACCACACCCGGCTAATTTTTGTATTTTTAGTAGAGATGGAGTTTCACCATGTGGGCCACGCTGGTCTCGAACTCTTGACCTCAGGTGATCTGCCTGCCTCGGCCTCCCAAAGTGCTGGGATTACGGAGCCGTGAGCCTCCGTATTTCCATTCTATGGTCTGTCTCTGCTACTGTCTGGATTTTGTTTTCTCACTCATGTTTCAGTTAATACCTCTCTCCCCAATTGAGTCCAGCTTGTTACTAACCTCATTTGTTGAGTTTATAATTTTACGAACTCCGTTTTTTAATTCTGGAATTTTGATGTGTTTTTTGTTTTTCTGAGATGGAGTCTTGCTCTGTTGCCCGGGCTGGAGTGCAATGGTGCGATCTCGGCTCATTGCAACCTCCGCCTCCCGGGTTCAAGAGATTCTCCTGCCTCAGCCTCCTGAGTAGCTGGGATTACAGGCATGAGCCACTGTGTCCGGCTAATTTTGTATTTTTAGTAGAGACAGGGTTTCTCCCTGTTGGTCAGGCTGGTCTCAAACCCCCCACCTCAGGTGATACGCCCCCTCCGGCCTCCCAAAGTGCTGGGATTACAGGCGTGAGCCACCACGCCCGGCCGTGTTTGTTCTTATATTTGCTAGTTCTTTATCCTGCTCCCACTCAGCTTTTTGGTCTCTCATCTGCTGCCTTTCGTTTCAGAATCAGCAAACCGTTAACATAAAGCTAACCTCAAAGGATAAAGTCCCTTTGCTTGGTTTCCTTCCTCTTTTATGTCTTGGAACCCTAAAGTCTCTCTGACTTGGAAGCGTGCCAAGTTTTACAGACAGATGTTCTTCAGTTTTTGTTCATCTTTTTAAATTTTTTTTTCTTTTTTTTTTTGAGACAGAGTCTCGTTCTGTTGCCCAGGCTGGAGTGCAATGGTGCGATCTTGGCTCACTGCAAATTCCACCTCCCAGGTTCAAGAGATTCTCCTGCCTCAGCCTTCCGAGTAGCTGGGACTACAGGTGCCCTCCACCACACCTGGCTAATTTTTGTATTTTTAGTAGAGACAGGGTTTCACCATGTTGGCCAGGATAGTCTCAATCTCTTGACCTCGTGATCTGCCCACCTTGGCCTCCCCAGGTACTGGGATTACAGGCGCAAGCCACAACAACAGGCCTAAAGTTTTTTTTTTTTTTTTTTTTTAAATGAACAGTGAGAAGTTTATTCTAAAACGACCTAGTCAGATATTTCTGGAAGCCAAACTTCCATCAGTGTTTCTTCTGAACCTACCTCCCAGGCATAGATCCACATATTTACTGAAATTCCTGCTGTGATAATTCCAGTCCAAGCAAATCATCACTGTCCTGGAAGGCAACAACTTTCTTTTTTTTTTTTTTTTTTTTTTTTTTTGAGACGGAGTCTTGCTCTGTCACCCAGGCTGGAGTGCTGTGGCCGAATCTCAGCTCACTGCAAGCTCCACCTCCCGGGTTCACGCCATTCTCCTGCCTCAGCCTCCCGAGTAGCTGGGACTACAGGCGCCCACCACCTCGCTCAGCTAGTTTTTTGTATTTTTTTAGTAGAGACGGGGTTTCACCGTGTTAGCCAGGATGGTCTCGATCTCCTGACCTCGTGATCTGCCCACCTCGGCCTCCCAAAGTGCTGGGATTACAGGCTTGAGCCACCGCGCCCGGCCGGAAGGCAACAACTTTCTAACTGGTCTATCCACACTTGGTTTTTCTTGTTTTCTTTTAGAAATATAATGATATATCAATAATAGGTAAGGCCAGCTGGGTGCGGGGGCTCACGCCTGTAATCCCAGCATTCTGGGAGGCCGAGGCGGATGGATCATCTGAGGTCAGGAGTTCGAGACCAGCCTGGTCAACATGGTGAAACTCCATCTCTACTAAAAATACAAAAATTAGCCGGGCGTGGTGGCGGGCTCCTGTAGTCCCAGCTACTCGGGAGGCTGAGGCAGGAGAATTGCTTGAACCCAGGAGGTGGAGGTTGCAGTGAGCCAAGATCATGCCACGGAACTCCAGCCTGGGTGACAGAGCAAGACTCTGACTTAGTAATAATAATAATAATAATAATAATAATAATAATAATAGTAAGAACGGCCGGGTGCGGGGACTCATGCCTGTAATCCCAGCTTTCTGGGAGGCCGAGGCAGGTGGATTATCTGAGGTCAGGAGATGGAGATCAGCCTGGTCAACATGGTGAAATCCCGTCTCTACTAAAAAATACAAAAATTAGCCAGGCGTGGTGGCAGGAGCCTGTAATCCCAGCTACTCGGGAGGCTGAGACAAGGAGAACTGCTGGCACCCAGGAGGCAGAGGTTGCAGTGAGCCAAGATTGTGCCACTGAACTCCAGCCTGGGTAACAGAGCAAGACTCTGTCTCAATAATAATAATAATAATAATAATAATAATAATAGTAGGTAAGGACATACTTTCTTCCTGGGTTGAAATCCAGTTCCATCCATGAAATTATACGTGTTAATGCATGACACTAATCAAACTAATTAACCTCTGAGTTCAGTGTTCTCATCTGTAAAATGAGTCTAGTGATGAAAACACCTTTCCAAAGTTGTTGGGAAAGTTAAGGAAACTATCCATACAGGGGACTCAGAGCAGTGTCTGGCATAAAGTAAGTGCTCAGAAAACGTTACCTCTTACTTTTTTTGCTTCGTGCAATTCTGACTTCAGGAAGCGGTCTCACAGAAACATTTTAGACAAAAATATGATGATGCCACACCTTTCCCACTCTCTTGAGGGTAAAATACCAAAACTTCATTTGGCCTTTTAGAGACTCCTGCTCAATCAATACACATACTCTTCCTTATTATTTTTCCACCTGGAATCCACTCAGCGTAACAACAGGAAAAATTACCTGCTGATGGGGACTTTCACCGAAGCTGTCTCCTCCGTCCACGTCTCCCCCCAGCTGCTCTTCAGTCAGTCCTCAGCCGCCGATTACACTACGCAGAGCAGGTGGCTACCCTGGGGTCAGCTCTCAGGGTCGAGTCCCCTTTTCACACAAGGTCGTAGGATTGTATGTATTTATGTATTTATTTATTTTGAGACAGAGTCTCACTCTGTCCCCAGGCTGGGTGCAGTGGTGTGATCTTGGCTCACTACAACCTCCGCCTCCCAGGTTCAAGTGATTCTTCTGCCTCAGCCTCCCGAGTAGCTGGGATTACAAGTGCCCGCCACCACGCCCAGCTAACTTTTGTATTTTTAGTAGAGACGGGGTTTCACCATGTTGGTCAGGATGGTCTCCATCTCTTGACCTTGTGATCTGCCTGCCTTGGCCTCCCAAAGTGCTGGGATTACAGGCTTGAGCCACCGCACCCAGCCAGATATTTTTTTCTTTAGAGCACTTACTGCATCAGCAGATGTGGCTCTCAGTGCCACAAAACTCTGCCTCCCAGGTTCAAGCAATTCTCTTGCCTCTCAGCCTCCGGAGCAGCTGGGATTACAGGCGCCTGCCCCACTATGCCTCTCTAATTTTGTATTTTTAGTAGAGATGGGGTTTCATCATGTTGGCAAGGCTGGTCTCGAACTCCTGACCTCAAGTGATCCATCCACCTCGGCCTTCCAAAATGCTGGTATTACAAGTGTGAGCCACTGCGCCTGGCCAGTTGATCAACTTTCAAAGAAAGAATATTCACAAATTTAGATTTAGAGAAGTTTATAAGGAGGCCGGGCTCGGTGGCTCACACCTGTAATCCCAGCACTTTGAAAAGCTGAGGCAGCCAAATCATGAGGTCGAGTTCAAGACCAGCCTGGTCAACATGGTGAAAACCCATCTCTACTAAAAATACAAAATTAGCCGGGCATGGTGGTGCATGCCTGTAATCCCAGCTACTTGCAAGACTGAGGCAGGAGAATCACTTGAACCTGGGAGGCAGAGGCTGCAGTGAGCCGAGATCATGCCATTGCACTTCAGCCTGGGTTACAGAGTGAGATTCCATCTCAAAAAAAAAAAGAAAAAAAAAAAAAGAAGAAGGAAAGGGGAAGTGGCTTGTCTGAGGACACTGAGGCTGTGGGACAGGACGTCACAGGAAAAGCTCATTCTGGCTGACTTCCCAGCTGGTGTTCTGCACCTCTCTCAGTATCTTAGGAACCAAGTTACCACGACACACCTATTAGAGTGGCCAAATTCTGAAACGCAGATGATACCACATACTGGCATACTGGAGAGGACGTGGAGCAACAGGAACTCTCATTCATTGCTGGTGGGATTGCGAAATGGTCCAGCCACTTTGGGAGACAGTGTGGCAATTTCTTCTGAAACTAAATATAGCCTTACCATAGAATCCAGCAATTACATTCCTTGGTATTTACCCGAGGGAACTGAAAACGTACGGTCACATAAAACATACACGTGGATCTCTACGGTAGCTTTATTCATAATTGCCCAAACTTGGAAGCAACCGAGATGCTCTGCAGTGAGTGAGTGGATTAACTGTGTGTCCAGACAATGGAATATTACCCCGTGCGAAGAAGATATGAGCTCTCAAGTCATGAAAAGACGTGGAGGAGAGTTAAATGTATATCATTACATGAAAGAAGTCAGCCCAGATAGGGGATCCACTGTCTGATTCCAACTATGTGACACTCTAGAAAAGGTAAAACTATAGAAAGAGTGAAAAGTTCATTGGTTGCCAGAATAAAAGGCTTGGACAAGAGGAAATAATCCCAGTGGAAATGGAGAAACGCAGGAACAAATGAAGAGCAACAGAAGAAGCTAAACATTTGGGTAAAGACAGGAATTTTCAATGATGATTTCATCATGAATGAATTAAGGAAACATTCATGCATGCTCATTCCGTATTTGATGACATTGCAAACATTGTTTTGAAAACTGTACTTTGCACTAAAATTAAAAAAGAGGCGGAGGACAGTGGCTCATGCCTGTAATCCCAGCACTTTGGGAGGCTGAGGGGGGCAGATCACCTGAGGGCAGGAGTTCAAGACCAGCCTGGTCAACATGGCGAAACCCCATCTCTACTAAACATACAACAATTAGCTGGGTGTGGGGTCACGCGCCTGTAATCCCAGCTACTCGGATGGCTGAGGCAGGAGGATCGCTGGAGCCCGGGAAGTGGAGGCTGCAGTGAGCTGAGATTGCACCATTGCACTCCAGCCTCGGTGATGGAGAGAGACCTATCTTAAATAAATAAAAATTTTAAATGACAGCATATATATATACATGCACACACACACATATGTGCATATACACACATGCATATATGTATATACACACATGTGTCCATATACACGTGTGTATACACACATGTATATACACATATGTGTCCATATACACACGTGTATACACACATATGTATATACACATGTGTCCATATACACACGTGCACACACACATATATGTATATGCACACATATATTATATATAATATAATATGTATATATACACATACATACATATGTATATATACACATACATACATATGTATATATACATATATGTATATACACACACTTATATGTATCTATATGCACACACACACCAAACAGACACATCGATGAGAGAACACTATATTTACAAAAGTGCAAGGGAAATTTGAACATAAGACTTCAGATGCTGATTATGGTAGCTGAGGTAGGAGGGGGGAACGGTAGAGTATGTGCTACAGAAATAGTCATGCTTTATCAATTCTCTGGTTTTCCTGGAGCATGTTGACTTCACGTTGATGTTTTTTACGTGTTCTGCAAAAAAAAATTTCTTTAAATGGGCCCTTGGAAATTTACCAGTGGTGTGCTGGTAAAGGCTTGACCATCAGCTCTCTGAAAAAAAAAGCAAAAGGAAACACAGAAAACAACCCTGACGTGCAGCGTTTGCCGATTTCTGTGGTGTAAATACTCACACCACGGTTTTGACGTGAGTTTTACATTTGGTAAAAGCAAATTGCGCCTCCTTTGAATGGAAGGATTGGGACGGAGATACGGTTCCTGTCAGGCACTAATTAGGGAGCAAGCCTTGCCTCATATTGCCTTGGCTCTCATGCAAGAAAAAAAAAAAAAAGTAAAATTTGTGAATCTGTGTTGCTTCCTCAGCCCCATCCTGGGTAAAATCGGAGACGTGTACAGGGCAGGGAGAAGCTGTTTATTTCCGTGCCTGCGGTTGGACCTTGTTAAAGATTAGAGCTGTGATGCTAGCACCTGGGAGACCACATCCTGTGCATTTTTCAGTTTTGCTCAGTTCCTGACTCTGGTATAGCAGAAGCATTTTCACATCTGTGACACCCACTATGTCTTGGTAAACCCCGGAAGGGAAGGGAGGACAAGGTTAAAATACGGTTCCGAGGACCTGGTCTCTCCACAGCGCAGGCTGGAGGTGGGAGCCCGTGGAAAGCCAGGTTCATCCACCATCGGAACCCGGGCCAGGCCGCCAAGGCTAATATTCAGGACAAAGCCAGGGGCAGGGTGGGAATCCTGTGGAGATGACCATCGTCTTGAGGTCTTCCTTCCAGGGCTCCCTCCGGGCCCGAAGATGGCGAGAGACATGGGTGAGTCCCTGCTACCACCTCACCCTCAGGTTGCTTTTTCGGCTGAACAAGAGGCTTCTCCCAGGCAGGAAGGGTGGGGCACAGACACGTGAGCCAATGTGGATGACCTGGGGAGGGCTTTGCAGTTGAATCTCCTGAAAACGGCAAGAAGTGCAGACCTCCGGGCAGTCGAGACTCAGATTCTCTAGACACTTCCCTTTGGCTGAGCCAAGCCAGGGCTGCTCAGGAACTGGGGACCTTGAGATTGGATTCGATTGGAAGGAAAGACACGGGATTGCAATGTGCCGAACTCTGTGAGGACCAGGGTTTAGCTTGAGTTCCCCTGTCTGTCCAGGAGGTCCAAGCTTGAGATCATTATGGCAACCACATGTCAGGAGGAAGACTGGTCAGCAACGCAGTAACCGTGCTGGAACAGTTTTGAAATATTTGAACTATTCTAATGCAAACTCTTCTTTGAATGACATTTCACGTTGCATCTTACATCATTTTTGTTTATGCAGATGTCGTCTTTCCACTTGACATTTAATTGGTGTTTAATTTAAGTCGCTAATATTGTGTGTGTATCTGAGTCTAGTGTGAGAATCATTACTCCATGCCTGTGCATCCCACACCAAGTAACGTTTTTGAGTGAGGACGCTGTGCCGTGCTGAGTCTGTGGCATGCCTTGGACATAAGTATATAGCTTTCCTTCTCCAGCTTGGAGGAAAAGTCTTAGAGGAATGCAAAGGTGGAGGGGACCTCTGAGAATATGGAACAACGACAGCTCTGTATCACCCCTCTTACGGAAAAATCCAGAGTAACTGCCCATGTTTTCTGTGACCTTAGATTGTGGAGGAACCAACAGATGTCCATTCTGCCAGCCACTCCTTCCCTAGTGGGCACCACACCCTTGCCCCCCATCCTTCCTGGGCACCTGGTATTCAGATACTAGGGGAATATTAATCAGGGCCCAACTAGGAAAACAGAAACCCTTCTCTGCAGTTAACAGAGAGGGAAGTAAAGGCAGGACGGTACCCCTGCATTGGATCCCAGCACAGGCAAAGAACATTAGTGGAAAGGTGATGAAATCTAAATAAAACCTGTCATTTTAATTACTGTATCAGTGTTAATTTTTTTCTTTCTGGCAGATGTGCTGGGGTCGTGTAAAGCATGAACATTAGAGGGAGCTGGATGAAGGGCATCTGGGAACTCTCTGTATCTCTGCAACTCTTCTGCAAATTTGAATTTATTCCCAGGTAAGACGTGTGTTTAAAAAATGAATTAGTTGGCCCGGCGCGGTGGCTCACGCCTGTAATCCCAGCACTTTGGGAGGCCAAGGCGGGTGGATCACGAGGTCAGGAGATCGAGACCATCCTGGCTAACACGATGAAATCCTGTCTCTACTAAAAATACAAAAAATTAGCCGGGCGAGGTGGCGGCGCCTGTAGTCCCAGCTACTCGGGAGGCTGAGGCAGGAGAATGGCGTGAACCTGGGAGGCGGAGGTTGCAGTCAGCCACGATCGCACCACTGCACTCCAGCCTGGGCGACAGAGCGAGACTCTGTTAAAAAAAAGAAAAAAGAAAAAAGAAATTTCTTCCCCAGATACCCTGGCGTGGTATCTCGAGGGCATGGACGCAATGCAGCAGTGTTGTTTGCTAAGGCGTAACAAGGGTGGCTATTGCTCTAGTTCCCAGTAAGATCCTCATTTCCAGCTGAGACCTTGTCAGTCTGGACTTCGCTGCTCACATCACTATCAGCATCTTGGTCACAACCATGTAATCAGTCTCCAAGAAGTTTCAAACATTCCCTTCTCTTCCTGTCTTCCTCTGGGCCCTCCAAATAACATGAGTTAACAAATTTCAAGTGAACAAGACATTATTATTGATGATTTATAGGTCGTATGTTGGACAGCAGATAGGGCCTGTTGGCTAATAACTCCCCATTTTCCCTTCCTCCTAGCCCCCATAACCACCATTCCCTGCTGTGATGTTGTGACTCTGGTGACTTTGCAGACCTCCTGTGATATCATGCAGTACTTGGTCTCTGCATCTGCATCACTTGGCGTGATGTCCTCAGGGTTTGTCTGTGTTGTCGCCCATGGCAGAATTTTCTTCCTTGTTTAAGGCTGCATAGTATTCTCCTGTGTGTGTACCACATTTTCCATATCCATTCATCTGTCATGGACATTTAGATGATTTGCACATCTTAGCTATAGTGCATAGTGCTGCAGTGATCAGGGGAGTTCAGATGGCTCTTTACATACTGATTTTTTTTTTTTTTTGGAGACAGAGTCTTGCTCTTCTTGCCCAGGCTGGAGTGCAATGGTGCAATCTCAGCTCACTGCAACCCCCGCCTTCTGGGTTCAAGCGATTCTCCTGCCTCAGCCTCCCAAGTAGCTGGGATTACAGGCACCCACCACCACACCCAGCTAATTTTTTTGTATTTTTAGTAGAGACAGGGTTTCACTATGTCGGCCAGGCTGGTCTCGAACTCCTGGCCTCAGGTGATCCACCTGCCTCGGCCTCCCAAAGTGTTGGGATGGCAGCTGTGAGCCATCATGCCTGGCCTGTTTATTTTAAACATAGACCCAGAAGTGGGACTCCTGGGCCATATGGTAGCTCTATTTTTAATTTTTTGAGGAACCTCCCCACTGTTCTCTATAGTGATTGCCCAATTTTTAATTCCCACTGAAGTACGCAAGGGATCCAGTTTCTCCACATTCTCACCAACACTGTCTCCTTAAAAAGATAAAATGCGTTGTAGGATATTTTTAGCATGTTAAATACCTTGTTGGGATTTTAGCAAAGATCACAATATGAAAAACTTGGGGAAGGATTTCTATGGCTCCCATTTCTAATACGAGGAAATGTCAGCTTCTAGTTTTGTCACATCTTGCCCAAGAGCTTCGACCGTTGACTTGTGGAGTTGGGATGGCGTCCAAGTCAGTTGGTTGCTCGACCTTTATTCTGCCTTGTCCCATAGATTTAGAAAGAGGCTGACACATCGGGTACCTAGTTTAGGGTCATCTGATCCTAAGCCACATTTAGAGTAAGTGACATTTTTCAGAAACCAGCGCCCTCCCTCTTGTCTCACTAGTGGGAAGGGGGGAAGAACAGGACAGAGAGCTCTTCCTCTTGTGTGAGGCAGCTGCTGTGGAAACCCCACAGGCAGGAGGCCCCTGGCCAGCACATCCTGTCAGCTTGTGTCTGCTGCAGACTTCTGTCCTTGCACTGGTGCGCCCCAGGCCAGGCCAGACTGCTGGGACCGGGGCCATGTCTCCCCACCCCACCGCCCTCCTGGGCCTAGGTGAGTCCTGGAGGGAGCGGGGAGGCTGGAAAGGGGGTCGGGAGGTCTGGAAAGTTCCCTGCTCAAGCCTGACTCCAGTGCAGAAGATTCTGAGATGGAAAGTGTCCTCCTCCCCCAAGACTGCCCTGCTGCTCTCCCCGGGGCCTAAGTCTGACCAGAGAAGACCTTGTCCTAAAAACAGGGGTCTGGGTGTGGGGATGAGGTCAGCTTTAAGAAGGGCTGGGGGGGCAGGAGCCTTTTTGGAAGAGGAGACTTTGGGATTGATCTTGAAACCATTTTGCAGCAAGAAGGATTGCACTGAGATAGTGATGTCGAGGAGGGTTGGTTTGGTCATGATGAAATGCTGAACGCCCCCCAGCTCCATCCAGCCCCCTTTTGATAGCAGCCCCGTAAGGAGACTGGGTGGTGGCATTTTTCTCACTGGGGCTTCTCTTGCAGTGCTCTGCCTGGCCCAGACGATCCACACGCAGGAGGGTGAGTCACACCTTCGTGCCCTCTGGCACCCCAAGGGCAGTTCTGGGTGGGAGTCATATTGATACTTAGAGGGCCTGGAGGGATCCCTTTAAGTATACCCTAGATTGGCCGGGCGCGGTGGCTCAAGCTTGTAATCCCAGCACTTTGGGAGGCCAAGACGGGCGGATCACGAGGTCAGGAGATCGAGACCATCCTGGCTAACACGGTGAAACCCCGTCTCTACTAAAATACAAAAAAAACTAGCCGGGCGAGGTGGTGGTGGCGCCTGTAGTCCCAGCTACTCGGGAGGCTGAGGCAGGAGAATGGTGTAAACCCGGGAGGCAGGGCTTGCAGTGAGCTGAGATCCGGCCACTGCACTCCAGCCTGGGCGACAGAGCAAGACTCTGTCTCAAAAAAAAAAAAAAAAATATATATATATATATATACACACACACAACCTAGATTGCAAACTATTCCAAATGTAAAATGCATAACCCTCACCCAGTTCTCTCTCGCATCCTCTTATTTTGCCTTTCTTATTTTCAAAAATTTAATTTTTAATTGACAAATAATTGTATATGTTTGAAGGGTACATTGTGGTATGATGACGTGTGTACACATGGTGGAAAGATTAAATAAAGCTGATTAACATATCAGTCCCATCACATACTTATTTTATTGTGATGAGCATATTTAAAATCTCCTTTTAGTACTTTTGAAATATACAATCAATTATTATGAACTATTGTTCTGCTGTGCAACAGATCTGAAAAACTCACTCCTCCTGGCTAGTTGAAACTTTGTATCATTTGATCAGTGTCTCTCCCATATTACTGGAGGCCCTGCAGCCTCCAGTAACCACCATTCTACTCTCTACTTCCGTGCGATCAACTTTTCTTAGATTCCACAGATAAGTGAGATCATGCAGTAATAATTGTCTTTCTGTGCCTGGCTTATTTCACTTAGCACAATGTCCTCTGGTTCATCCATGTTGTTGCAAATGATACAACGTCCTTCCTTTTTTAGGACTGAATAATATTCCATTGCATAGACACACCACATTTTCCTCATCCATTCATTTGGCAGTGGACACTCGAGTTACTTCCAGGTCTTGGCAGCTGTGAGTAGCTCTGTGGTCACCCTGGGAGTGCAGGCATCACCTTCACACACCGATTTCCACAATGAGAATTCAAACCCAACACGACGGCCGGGCGCGGTGGCTCAAGCCTGTAATCCCAGCACTTTGGGAGGCCGAGACGGGCAGATCACGAGGTCAGGAGATCGAGACCATCCTGACTAATCCGGTGAAACCCCGTCTCTACTAAAAAATACAAAAAACTAGCCCGGCAAGGTGGCGGGCGCCTGTAGTCCCAGCTACTCGGGAGGCTGAGGCAGGAGAATGGCGTGAACCCGGGAGGCGGAGCTTGCAGTGAGCTGAGATCCGGCCACTGCACTCCAGCCTGGGTGACAGAACAAGACTCCGTCTCAAAACAAACAAACAAACAAACAAACAAACAAACAAACAAACAAACAAAAAAACCCAACACGAAAAGGTTGAGCCCAGCAGTTTTCCCCAGACCAGCCCACACTTCACTCGGCAGCTTCTTGGCGGGGAACAGGACAGTCACAAAGGGCAGACTCTGAACATTCCACCTCTTCTCCATCCTCCTAGATGCATCATGTCACCCAGTCCTGGTGATTTCACTCTCAGTTTTTCTCATCTTTCCCTCTCTCTTCATTGACTTTTCCTGTGTCTCCCCCAAGTGGTGGCCGCTCTCCCCTCCGTGGCTCCCTGAGGCCGGCCGCAGCCTGTCCATACCACTGCTGCCCGCTCCCTTCCTGACCCCAGGGACATTGCGATTTGCGAAAGCACAGACATGGCCATTGTACTTTCCACCGTTTTTAAATTGTATTAAAAATTTTTCATTTAATATCTCATTGTAAGATGAAATTTTTTTCTCAGAGCCCTTCCCCTGTTTATCTTCAGATAGAATCAGACCTGTGTACCTCTCTTTGGTCTGGACATGCCCATTTTCCCAGCCACATCCTGTCCCTGAGGACTTTGCAGAGGAGATCAGCTCCACCGCCCACCTGTCCCCTAGATTCCTGTGCTTACCCACAGGAAACTTAACCGCAGTTCACAGCTGCAGACTGGACAATTCTCCGAGCAGTATCTGTCCTCCCTTCTAGACGTCCACCTCCAAAGGGCAGGCACCCTCTGTGTGTTTCTCACATTTGTGGAATTAGCAGCCCATGAAAAGCGTCTTTAAACGGATTGATAAGTAACTGAGATATGGTTAAAAGAAAGAAAAATGAACAAATGGGTGGGTTTGGGGAGATGCAGGTCAAAGGATAGAAAATTTCGTCTAGACAGGAAGAGTAAGTTCAGGATTGTGCAACATAAGGATTAATCACAATGTATCGTATGCTTGAAAATCGCTAAGAGGCAGATTTTAAATGTTCTCACCACAAAAATTAACTATGCAAAGTAAGGTTATATGAATTAGCTTGATTCAGCGAGTCCACAGTGTATATCTGTACCGACACATCATGTTGTACACCTTCAATATATGCAGTTTTAATCTGTCAATAACAAAGAATGAATGAAGACGGGATGAGCGAATTGAAGCCCTGCCAGCTCTCTGCCCTGCTCAGGGATTTTGCTAATTTTGACACAACCTTCCTGTTTCAGGGCATCAAACCCGCCCTTCCTCCCACCCCAAGCCCAGTTGAGATAAATGGGGTTTTTCAAGAGCTTTAATAACAAGGAAATGCAAATTCGGCTGAGGAGAAAGGAGAAACTAGAGGAAAACCGAGAGACGGTGTCTCCACAGAGACCTGCATTAGCAATGGGGACCTGTCACGGGCTGGGCATCTGCTGTGAGCAGATCAGGGCTGGGGGCTTCACCCTCACCCCATCGGACCCTCACAGGAGCCTGGCAACCCCCGTCCCACACTCAGTCCCACCCGGGGATCGGCAAATACCTGTTAGGCCCCAGCACGAGCCATCTCCAGAGCCCTCGCTCCCCTGTCCCTTGTCCTTCACGAATGACCCTGTCATTCCTGTCCTGTGCCTCCCTCCCACCCTCTGTCCCCTGGAAAGTGGCCCTGGGCTCTCGGCAGACATGAGGGGTCCCAGGCTGCTCCGACACTTCCCACGTGACCCTGAGCAAGGCCACGTTGTGAGCAAGTCTCAGGGTCCTTATTGTCAACTGGGAAAATAACTGCAGCTATGAGAATTCCCGCGCAGGTAGAAGGTGCAGGAGGCGTGGCAATGTTCTAAGGTTGGGATGTGGTCGTGGCTGCACAACTCTATAAAATTGCTAAAATCCCTGAAGTGTGACGCTAAAATGACCCGTGTGGCATGGTGACTTCCTACGGTAGACGCTGAGGTCCTTCTCTGCTTCCCTCCTAGGGCCCCTGCCCAGACCCTCCATCTCGGCTGAGCCAGGCACCGTGATCCACCTGGGGAGGCCTGTGACTATCGTGTGCCGGGGCCCGGTTGGGGTTCACACATTCCGCCTGGAGAGGGAGGATAGATCCAAGTTCAATGATACTAAGGATGTGTCTCAAGCTAGTCCATCTGAGTCCAAGGCCAGATTCCGCATTGACTTACTAAGTGAAGGAAATACCAGACGTTATCGCTGCCTCTATAGGAAGTCCACCGAATGGTCTCAGCGCAGTGACTACCTGGACCTGGTGGTGAAAGGTGAGGACGTCCTTTGGGCCCTGCCCCAGTCTCAGCTCGGCCTTCGAGCTTGTCCCCAGGTCCCTGGACGCTGTCCCAGCTGCTGCCCTCTCTCTGTGGCCACCCTTGCCCTCCTCCTGACCCCCAAGCCCTCCCCTCCCCATCTCCCTCTGCACACACCTCCCCTCTGCCCTCGCACCTGCTTAGGTCCCTGGAGCCCTGGTCTCCTCCGGACACCACGGATGGCCTGGACACTCAGCCCCAGCATCCGGTGGGCTCAGAGCTGGCTCCGCTTGGCTGGGTGGGGAGTGGGTTCCCAGAGATTAGGGGGCGACCCCCCTACAAGGGGATGAGTGTCTTTTCACACAGGGTGGATGGTCTCACTTGTTATTCCTTTCCACTGAGCCAGAACCTGCCCCAGGCAATGTGCTTCTCCTGGTGTGGTTCATCTCCCATTGGGCAGAGCACAGGGCCCAGGGATGGCCCCTGGTCAGGGCTGGACAGGGCTTTGGGAAAACCTTTGGAACATGACCACACGCGCCCCTGTGTGTGCTCAAGCGGAGATGTCCTGGAGTCAAAGTCCACTGGAGAGGCTCCAACCCACCTCATGTTCCCCCAGGACCTCAAAGGTCCCCTGAGGTCAAGCAGAGCTTGTGGTGGGAGGAGCAGAGGGAGTGACCAGTCCCAGGGAGAATGGGGCAAGCAGCGGGGCTCTCCCCAGCCTCCTGTCCCCTGCCCTGTTTTCTCAGGAGTCTCCGGACATTGTCTGAGATTGCCTGATGGCCATGCGGCCTTTGGATGGGGGCTCAGGGTGGAGGAGGGCAGGTTGGTTGGGATGGGTTCTACATCCTTCTCTTGCCCCTGTTTACAGAAACCTCTGGAGGCATGGACTCCCCCGTCACAGAGCCTGACTCCTCAGCTGGTCAGTAGCAGGGTCCTCAGCCGGAAGGGATTACAGTGGGATCTGTGCTGGGGATGCAGCTCCGAGTCCAGCCCTCTGCCCTGGGCTTGGAGTCAAGGACTAGGGAGGCCACGGGAAGGGACTGACACCCGCCCGGCTCTGGGAGGTGGCGAATGCTCCTAGAGACCATAGCAACAATGGTACCGTGATTGCAACCTCGTTCCATGCCCGGAACTGTGGAAAGCACTTAATGCAAGCACCACTCTCCGGGGGAGGTACTAGTCTGGTTCTCTAACTCCTCCTCCTCTCTAATATGCAAAACATAAACTAAAGTTTCTTGCTTAAAGTCACAAGGCTATGAAGGGGCAGGGGCAGGGGCAGGGGCAGGGGCCACCCACCCGGGCAGCCCCACCCCAGACTTTCGGGTTCTCCTGAGCTCCATGCTGCCCCCTTGTGGGCGTGGCCTCACCATTCACCCCGCTCTGCACCTGATGGAGGGACTTAGAACTCACCTCCAACCTGGGACACCCGGAAGAGGGATGGTGATGCTCCTATTGGCTCTGTGATCCCCGGGGGAGGCCTGAACAGTGGCGTAAGGTCCCGTAAGAGGAGGAGGGTGCCACAGGGAGGGGACATAGCCTGTGAACGGTGACCAGGATGAAGCCATGAGGCTTCCCTTCCATCTGGCTCTGCCCTGGACTCTGTGATGGGAGAGAAGCTGCCCCTGGCTCTGCCCCTGGACTCTGTGTGATGGGAGTGAAGCTGCCCCAAGTCCCTGGGTCTCAAGTTGTCCATCTCCTCCTGTGATCTGTGACTGGAACCTCCCAAGGGAGGACACACGGGGTCATAAGACATCCACGGACCCTTCTCCACCTGGGTTTCCATCACCAGAGTGGTCGTCCTCGGACCTAGACCCAGTGATGGCCTGTGAGGCTCGGGCTGTGAGCTCAGGCAGGTGAGATCAGGGGCTGAAGCCACACGGGGAGGTGGGAGGAGCCATGCTATGCTCCAACCGGACCCCCTCAGAGGCTCCTGGGCTGCCGGGGCACAGCAGGACGTGCTCCTGAGTCCAGCTGACCTGGTTTAAGTCCTGTATCTGGTTTTTATTAGCCTTCTGTCTGCGGGAATATCTACCCTCTGTTTCTCTCTCTCTCTCCCTCTCATTCCCTCTCTCCTCTCTCATCTTTCATGCAGTGACATATAAAGGTTACGAGGACAGACCCTCCTGCAGCCAGATTGCTGGGTTCATGGTTCAAATCCCGGTGGTTCTGCCACCCCCCCGGCTCCATGCCTGATGGTGACTCACCCAAACGTCCTGTGTCCCAAATTCCTCATGTGAAACATAGGCAGTAAAATAGCTGCCCCGGTAGAATCGTTTAGGGGAGACTTGAGTTCAGGTAGACACGGCGCTGACATCAGTGCTGATTAGAAAACCCCAAATGAGGGGTGCTGCTATTAATACTGAGGAAGTATTTTGTCCTCACAGGGACTGTGACAGGCACTGAAGGCTCTGGGTGTGATGCACCGTGAATGAGGAGAAATGGCCTTCCACCTTGTGAACTTCAATGGGGAGAAACAATTAGAATGAGCGATAGAAATGCACAGATTCTCATACATGCATATACAGATAAAAATATATGATTTGCAATGGAGAATTTCAGATCTATAATTTAAATTATAATAAATATTTTTCCATCATATATTATTTATGTAAGGAAGATAATTATATAATAAGAATATGTTAGTGTATCACTACATATGACTATAATGTATATTATATAGTATGTGAAAGATAATTTACTATATAGTATAATACATTTCAACTGTTATAATTAATAAATAAATATAGGTATTAATGTAAACATACTATCTATTATGTATACATTATATATAACTATAATAGAAAAAATATTTTATATTTAATTACAGGTTTAGATTTAATATAAATTATACATTATATATTATAGTGAATATATGTAACATATAAGTTATAAATCATATACAATTAACACTATATACATTAAATTATGTCTATGTCAAGATTACATAATTTAAAAATATATTTGTTATATATTATACATTTGCATAATACATGATACATATAGCTATAAATAATATAAAATGTATAATATTGCACATATATAATACATATGCAATTTTAAATGGTGGCAAATGTTATAAAGACCAAGCCCAGGAAGTCATGGTGTAGAATAACGGGTGGTGTCCTGGACCTTGGAACGTGGACGAGGCATGAAAGAGAGCACACTCCAAGAGAGAACGTCTGCCTTTCTGGAAGGATATTGAAGATGCTACCTAGGCAGCGGGGGAGGGGAGGGACGCTGTTCCTGGAAGAGAAACGCTTGGTTCAGACCCTGGGTTTTGGGGAGCCCCGCAGGACCCCATTTGGTTACCTGTGAATTGGGTAGTGGCGTGCACTGTACAGAGGAGGGTGAATGTTCAAGGAGACGACAGGCCGGCCAGCAATGCGCTGCGCAGGGAGCCTGGGCGGCGCCGCACACACTCGCCCGCTAGCTGCAGGGCTTCAGGAAACAGGAGCACATCGAGGCTTGGATTCTTCCCACAGGAGGGCGGGTTACATCCCCATCAGGGGGTTGCCGCGAGGGCAGATAAAATCAGACACGGGGATTCTTGCACTCTGGTGGGAACCCAGAAGGAGGTCAGGGAGGGAAAGTCTCCCTTCCTCTTCTTGGTGGTTGGTCTCTGCCTAGATCCACAGAGGGCAGAGAGCAGCGATGTCTACCACAGCTTCATGCCCAGGAAACGCGCTGTATCTGCACCATCCAGTAGGGATGGCTTCAGGCACATGGGGTCACTGAGCCCTCGAGATGCAGACAGTGCAGCCGGCTTCTCACACCATTCAACTTTGGATAAATTTAAATATCAATAGCTACGTGTGACTCTCATACTGGACAGTAGATGTAGAAAGTCTCCATCATCACAGAAGACTCTGCTAGACGGTGTTGGTCTAGAAGGAGCGGTCAGGGTCGTGGGGAGTGAAGAGAGATCCCCACAGTGGACATGGGAGGACTCAGAGCCTTCGCTGTCCAGCTCAGGACTAACTCCATTTCTTTCTAATTCCTCCCTCCCAGGACCCACGCAGAGGCCGTCAGACAACAGTCACAATAAGCGTGAGTGATGGGGATTATGGAGCGTGAGCCTGGCGTGTGCCTCCTGGGGAAGGAGAAAGAGGTTGGGCTTTGGGGTTGGTCAGATTCCCACTCTGCCAATGGCCCCGGCTGTGTCCCTGTGCAGAGGGCCTCAGCACTCAGGACTCTGGTGGTGGAAGAAGGGGATAACGATCCCTGTGCTGCAGGACTATTATTTACCTGAGAGATTTTATATATTAGTAACTTTATGACATGCACGTGACATGTGTGTGGTATACAGTAGGTGCTCAATAAATGCACACTGCTGAAAACCTGTTTCTGTCTTTCTTAGATGCACCTGCTTCCCAAGGTCTGAGTGCTGAGCATCTTTATATTCTCATCGGGGTCTCAGTGGTCTTCCTCTTTTGTCTCCTCCTTCTGGTCCTCTTTTTCCTCCATCGCCAGAATCAGATGAAGCAGGGTAGGTCTCAGGGGCAGGGTGGAGTGACCTGGGGAAGCTGTCAGGAGAGGCTAGGAAGAAGGTCTCCTTAATTCTTACCCCGACTGTCCTCAGGGCCCCCCAGAAGCAAGGACGAGGAGCAGAAGCTACAGCAGAGGTGAGGCCCCTGGGAATGACTCCTGGACCTCCACCCAGTCCTCTGCCCCCAGGCTGCCCCTGAGGTTCACTTTTATTTTTCCTCTCAGGCCCGACCTGGCTGCTGATGTTCTAGAGAGGACAGCAGGTAGAGGGGGAGGAGGAGGGACAGGCCTGGGATGGGGAAGTGGGAACTTCTTGCCAATCCAGATGCAATGTGGGGGGCGGGGGGAAGAATCTTTGGGAACATTCTAGAAGGTCGTATTATCGATTGGGTGCAGGATGTCAACTGAAGCTGGGGGGTCTCAGGCAGATTTGCCTTGTGACATCCTTCCCAGAAAACTGGCCATGTATTTTCTCCCCCAGACAAGGCCACAGTCAATGGACTTCCAGAGAAGGCCACAATCAATGGACTTCCTGAGAAGGAGAGAGAGACGGACACCTCGGTGAGCCTTCCTCCTAGTTATTCAAGTTCCCCACATTTAGCAGCTTAAAAAAATCTCAGTTCCTTGGACTGGGAATTCAGGAGTGGTTCAGCAGGGCGGTTCTGGCTCATGGCCTGTCCTGAGGTTGCTGTCGAGAGGTCGCCCAGGGCTGTGTCCATCTGAAGGCTCTTGTGGGCTGGAGGCTCTACGTCCAAGACGCTCACGCCGACGGCTGTGGGCAGGAAACCTCTGTTCCTCTCACAGGGGCCTCTCCACACCGCGGATTCCCCCAGAGGGAGGGATCCAAGGATGGGTGGCGGGGAGGGGCGGAAGCACGATGTCTTTTGCCTCAACTTGGAAGTCAGGAGTCTTCCCTTCTGCCTTGTTCATTGTCACGTAGACCAACCCTAATACCCTGTGGGAGGGCTCTTCACACGGATGCAATTTCAGGAGAGGGTCCTCGGGGCCCGTGGAGATGGCCCCCACAGCCCTCCAGCCCCACAACCCCTCACCTCACCCTCCACCAGGCACTCCCTCACCCTGGGTCTCTCTCTCCCAGGCCCCGGCTGCAGGGAGTTCCCAGGAGGTGACGTATGCGCAGCTGGACCACTGGGCCCTCACACGGAGGACAGCCCAGGCTGTGTCCCCACGGTCCACAGAGCTCATGGCTGAGTCCAGCACGTATGCAGCTGTTGCCAGACACTGACCCCAGGCCCACCTGGCCTCTGCACCTGAGGATATAAAGTCATTCTAGGAAAAGGCTGAAGCGGCCATTTGGAAGGCTTCCCCTTGGACTCATCTTCGTCTAGAAAGCCAGCCAGGCAGCTGACCTGGAGACAAGAGCTGGAGACTGGAGATTTCTAACCAGCATCCAGAAGGTTTGTTAGCCAGGTAGTCCCTTCTACAATTGAGCATCTCCTTGGACAGTTTCTCAGTTGATTCCAGAGACCCAGCTACAGTTCCCTGGCTGTTTCTAGAGACCCAGCTTTATTCACCTGTTTCCAGAGACCCAGCTGAAGTCACCTGCCTGTTCTAGAGGCCCAGCTACAGCCGTCAGGCTATTTCCAGAGACCCTGCTACAGCCAATCAGCTGATTTCCTGAGCAGTGATGCCGCCTCCAAGCTTGCCCTAGGTGTCTGCTGTGACCCCAGAGACTTTGCTGTAATTATCTGCCTTGTTGACCCTTAAAGACCTTCCTAGAAGTCAAGAGTTATCCTTGAGACTGCACTATACACACACAGCTGAGAGCCAAGCCCAGTTCTCTGGATCATGCTTTACTCTGTGCATCAATAAATAATTTTGAATACCTCACACCTGGCAACCTCAGGCCTGGTCCTGGGTGCATAGGTCTCTCGGACCCAGGCTCTGCCGTCACAGTTGTTCAAAGCTGAGTGTGGGAAACAGGACCTACAAAGGAGGTGTCAGCGTTTTCTTTTTAAAATTTAATTGATCAGGATTGTACATATTCAAGGCGTAAAATGTGATAATTCGTTATATGCATACATTGTGCAATGATAGCCACAATCAAATTCATCAGCGCACCCACTACCACGGATATTATACATTAGATATTCTGAATTTGCTCATCTTAGGACTTCCCGTTGGTGTCAGTGTTTTCTGACAAATCACGTGTATCAGGAATGAATGAGGGAGGTGTGGCTGGGTGAAGGCAGACAGCTGACCCTACAGGTCCACATCTGCGCATACATGCACAGGAAGGCATGCTCTCACACACATGCGTACACACACACAGACATGCACACACACTCACACGCCTCAGGGAATCCAAGGAATCACTGAGCCTGCTGTTGGTTGAGGCATATCTGAGTATCCACCCTACCTGTAGGGTCAGACGGTACTCTCTCAAACGCAGATTGAAACAGAAAATTACCCTATGCAGCACTAGGAGGTGACAGAATCTCATTTGGGTTCATCTGTGTTTGTCTTTAAAAAACAAAAGCAGGCCAGGCGCGGTGGCTCACGCCTGTAATCCCAGCACTCTGGGAGGCTGAGGCGGGCGGATCACGAGGTCAGGAGATCGAGACCATCCTGGCTAACATGGTGAAACCCCGTCTCTACTAAAAATACAAAACACTAGCCGGGAGTGCTGGCGGACGCCTGTAGTCCCAGTTACTCGGGAGGCTGAGGCAGGAGAAGAGCGTGAACCCGGGAGGGATAGCTTGCAGTGAGCCGAAATCATGCCACTGCACTCCAGCCTGGGCGACAGAGTGAGACTCTGTCTCAAAACAGAACAAAACAAAAACCCCAAAACAGTCACAAGCCTGAAGTGGAGACTCCAATGGGCACGGCTTGCGTGAGACCCTGTGGGGAAAAGAGAGATCAGACTGTTACTGTGTTTATATAGAAAGAAGTAGACTTAAGAGACTCCATTTTGTTCTGTATTTGAGATGCTGTTAATCTATGACCCTACCCCCAACCTTGTCCTTGCAAGAGACATGTGCTATGGTGACTCAAGGTTTAAAGGATTTTGGGCTGTGCAGGGTGTGCTTTGTTAAACAAGTGCCTGAAGGCAGCTTGCTGGTTAAAAGTCATCACCATTCTCTTAATCTCAAGTACCCAGGGACACGCACACTGCCAAAGGTCTCAGGAACCTCTGCCTAGGAAAGCTAGGTATTGTCCAAGGTTTCTCCCCATGTGATAGTCTGAAATATGGCCTCGTGGGATGGGAAAGACCTGATTGTCCCCCAGCCTGACACCTGTGAAGGGTCTGTGCTGAGGAGGACTAGTGTAAGAGGGAAGAAGGCCTCTTGGCGGTTGTTGGCAGTTGAGATAGAGAAAAGCATCTGTCTCCTGCCCGTCCCTGGGCAATGGAACATCTCGGTATAAAACCCGATTGTATGTTCTGTTTACTGAGAAAGAAGAAAACCGCCTTAGGGCGAAAGGCGGGACTTGCTAGCGCAATGCTGCTCTTTATGCACTAAAAAGGTTTATGGAGATATTTACATATGCATATCAAGGCACAGCACTTTTCCTTAAACTTAAGTCACAGAGATCTTTGTTCATATGTCTTGCTGCTGACCTTCTCCCTATGATGATCCTATTATCCTGCCACTTCCCTTTTTTCTAAGACGGCAAAGATAATTATCAATAAATACTAAGGGAACTCAGAGACTGGTGCTGGCGTGGGTCCTCTGTATGCTGAATGCCGGTCCCCTGGGCCCACTTTTTCTTTCTTTATACTTTGTCTCTTGTGTCTCATTTCTTTTCTCAAGTCTCTCGTTCCACCTAACAAGAAACGCCCACAGGTGTGGAGGGGAAGGCCACGCCTTCAGACCCCACCTGAGAAGAACTGCACGTGTAAACTAATCAAAACACTTAAGACAGTTTGGCTCTGTGTTCCCACCCACATCTCATCTTGAATTATAAGCCCTACAATCCCCACGTGTCAAGGGAGATGCCAGGTGGAGGTAATTGAATCATCAGGGCAGTTTTCCCCATGCTGTTCTTTTGATGGTGAGTGAGTTTTCATGACAGCTGATGGTTTTATACGTGTTTGGTAATTCCTCCTGTATTCGTTCTCCTTCCTGCCTGCTTGTGAGGAAGGTGCCTCTTTCTCCTTTGCCTTCCGCCATGATTGTAAGTTTCCTGAGGGCTCCCGAGCCATGCTGAACTGTGAGTCAATTAAACCTCTTTCCTTTATAAATTACCCAGTCCCAGGACGTTCTTTGTAGCCATGTGAAAACAGAGTAATGCAACATTGTACCCCGTACATATATGCCATTATTATCTGTCAGTGAAAAAAAGAATACGAAAAAAATCCCAGAAAAGCAAACCAAACAAATGAAAAATCCTAGAAAAGAAGCCTGTATGCCCACTACAAAGAGAATATTTTTAAAATATTATTTTTTTTATATATATAGAGAAAGATTTTTAAGAATTCAGCAAAAACTCAGCCAGCTCTTTCTATGGGGCAGTTGCTAATTTAGTTGTAAGCAAACATGGACACATTAAATTCTCCTACAAACCCTTCACAGCGTGCTCTATTATTTTCCTCATTAAAAAAAAAAAAAAAAACAACTATGGACCAAGACATGAAGTAACCTGTCCAAGGTCAGCCAAGTCTCAGAGGCAGGGGCTTCAGATCCGGGTGAGGCTCCTGATTCCATATTATGAACCCCGGGACGGACTGCAGCTCAGTCTGCTGGGAGATTTCTGTCCTGGTTCAAAGAGGGTGGGTGCCTGGCTGGCCTACCCAATTTTAATTTGTACTAAGCTTTAATTTTCTATTTGTGCTCAGGTTTAATTTCCTCCTGTGATCTGCTTTCTATTGCTGTACTCTATATCTTTGCTTTCTTGTGTGAACATCATGACTGATTTTCCCTGTTCTTCACGTGGGACACATTCTCCCTGCTCTATCTGTCTCTGTCCTTGTCTCTCTCTCTTTCTGTCTTTCCGTCTCACAATGTGTCTCTGTCTCTCTCTCTCTCTCTTTTTTTTTGAGACAGAGTTTCGCTCTTGTTGCCCAGGCTGGAGTGTAATGGTGCGATCTCAGCTCACTACAACCTCTGCCTCCCAGGTTCAAGCAATTCTCCTGCCTCAGCCTCCCGAGTAGCTGGGATTACAGGCATGCACCACCACGCCCAGCTAACTTTTTGTATTTTTGTTAGAGACGGGATTTCTGCATGTTGGTCAGGCTGGTCTCAAACTCCCAACCTCAGGTGATCCACCCACCTCGTCCTCCCAAAGTCCTGGGATTACAGGCGTGAGCCACTGCGCCCAGCCATCTTTGTCTCTTTTTCTGTATCTCTGTCTTTCTTTTCTGGTTGTTTTTCAACCATCAGCTGGGTGTTTTCTCCCATAACGTCTTGTTCGTTTGACTCTGAGGTTGACAGGTGGGTAAATGAACTCTTTAGCAGAAGGCGGACAGTCTGGACATAGGAGAGGATGTGTGAACTTTTCTACCCCTCGCAGAGCACAGGAGAGCTGAGCTGAGCAGATGCCACTGTCTGCTCCAGTGCAAGGAAGTCCAGGAAGTTCAGGCGGTGAGGTCACAGTGGAAACAGGACAGATATAGTTTAGGGGAAATTAAGCAAAAATACCACACTGTTATTTCTTGAAATATTAGTGGGAGGAGGATGGACCCAGAGAGAAGACAGAAAATCAGATGCAGGGGACTGTCTTTTCTTCTTCACCTTCCAACCCACCCAACGCAGGGGCCAGAACTCAGGGTGATGAGGTCTGGGGACATTGCTGTGTGGAGATGGCTCTCCTGCTGCACGGCCCCCAAGCACCACCTGGGCAGTGCAGTGTGGCCAGGCAGAGAGGGAGGGCCTACCCTGTGCTTGTGACCCCACCCCAATTCCCCTGGGGTGTGAGCACCAGGAGGCTGCAGTGAGGCCCAACGTGGAAGGGAGGACAGGCCTCACCTGGGCCAGATGGGGCAGCAGCATATACATACAGACATCCCTGTGAGTATCCAGGGCACAGGCCAGAGGTCTGACCTTCCCTTTCTTGGAGCCCTGGGCCAGCTGGGCAAGGTGTTGAGAGAAAGATTACCCAGTGACCTTTATTAAAGCAAAGTAGGGAGGGCTTTATTCAGAACCATCACTGTAGGTACAAGGACCACAGCGGTGGGATTTTGTAGTAGGGGAAATAAAATGGGCTTGACATTGAATAAAGCTTGAACAAGTAAGAATGTTTGTCATACAAACTATAGGGTGGATATATATATATATATTTTACCTTTTAGTGTCAAAACTGAACATAGAAAATAAATTCATGAAGCGGGGATATTTTCTGAGGGTGTCCAGGGCTGCCCGACACCTCTTGTCTACCTTCTCTGTCATAGCCCCATTTAAAACACTCTCTCTGGATGAATACACCAAACCTCACAGTCTTTGCTCTCTTGCTAGGAAGAGCATGTTTCACTCTTGGCTCCTGCTTACACACCTGCTGTCCAGTGGAAACTACTACTGAGGACATTTGAAAATAGTTGTGGTGGTAGCACGTTGTATTTTGGTTGGTGATGCCAGTTAGTCTCTGAAAACTTTCTGTGATGAGTATAAAATTATACACCTTCATCTCCTTTGTTATAGGATCTGGGACGCAGTATGCACTTGATTGCACCAACAATAGAAAATTTCTGGCATCCATGTGAAGAAAGTAAACTATATCTTCCACTTAAACAAATAAAATATCTTTTTGATAAAAGGTGGCTATACGTTTAAGGCTTAGGGAGGAGGAATAATCAAGGAATATAAATGTGTTGATGTCTGCATGCAATTCTGATACTTAACTAGATTTAAAAGTGCTTTGAGAGTCCCCAGAGCTCTGCACCTGCTCCAGATCCACTGGGATTTGGAGCTAAAGCTTCCAAAAACTGTTGTTCTGCTCAGTCCTTCAGCCGTGAAAACCTGTTCTGTTCCGATTGCTAAGATCTAAGCTGTAAGAGCTGCGGGATGGGAATTTTCCTGTTGCTGTTCCAAGAAGTAAAATGTGCCTCACTTGGTCCTACATTGTACCTCCATAAAAATCACTTTGATAAAGAAAGCAGAAGGTCTTTACTTTTTCATGAATTATTGCAGTTCTTTAAGGGCATACGGAGCCATCATCACAGCTGGTCTAGGATTCACAGATATTTTCTTGTTGCCTTTATTTACCATCCAGCTCAATTTATTTAGTACACTATATCTATTCATTTGTGAGACTGCTTTCTGCTTTTATAGACCACTCCTCTTTCTCCTATTTGGATTTATTGATTGATCTCTAGAACAAAGTTGCTAAATTAATTATCTTTGTTGTGATACAACATTTTCTTCCCAACAAAAGGAAAAGATTTGTGCACATATACTGCATGAAATGTGTATTATTTTCTCATTCTTCCACCTTCTCCCCATCCTCTACAACACTGGGGTCAAACTATTATTGGTTATTATACATTCTTTCAGAAATGTCTTTGATTTTCTAAAGCATCTTTTTCTTTTAACTAATCTATACTTTACCAAGATTCTAATTTCCCAAATTCTCATACCAGTTAAATCACATCGTAACTTAATAACTTGTTCATTATTAGAGTAAACAAACAATGTTTTTCAAGAATAAAGACAGTCCTATTTTTGATGGATCCTAATTTGAATTCTTTAAAAACCATTTACATTTTGGATACTTATAAAATTTTCTGTTAAATTAAACATGACTAAGAAAGCCATATATTTTACTTTGCATGATATAAATATAGAATGATTCTCTTTTCATTCTACTTTAATTATTGGCAAATTGAGAAACCATAATTCATTTATTTCTGTGTAGAATTAAAAGAGCAAGGCTGGAATCAGAACAATTATTATGCAAATTGATGGTGTGACCCTGAATTAAACATTTGGCTAATGAATGTATTTTAAATAAAAATCACCTGCACTTTCAAATTTATTTTTGAAATATTTTGACCATATTGGCCAGGCTGGTCTCGAACTCCTGACCTCAGGTGATCTGCCTGCCTCGGCCTCCCAAAGTGCTGGGATTCCAGGCGTGAGCCATTGCTCCGGGCCCATTCTTGTTTTCAAAAGCTCACTCATTTCTGAACTTCTGTGCCAGCGACTTCCTAGGCAAGGAAATGCCAGATGTACCTTTTTTTGGACTCTAGTCCACTCCGGACATATTTTGTCTCCACCGGTAACCGTGGCCGTTGTGTTGAGGAAGGAACAAAAGCAAGAGATTCTCTGAGCAGGTTTCTATGAGCACCAGATTGTCGGCCAGTAGGGGCAACTGCAGGAACTGAAAGTTAATCTCCCCTGGGTATGACACCCACTGTTACTTTCCTCAAAATCTCACTTTCCTCCCCAAGGAAATACGGCTCCCCAGATGAACCACCACGTGGGTTTGGGGATGTGAAAAAGGGAAATGAAAGAGAAGGAATATTTATGATTTCAACCACACTGGGAACTCAAGGAACCTGCTGTAGCCAACTCGAGAAAGAGAGGCCAGGCTAAATTTGGAGAAAAAAGAGATACACAAGTCCCATTTTTAGAATCCAAGAGGCCTGGAGTTTGTATTATTTATTATTATTATTATTATTATTATTATTGTATTTTTTTAGCAGCAACACTCATATGGAAAGTACTTGGACACCTTGGGGACTGTGTGTAAAGTTGACTCCAGTTACGGTGAGTATGGAAGCTCCTATCTCAGGATTCTCGTTTTAGGGAAAATCACTGCTGGTCTGGAATTTTTTTTTTTTTTTTTTTTTTTTTTGAGACGGAGTCTTGCTCATCGCCCAGGCTGGACAGTGCAGTGGTGCGATCCCGGCTCACTGCAAGCTCCGCCTCCTGGGTTCACCCATGCTCCTGCCTCAGCCTCCCGAGTTCCGAGTAGCTGAGACTACAGGCGCCACCACGCCCGGCTAATTTTTTGTATTTTTAGTAAAGATGGGGCTTCACCGTGTTAGCCAGGATGGTCTCGATCTCCTGACCACCTGATCCACCTGCCTCAGCCTCCCAAAGTGCTGGGATTACAGGCGTGAGCCACCGCGCCTGGCCTGCTGGTCTGAATGTAACTCCAGACAGCTCTTTTTTTTTTTTTTTTTTTTGAGATGGAGTCTCGCTCTGTCATCCAGGCTGGAGTGCCATGGCATGATCTCGGCTCACTGCAACCTCCACCTCCCGAGTTCAAGCAATTCTCCTGCCTGAGCCTCCTGAGTAGCTGGGACTACAGATGCACGCCACCATGCCCAGCTACTTTTCATATTTTTAGTAGAGACGGGGTTTCACCATCTTGGCCAGGCTGGTCTTGAACTTCTGACCTCAGGTGATCCACCTGCCTCGGCCTCCCGAAGTGCTGGGATTACAGGCGTGAGCCACCGTGCCCGACCACGGATAGCTCTTTCTAACCAGAATCATCACCCGTATTTCTGAGGCTTGCAGAAAAGATGAATCTTCTTCTCACTCACTTGATTAAAAAAAAAAAGTTGGGGCTCAGCGCGGTGGCTCATGCCTGTAATCCCAGCACTCTGGGAGGCCAAGGTGGGCAGATCACCGGAGGTCAGGAGTTCAAGACAAGCCTGGCCAATATGGTGAAACCCCATCTCTCCTGAAAAAAAAAAAAAAAAAAAATATGGGCCAGGCGTGGGCTCACTGACACCTGTAATCCCAGCACTTTGGGAGGCCGAGGTGGGTGGATCACCTGAGGTCAAGAGTTTGAGACCAGCCTGACCAACATGGTGGTCTACTACTAAAAATACAAAAAATTGTCTCTACTAAAAATACAAAAAATTAGCCAGGCTTGGTGGCATGCGCCTGTAATCCCAGCTACCTGGGAGGCTGAGGCAGGAGAAGCACTTGAACCTGGGAGGCGGAGGCGGAGGCGGAGGTTGCAGTGAGCTGAGATCGTGCCACTGCATGCCAGCCTGGGCAACAAGAGTCAGACTTCATCTTAACACACACACACAAATATATTTACCAACGGGCACACAGGTGATCCTTGTTCCCATCTTCTCCATTTCCATCTCCAGAGGCAGTTAAGTACCTCTTTATTCTGTTTCCTCTCAGAGATACCTCGTGTATGTACATTTCTCCACATGCCGTGCTCTGAGACTCATGGCTGTATTGCAGATAAGTGTTTTTATTTCTCACTTTATTTATGTATTGATTTTCAGTGAACAATTTATTGCACACTTCGATGTCCATACGTCTGTTTGCACACCTGGAAATACAGCTCTATACCACTTTTTTCATTTCCTCATTCTCAAATACATTTTAGACACACTAGGAACATTTCTGCATTTTTTGGTATCAAAATACCCCAATCATCTGCTCCTATGTTGGGTAATATTACCTTTCTGGATCCTCCTCTTGCTCTTTGTTCAGTTTTTACCTAACCTGTCACATCCTCACAAACATTTTTCTTTTTATGACAAACTGGGTTAAGTGATCTTTGCCCCTAGTACTCACTGCTCTTTTCTTTTTTTTTTTTTTAACAGAGTCTCCCTCTGTCACCCAGGATGGAGTGCAGTGGCAAGATCTCGGCTCACTGCAATCTCTCCCTCCTTGATTCAAGTGATTCTCCTGCCTCAGCCTCCCGAGTAGCTGGGATTACAGGTGCACGCCAGCACGCCCAGCTAATTTTTGTATTTTTAGTAGAGACGGGGTTTCACCATGTTGGCCAGGCTGGCACTGGTATTTTTTTTTTAATAAGGACAACACACATTCCAAGACCTCTAGGTAGCTTAAATTTTGTCCATTTATCCCTCTGTGTGTTGTTTTTAAATAATAGTTCAGCTCTTTTGTATTTTTGCTTAATTCATCTGACTTTCTCCATTTCTACCATAAACTGAATGAACAATGGGAGGTTTTGTTCACTGTAGTGTTTCTTATTCCCGAGAAAGTTACTTGGAATCTATGACTAGTCTCTCATTAATTGTAAAACAAAACAGATAAATGGACAGAAGAATAGATAGTGAGATTATTACTTGGATTATTAGTAGTACTATTAAGTTGAACCAGAGAACGCAGGGAGCTGAGTGAGCTACCAAAGACGAAAAGGAAGCTGGGCGCGGTGGCTTATGCCTGTAATCACAGCACTTTGGGAGACCGAGGTGGGCAGATCACCAGGTCAGGAGATCGAGACCATCCTGGCTAACACGGTGAAGCCCTGTCTCTACTAAAAATACAAAAAATTAGCCGGGCGTGGTGGCACGTGCCTGTAATACCAGCTACTCAGGAGGCTGAGGCAGGAGAATTGCTTGAACCTGGGAGGCAGAGGTTGCAGCGAGCCAAGACCACGCCACTGCACTCCAGCCTGGGCGACAGAGCGAGACTTCGTGTCAACAAAAAAAAAAAGAAAGAAAAGGAAAGGCAGCCACAGCCTTTGGCTGATTCACAGTCCTGGCCCTGGGACACCAGGAGTCCTACATGCAGATCTATGGATTCCATATCGACAGCTGATGCATTACTGGAGGTCAAAGGGTGAGGCTTGGGTTTAGCTAATGTTGAGACTCATCTGAGACCAGAGAAGAGCAGAGTTAAGCGTCCCAGAGGCTGGAGATTGTTGTCCTCTGTCCCTGAGTTGTTGTAAAAACCAAACCCGCAGTATCTCTGCGGCTGAGAAGTTGTTTGTGACTTCAACAAGGCCCAGGAACCTGAACACGTTTGAGGAGGGTGCCATAGGGTTCTAAGCCTCAGCTGGGAGTTGAGTTCAGCAAGGATCTCATACAATTCCCCCATGAGAAGGGAGGAGAGTGTGAAGGAGCCAGGGCATAGTGGGTTACACACGCTGGTGGGGGACTGATGGTGAGTTACACACCCTGGGGGGTGGGACAGGGATACAATGGTGGGTTACACGCCCTGGTGGGGGGATACAATGGTGGGTTACACGCCCTGGTGGGGGGATACAATGGTGGCCTGGCTACTCATGCCCCGCCTCATTCTTCTTCATAGGAGTCTGATATGGTTTGGCTCTGTGTCCCCACCCAAATCTCACCTTGAATTCTAATAATCCCCATGTGTCAATCATGAGACCAGGTGGAGAAATTTGGCTCTGTGTCCCCACCCAAATCCCACCTTGAATTGTAATAATCCCCACCTGTCAAGGGTGGGACCAGATGGAGATTACTGAATCATGGGGGCAGTTTTCCCTGTACTGTTCTTGTGATAGTCAGTGAGTTCTCACGAGATCTGATGGTTTTATAAGGGGCTTCCCCCTTCGCTCCACTCTCATTCTCTCTCCTGCTGCCCTGTGAAGAGGTGCCTTCCACCATGATTGTCAGTTTCATGAGGCCTCCCCAGACAGGTAGAACTGTGAGTCAGTTAAACCACTTTTCTTGTAAATTACCCAGTCTCGGATAGTTCTTCCTAGCAGAGTGAGAACAGACTCATACAGAGTGGCTGATCCTCTCAACCATCCTCCGCCAAGTATAGACCCACAGTGAGGAATAACTGGAACTCCCCTTTCCAGAGTGTAGATGTGTAAACACCCATCCAGGGCTTCCAAGGTGAGTGTGATCTGTCTAAGCCCTCACCAAATGCTCCATTCTGTCTACTGACCACGCCCCTCTAGACTCTGCCATGGAGAATCTCATCCCAATGACCATGCTGCCTTGATCCTGGTGGCCTCTGGGGGATGCTCCTTCAGGCTCAGTACAGCCAGAGAAGGCCCCAGATGACTTCCCTCATGAAAACTCAAGATGAGTATGGATTTACTACTTACAGTTTGCAGAACCTTGGAGAATCTGCAGAAAAAAACTGAGATAGGGCCGGAAGAATCTGGAGGAGCTGGAGGCATGTTCTGGGTGAACAGCGTGCTGCTGCATTCAAGAGGACTGTTATTTTTTTCAGGTGCAGGTTGTGCAAGAAGGAGTTAATCTCACAGCTGCAAGGGGGATAACGTTGGGAGGGTTTGCTTGTAAAGGTGGTCCTGAGCTGGCATCTAGTTCCTAAACATGGCTCCTGGAATGTTCCCTATGTTCCTAAGAGATAAACTGGGGTTGTGTGACTGCAGCACTGAATTCTGCTGTGTCTTGACTAGGCTGTTTCTGCAAACAGTGTAGCTCACTGTTGATGAGCTAGTTAAAAAAAAAAAAAAAAGCTGGCAAACACCAGCTTTTCCCTGGTTTCCCTGTGACTGACCCTTATGCCTACGTGGTCCCCCACCTAATAACAACCTTGAACATTGAGTCTTAAGCAGGTTTGCCTGGAACCAACACTTCACATGTGTTGCTACATTTTTTTATGCTGATGGAATGATTAAGACAAGACACAGATTTTCACAGCTTACGACTAGCATTCTTGATCTTAAATTTATTTTGGTAAAGTTTTTTTTTTTTTCCAAAAAGGTAAAAAAAAAAATTACTCTTCTAGAAGGATAAAATGGACACAAGTTTTTATTTAGCTTACTATTAACAAGGAAACGGGAAAAATATTAATACTGAATTCAAAGAATAATCCAAAGAGCAGACATTTATAGGCTGGTAATGTTTAAGGGGATTAAAAAATGAGGCTAATTTTTAAAAATTTTTAGTATAGAGATGGGGTTTCATCATGTTGGCCAGGCTGTTCTTGAATTCCTGATCTCAGGTGATTCACCCGCCTGGGCCTCCCAAAGTGCTGGGATTACAAGTGTGAGCCACCGTGCCCGGCCATAGAATTGATTTTTAAGTGTGTTAATTCTACCCACTACTTTTCACCACAGCAACATCTGCCTATGTCATTTCTAGTCAGCTGTCTCTTCTCAGATATACTGCATGCTGTCCATCTCCCCCATGCACGTGATCTTACAAAGAACACTTCTCCCAGAGTTGACTGAGAAATCGGGCCTGTCCCGAGGGGATGGTTGCAGCCCCTACTGTCCCGGAGCATCAACTCTTCCAAACTTAGCATCTGCCCAAGGTTGTGGCTGGCAAGGCGGAGTCCAATGTGACCTCCCACTCACACGTGGGATAGATGTCCAGGTGTGGCAATACCACACACAGCCTGTTTTTCACACACACACACACACACACACACACACACACAGGGGAGATGGAGCCTCCTCCATAGGGAGGCTCTGAGAGGGAAGGAGGAGCCGTCAGTCCCTCTCACCGGGAAGGGGCTGAATCAGGAAGACCCCGGGTCTGTTTGCTGCTACATCCTGGCCCTTGGTGAGACAACGACAGATTAGATAGATGAAGCCAAAGTGAGGGGAGAGCTCATTTCTGTCTGTAATATCTCCAGAGAGCCTGGTGTTCACCCCCAGGACAAGCCCTGGGGAAATGACAGCTGGGCTCCTGGGGAGGGGCAGTTCCTCTTTCTGTGGGGCTGCTGATGGGATGACCTCGTGATGGGGAGGACTCAGACTCCGTGTGCCTACACACCATGTGTCTGTCTGTCTACGGGCACCGTGCTCACATCTGCCTGCACAGCCAGGGCCAGGAGGAGGAGATGCCATGACCCACATTCTCACAACCCTGCTCTGCTTTGGTGAGATCTTAAGAGGGGGAGGAGAGACCCTAGTCTAAAAGAGAGACCCGAATCCATAGCCAGGCCCTGGTCAATTAGGACACCCCAGGGGCTCAAGGAAAAGAAGACCTGCTCAGGCTTTGGGGGCAAATCTCTCACAGGGAATCTCTTCCAGGGCTGAGCCTGGGCCCCAGGACCCACGTGCAGGCAGGTGAGTCTGTCCCCAGCTGTCCCAGGTCCCTCCTCCTCTCTGGGGACAAGGGACCACCCCTGGGCAGGTGGGGGTGGAGACAACAGTTCTGGGCTGACTGATGGGGATGACGGGGGGTCCTGGGGCTGAGAGCCGGAATCTGAGGGTTGGGGACATCTTCAGACCTAACCTGTGGTTTCCTTCCAGAGAACCTACTCAAACCCATCCTGTGGGCCGAGCCAGGTCCCGTGATCATCTGGAAAAAGCCCGTGACCATCTGGTGTCAGGGCGCCCTGGAGGCCCAGGAGTACCGTCTGGATAAAGAGGGAAACTCAATGTCGAGGCACATGTTAAAAACACTGGAGTCCGAAAACAAGGTCAAATTCTCCATCCCATCCATGATGTGGGAACACGCAGGGCGATATCACTGTTACTATCAGAGCCCTGCAGGCTGGTCAGAGCCCAGCGACCCCCTGGAGCTGGTGGTGACAGGTGAGAGGACACTCAGGGGTCCCAGCCCCAGGCTCTGCCCTCGGGAAGCGGGTCAGCTCTCAGCTCTCAAGGGGTCTCCCTTCTCACAGCCCAGCCTTGTGGGATAAAGTGGGAGGTGTGAGCCCCACGTAAACACAGCTGCCCTTTGCTCTCCTGAAAGCCTACAGCAGACCCAGCCTGTCCGCCCTGCCGAGCCCTGTGGTGACCTCAGGAGTGAACGTGACCCTCCGGTGTGCCTCACGGCTGGGACTGGGCAGGTTCACTCTGATCGAGGAAGGAGACCACAGGCTCTCCTGGACCCTGGACTCACACCAACACAACCATGGAAAGTTCCAGGCCCTGTTCCCCGTGGGTCCCCTGACCTTCAGCAACAGGGGTACGTTCAGATGCTACGGCTATGAAAACAACACCCCGTACGTGTGGTCAGAACCCAGTGACCCCCTGCAGCTACTGGTGTCAGGTAAGAAGCCGTAGCTTTTCCTTACACAAAGTCAGGGCAGCGGCTGAGCTGTTGGGAGCCTTACCCTCAGGCTAGCCCACGAACAAGAAAAGACGAGGGGAAGACGGGGGCCCTGGGGACACAAATACAGGATGAGAAAAAAACAAGGACACTGGAAACCCTAGTGAGGAAGGCTGCAGAAGAAAGGGGCGCGGGAGGAACCAGCACCTCCAAGTCCCAACTTGACTTTCCCTCCAGGTGTGTCTAGGAAGCCCTCCCTCCTGACCCTGCAGGGCCCTGTCGTGGCCCCCGGAGAGAACCTGACCCTGCAGTGTGGCTCTGATGTCGGCTACATCAGATACGCTCTGTACAAGGAGGGGGGCGATGGCCTCCCCCAGCGCCCTGGACAGCAGTCCCAGGCTGGGCTCTCCCAGGCCAGCTTCACCCTCAACCCTGTGAGGGGCTCCCACGGGGGCCAGTACAGATGCTACGGTGCACACAATGTCTCCTCCAAGTGGTCGGCCCCCAGTGACCCCCTGGACATCCTGATCGCAGGTGAGGAGCCCAGCGGGTTGTCAGGCACCCAGGGTCTGCACAGGCCCTGCCGGGGGAGCCCAAGTGGTGATGGCCGGGATGGGGCCGGGGAGTTCCCAAGGGAAGGAAAGACAGACAGAGACAGGGGATGGGCGGGGAGGGGAGACTCAGACTGAGGGTCCCAGAGAGAGGCCTGGGGGTGGCTCAGCTCAGAACGAGGTGGGGCAACCCTTCACCCATTCTTCTTGTCTCTAGGACAGATCCCTGACAGACCCTCCCTCTCAGTGCAGCTGGGCCCCACGGTGGCCTCAGGAGAGAAGGTGACCCTGCTGTGTCAGTCATGGGGTCCGATGTTCACTTTCCTTCTGGCCAAGGAGGGGGCAGCCCATCCCCCGCTGCGTCTAAGATCCACTTACAGAGCTCAGCAGTACCAGGCTGAATTCCCCATGAGTCCCGTGACCTTGGCCCACGCGGGGACCTACAGGTGCTACGGCTCACGCAGCTCCGACCCCTACCTGCTGTCTCACTCCAGTGAGCCCCTGGAGCTCGTGGTTTCAGGTGAGGGCCCTGACCCTGTCCTCTCTGAGCTCGAAGAGGTTCTTGGAAATGAAAAAGGAGAGCTTCCAAGGGAATGTCCGTCCGTCTGTCTCACTTGCCCACTCCTCTTCTTCCTCCATCAGCACCAGCCTCTCTGAGCCCTGAGCCTCTCTCAGCGCAGGCCCTGCCCCCAAGAGAGCTCAGGACACTAGGAAAACAGGAGAGTGAAGGGGGAGGGTCCAGCCCATGGGAGGGTGGAAATACACAGGAACCTCCGACCCAGGGGAAGGTCTAGCCAGGGGAGTGTGGAAATAGATGGGGACATCCCACCCTGGGCTCCCAGCCCTGAAGTCTCAGTAGGGTAAAGAGTGGAGAGGACTGGAAGGAGGTGGGGGTGAGCCTCGGAGGAGATGAGATTAGACTGAGGGTGGAAGACGGAGGCCCCACATGCTCCCCTCCTGATGTCTCCATCTCAGAATCAACGTCTGGGTGTCCCAACCTCTAAGTCCTGACCCCATGGGAGATGAAAGTGCAGTTACTCTGACCCAGTATAATATTCTAGACTTGTCTCAACCTTATCTCCAATATTCAGGAAAGGGGTCTATTCCCCAGAGGAGCAGAGGGGAGAGTGGACAATAGGGGCATGGTCCACGTGGCTTCCTGTGGCCCCAAGGATGGGGCAGGTGTTCCCTCTGTGGTGGTCAGAGGGGAGGGAGGTGTCCTAGGACCAGGCAGGAAGGAGGGGGCAGTGATGATGGGCAGAGGAGTTAGGTCAGTCCTCCCCTATCTGAGCAGGATTTGGGGTCCGGGGGTCCAGGCCTGACATGGACAAGGGGAAGACGCTGAGGCTGATGTTTATATCAACCATAAAAAACTGGAAATTTCACTTTTATATTTCCAAATTGTAAGCCCCTCTTTCTCACCTCAACTATGAATATATATGTAGTTACATTATATTTTTTAAAACAAATATCTAAAGCCACATATACATATGTGTCTACAATCATTGTATTAATCAGTTCTCACACTGCTATAAAGAACTACCTGATGGGCCAGGTGCGGTGGCTCACACCTGTAATCCCAGCACTTTGGGAGGCCGAGGCAGGTGGATCATGAGGTCAGGAGATCGAGACCATCCTGGCTAACACGGTGAAACTCCATCTCTACTAAACATGAAAAAATTAGCCGGGCGTGGTGGTGGGTGCCTGTAGTCCCAGCTACTTGGGAGGCTGAGGCAGCAGAATAGCGTGAACCTGGGAAGCGGAGCTTGCAGTGAGCTGAGATCGCACCACTGCACTCCAGCCTGGGCGACAGAGCGAGACTCCCCTTCAAAAAAAAAAAAAAAAGAACTACCTGAGGCTGGGCACAATGGCTCATGCCTGTAATCCCAGCACTTTGGGAGGCCAAGGCAGGCAGATCACCTGAGGTCAGGAGTTAAAGACCAGCCTGGCCAACATGGCGAAACCCTGTCTCTACTAAAAATACAAAAATTAGCTGGTCGTGGTGGCAGGTGCCTGTAATCCCAACTACCCAGGAGGCTGAGGCAGGAGAATCTCTGGAACCTCGGAGGCAGAGGCTGCAGTGAGCTGAGATCGCGCCATTGCTCTCCAGCCTGGGGGACAGACAAAGACTCTGTCTCAAAAACAAACAAACAAACAGAAACCTACCTGAGATTGGGTAATTTATAAAGGAAAGAGGTTTAACTGACTCACCTTTCCACAGGCCATACAGGAAGCATGGCTGGGGAGGCCTCAGGAAACACAATCATGGCGGAAGGTGGAGGGAAAGCAGGCACGTCTTCTATGGCTGGAATAGGAGGAAGAGAGAGGACGGGGAGGTGTTGCCCACTTTTAAATAACAAGATCTCATGACAACTCACTATCACGAGAGCAGCAAGGGGGAAGTCGGCTCCCACGAACCAGTTACCTCCCACTGGGCCTCTCCTCCAACACTGGGGATTAACATTCAACATGAGATTTCAAAGGGACACAAATGCAAACCATGTTAATCACATATATTTCATAAGCCATGTTAATCACATATATTTTATATGAATATATGTACTATGTACATATGTAGACACAAACATATATTCAAGTATTCATTCCTATGCTTAATATTTTCCATCATTTTTTAAATATTTATTTGTTTTTATTTTTTATTTTAAGTTTGGGTATGTTTTTAAATATTTGCTTTCACCTTCCAATCTAGGTTCATACTTCAAAAAAGCAGAAATGATGTTTTTCTGTCCCGCTCAGTCATTATCATTTAGAAAAAAATATTTTCATATTTAAGTATATCACATTGTTGGTGTTCCTAACTATACGAAGAATTAGTTAACAAGACAGTAAATGAATGATGAAACTGCAGGGGAGCTGGCTGAGGCAGCACGCAGCAGGGGCCATCGCAGCCTTCAGTCCTTGTACTCCTGACTTTCAAGAGCCACTGAGGACCAGCTCCTCATCCACAGAGACTGGGTCCTCATCCACTGAAAAATGGAAATTTCTATCCCTGGGGGAATTAGTTTTTATGTTTTTGTTGCACAAGATTGCACATCCAAGACAGCACACAAGAGCTCAATTCTTTCTAGTTGGGAGATCATTCTTCTCACTAGTCCTGAGCTCTTGGGCTCAAGGAAACGTTGTTCCAAAGTGACTCAGACACAAGATCTGAATTCCCAGAGCAGAGAGAGGTTGAAAAACCCAATGACATACCAGGGGAGGCCTGCTAGAGCAGAGAATGTGTTCACTAAGGATCTACATAAAGCCACACCATGAGAGATGGAGGAATATAAGAAAGCAGAGCCCAGGGGAGAGGCTCTTCAGCTTCTCACCAACATCCTTGTTCTTTGATTTTTAGGAGCAACTGAGACCCTCAGTCCAGCACAAAATAAGTCAGATTCTAAGACTGGTGAGTGAGGAGATGCTCCCAGTTATGGGGCTGGGCACAGAGGGTCCTGTCAAGGGGAGGTGGGTGCCCTGGGTGGACATTCAGGGGTCCTGGGTAATCATGATCTGCCCTGACCTCTGTGACCTCTTTGTCCACCATCCCTAGCCCCACACCTCCAGGATTACACAGTGGAGAATCTCATCCGCATGGGTATAGCTGGCTTGGTCCTGGTATTCCTTGGGATTCTGTTATTTGAGGCTCAGCAGAGCCAGAGAAGCCCCACAAGGTGCAGCCGGGAGGTGAACAGCAGAGAAGACAATGCACCCTTCAGAGTGGTTGGGCCCTGGGAACAGATCTGATGATCCCAGGAGGTTCTGCAAGACTGGGGCAGCAGTTGGGGAAGTGTCTGCTGAGAATATCAAGGGGAAGAAGCATGGGTCAGGTGCAGGAAGGTGTCTGTAGAAGATGCTTCCTCCATTAAACTGTGGTGCTTTCCTCCTCATTGTTGACTCTCCTTGACTGCCCCTCCCTTCCTTTTTCTTCCCTATGATGGAAGGCTTTGCCCCTATGGTGAGTTTGGGTCTGCCCCACTGCTCCACTTTCAGGTAATACATCTTTCTTTATTTCTAGCTAGTGCATTTTCTGATGTGTATTACTGGGACTATCTTTTCAGCTCATAACATGGAATTTGCTTTTGATAATTAAATCCATGTGCAAAAATCAGATTTGCATTTGCAAAATTTAAGTTCAAAGTGATGCCCTACCACCTGTCACTCTCCATCTGTTGTTTCTCTAGAAATACAGTCACTAGGAATCAAAAGAGAGGTGTCTGATGGAAAAGCCTGCTGTTGTGCCCATAGACTGGCTTCCTGAACGACGACAAAAACGTTTTCTAAAAAGCATCTATTTGTGGAATTTGTTGATGACTGTGGTATAAACGCTCCCTTCATGGGCAGCTTCAAGATTCTCACATGACTGCACCTTCCCCGACCTGCTGTCACACCCCAGTCAGAGCTGGTGGTCTTGGGTTGATCTTGGGTGAAAGGTCCTGACCCTGCCCTCTCTAAGTTGGAAGGTTCGGCTCAGGCCCTGCCCCCAGGAGCGCTCTGGGCAGAGATGGAGTGAAGGGGGCTCTGAGGGAGGCTCGGCCACAGAGGAATTCGCCCCTCAGAGGAGAGGAGGCCAACAGGGGTGCTCCCTCTTCTCCTTCACCTGGAGTCCAGCAGGTGCTAGGTGGGAAGAGGGAGGGTCTTGGAGAGGCCACCGGGCAGATGGAGGGGAGAGCTTTGAGTGGAGGTGGGGCCTGCAGGATAGCTCCAATTCCTCAGTCCCTTTCTGTGCCCATTCCCAGGACCTCCAGGGATCCCAGCCCCCAATCCACAGGCTCCTCCTCCACACCGGGTGAGTCACTGAGGCCTCTGGGCTCGGAGAGAGGGCGGCCTCCTGCAGGGCAGTCCTGAGTCTCCCAGAGGATCCCATTCCCCTCAAGGACTCAAGCACCGTCTTCCCTCTAGAGCCAGAGGAGGGGCCACAGGCTCCCAGGGGCTCAGGCTGGGCTGGTGAGGGTCGAGGCAGAGGGAGATGCTGGGGCCAGCCTGGGGAAGGAGCAGCCAGGCTGACGTGGGGAGCAGGGCAGTCCCAGCCCTCCCCTGCCTGTCCTGACCTAACAGGCCATGAGGACCAGCCCCTCACCCCCATGGGGTCAGGCTTCCACAGGGGTGAGTGCAGGGCTTTGAGTGGGAGGTGAGTGGGGTCCAGGGGAGCAAGGGCTGAGTTCTGTCATCAGTTTGAGGCTCCTCTGGTGATGGTGACATGGATAGGCCCCTCCCCTGCCTGGGCCTCAGTTTCTCCAAGTGTAAAGGCAAGAGGCCTCTGGGTGGGGAAGTTCCTTTCAGCTCTGACTCCCAGCTGGGACCTCCTGGGTGAGGACACCTCCCAGGGAAGCCTCCCAGGACCCGATTCCATAGGGGCCTGTCCTTTCCCACCTGCAGCAGTGACGGTGACCTGGGGCAGGGGAGGGGAGCAGAGGCTCATGTGGAGGAGGCTCATGTGTCCAGAGGGTCTGGGATCCTCCCAAGCCACCCCCCTCCCCACCCAGGGAAAACCAGAGCCAAGCCCAGGGAAAAGCAGTTTCCCTTCCTGTGGGTCCACAGCTGTGGGGACCTGGACGGGCAGCAGCAGGCTCTGAGTGACCACATCCGTGTACCTCTCTGTCTTGGAGGGTCCTGCGGTCTCCTCTCCCACAGCTGGAGCCCCCAGAGCAGGCATCACCATGTTCGTGCTTCTCTGCCTCAGTCAGTGATGGAGGGAGAAGGGGCTACCAGGTTCTCCACGAGCCTCCCTCTTACTCCAGCCCCTGGGCTCTCGGGGTTGGGGGGCACAGTCTTTCGGGGCTGAGGGTGATAAAACAGGGACGGGTTTTGGACTAAGCTGGAGGACCGGGAGTGAAAGAGATCTTGGGATCCAGTCTCTGGTTCCATTTCAGGAACCATTCCTTCCCCAAACCCTCCCCATGGGCTGAGACAGGCTCTGTGATCACCTGGGAGAGGCCTGTGTGTCTGGTGTCAGGGGAACCTGGAGGCCCAGGAGTACCGACTGGATAAAAAGAGGGAAGCCCAGGGCGGGGTGCGGTGGCTCACGCCTGTAATCCCAGCACTTTGGGAGGCCGAGGCGGGCAGATCATGAGGTCAAGAGATTGAGACCAGCCTGGCCAACATGGTGAAACCCCGTCTCTACTAAAAATACAAAAATTAGCTGGGTGTGGTGGCGGGCACCTGTAGTCCCAACTACTTGGGAGGCTGAGGCAGGAGAATTGCTTGAACCTGGGAGGTGGAAGTTTCACTGAGCCGAGATTGTGCCACTGCACTCCAGCCTGGTAACAGAGCAAGACTCCATCTACGAAACATTTTAAAAAAAAAAAAAAAAAAAAAAAAAAAAGGAGGGAAGCCCAGTGCCCTGGGACAGACAGAGCCCAGTGCAGCCTGGAGACAGGCTGAGTTCTCCTATCACGTCCATAACAAATGAATATGTAGGATGACATTACTGTCACTATTTCAGCCCCAGTGACTTGTCAGAGCTCACTGACCCCCTGGAGCTGGTGGTGACAGGTGGGAGGACACCTTGGGGTCCCAGCCCCAGGCTCTGCCCTCAGGAAAGGGGTCTGCTCTCAGGGGTGTCTCTCCCTCACAGCCCAGCCCTAAGGGATATGGTGGGAGGCTTGAGCCTCAGAGATCACACGGCCTCCTTCTCTCCTAGGATTCTACAGCCAATCTACCTTCTCAGCCCCCCTGAGCCTGTTGTGACTTTAAGAGAGGACCCTCCAGTGTGGCTCACGGCTGCAACTGGACAGATTCATTCTGACTGAGGAAGGAGAACTCAGTCTCTCCTGCACCCTAGACTCTCAGCAACACCCTAGTGGACAGTCCCAAGCCCTGTTCCCTGTGGGCCCCATGACCCTCAGCCACAGGTGGGTGTTCGGATGCTATGGCAGTAACAGGAACACTCTTCAGGTGTGGTTGGACCCCAGCAACTCCCTGGGGCTCTTGTTCTCAGGTGAGGAAGTTGGAACACCCTTCAGGTGTGGTCGAACCCAGCGACTCCCTGAGGCTCCTGTTCTTAGGTGAGGAAGTCCTGTCTTAACCCCAAACGTTCTTTGAGGCATCAGACAGGTTGCTGTGGATCTCACTCCCAGGCAAGCCCCAAGTGTGAGGGTGGAATGAGGGGAACAAGGGCTTCTGGGGCCAGAGACATAGAGTGTAAGTGACAGTGAGATCTGCAGAGCCAGAGGAGGACAAGGGATGTATTTGACTAAAAACTAAACTAAAGGCAGGTAGCCTGGCGCCTAGGAACCAGACCCGAAAGCAGGCCTGGGCCTGCCTGACCTAAGCCTGGCAGTTAAAATTCGACCCCTGACCTAGCAACTGTTGTTATCTGTAGATTCCAGGCGTTGTCTGGAAGGACATTGTGAAACCTCCCGTTCTGTTCTGTTTCACTCTGACCACCGGTGCTCTGCTCGCAGTCCCTGTCACGTACCCCCTGGCTTGGTCAATCAGATCACGACCTTCTCACGCAGACTCCCTTAGAGTCGTGAGCCCTTCAAAGGGACAGAAGTTGAGCACCTGACGGGCTCCCAGCTGATTAAAGCCACTCCCTTCACTATCTCGGTGTCTGAGGGGTTTTGTCCGCGGCTCGTCGTGCTACACATGAAGAAACACCAGAGCACGGTGGTTCACACCTGTAATCCCAGCACTTGGGGAGGCCGAGGCGGGAGGACTGCTTAAGCCCAGGAGTTCGAGACCAGCCTGGGCAACATGGTGAGACGTCCTCTCTACTGAAAATACAAAAATTAGTGGAGTGTGTTGGCGCACACCTAGAGTCCCAGCTACTTCAGGGGCTGAGGTGGGAGGATCACAGGGGAGATGCCTGACCACCCCCTGGTCTCAACTCCAGGCAACGGGACGACGACGGAAGTGAGCTGCTTCACCCACAGGGTGCCCTGGCCATTCAGAATTTCCAAACCTCCCACTCTAGGGCATGCAGATGCACAGCAAAGACTCCATTTGGTAGCAGTTATGCAACAACTTGTATTCAGATAATCTCACATGAAATAAAATTAAAGTTAAATTAAGTATAATAAAACCAACATCTGGACAGAGTTTATTTTTGGAAGAAGTTTAAGCAAAGGCAGTCATAAGCATGTAAATAAATTCCAACTCATTTACTAATTGTAAATTATTTTTATTTGTAACATTTATTTGTAAAAATTATTTGTAAACTCATTGTAAATTAAAATATTAAATTTACAGTGGACATGCAAAAAAACTTGTAAATAAATGCATTATGAAGTAATACTAATTTCTTTATTGGGTGTCAAAGGAAACTTGTAACTTAAGACACTTTTATTTTACCAACAAATAACAATTATCATGAAGAGAAAATGGGCCAGGTGCGGTGACTCACGCCTGTAATCCCAGCACTTTGGGAGGCAGAGGTGGGCGGATCACCTGAGATCAGGAGTTTGAGACCAGCCTGGCCAACATGGTGAAACCGTGTCTCTACTAAAAGTGCAAAAATTAACTCGGGAGGCTGAGGCAGGAGAATGGCGTGAACCCGGCAGGCGGAGCTTGCAGTGAGCTGAGATCCGGCCACTGCACTCCAGCCTGGGCGACAGAGCGAGACTCCGTCTCAAAAAAAAAAAAAAAAAAAATGCAAAAATTAGCTGGGCGTGGTGGCAGGCACCTGTAATCCCAGCTACTCAGGAGGCTGAGGCAGGAGAATCGCTTGAACCCGGGAGGCAGAGGTTGCAGTGAGCTGAGATCGCACCATTTACACTCCAGCCTGGGTGACAGAGCAAGACTCCATTTCCAAAAAAAAAAAGTGTATGTATCAGCAAAGAATGAAGGAGGCATCTGGGGAAAGTGTGGCTGGGTGAAGGCCGAGAGTTGACCCACCTACTCACACCTGCACACACATGCACGAGTATGCATACACTCACATTCACACATGCACATTTGCACACATATGCACACACCCACATGCACACACATGCACACAGACACATCAGGAGAGCCCCAAGTCCGCCATAAGCTGGGACATGTTGGTGTCTCCACTACACCCACAGGGTCAGATGCTGTCACTACTGAGACTAAAACAGAAAATCACTCTGTGAGACACTAGGGGGCGAGATCATCTCATTTAGCTTAATTTGTGTGCATGTCTTCAAAAAAGAAACAGTAACGCTCGTGTACTCACGTATATACACATACGCATATGTGCACACATATACCCACACACACGCACACATGTGTCCACACACACATATATACTCACACACATGCACACAAACACATATATACGCCCACACACATGCATACATGGGCACACACACATATATACACACACACATATATCTCTACACACATATGTATCCACACACATGCACACGTGCACATGCATATATACCCACACATACACCCCACACACATGCACACACTCACATATATGCCCCCACACACATGCTCACACATATATACCCACATACAAACATACCCACACACACACGCACACGCACATATATATCCACACACACGCNTTTTTTTTTTTTTTTTTTTTTTTGAGACGGAGTCTCGCTGTGTCGCCCAGGCTGGAGTGCAGTGGCGCGATCTCGGCTCACTGCAAGCTCCGCCTCCCGGGTTCACGCCATTCTCCCGCCTCAGCCTCCGAGTAGCTGGGACTATAGGCGCCCGCCACCACGCCCGGCTAGTTTTTTGTATTTTTAGTAGAGACGGGGTTTCACCATGTTAGCCAGGATGGTCTCGATCTCCTGACCTCGTGATCCACCCGCCTCGGCCTCCCAAAGTGCTGGGATTACAGGCTTGAGCCACCGCGCCCGGCCCCCACACACATATATACTCACACACATGCACACGTGCACATGCAGATATATATCCACACACAAGCACATGTTCACACACACATACCAAGACACACATGCACACACCTATATACCCACACACATGCACACATGCACATGCACATGTATACACGCACATGCACATATACCCACATGCACACTCACACACACATACAGCCACACACATGCACACACATATATACCCACACACATGCACACACATATACCCACACACATGCACATGTGCACACGCACATATATGCCCACACACACACAACGCTCACACACACATACACTCACACACACATACACACACCTATACCCACACACACGCACACACATACTCACATACTAACACAAGCTTTATATACTTTCACTTGCACGCAGTACTATTTAACTTTTCACTTGTTAATTTCTTAAGGGGTGGAGTACATCTCATTGGGTTTTTAATGATGCTTCAATTAAATAAAACAGAGTTTGTTCAATGGAAAATGCCAGACAAATGCTGACTGTTGTTATCTTTTCTATTTTCGATGCATGTGTATTTTGGCTTTTTTTTTCTAACACGAAAAATAATTTACAAGCCCTTTTGTAAGCTGCATGTTCACTTAAATATCCTACGAAGGTAGCCTGCCCCGTTACTCTCCTGCAACAACCACTCATACATAGGTTGTCGCACATCCCACTCAGCACACACCTTCCTTGAAGACCTTCGGTTTGTGTGATAATGTGCCCTCGCTCTCTCCCTGCCAGCCTTTCCCACGTAGAGAGACAGTTTAAAATGTTTCACTATTTTTAGGCAGTCCCTGGCACTATGTATTCACCGTGCCTGTTTTTAGGCAGTCCCTGGCACTACTGTATTCACTGTGCCTATTTTTAAGCAGTCCCTGACACTACCGTGTTCACTGTGCCTATTTTTAGACAGTCCCTGGCACTAGGTATTCACTGTGCCTATTTTTAGACAGTCCCTGGCACTACCGTATTCACCGTGCTTTAGTGTCCCTGCATATGGTGAGTTTTCACAGGTATTTGATTGCTACCTTTTCTTCCTGTTTTTTTGGGAATTGAGGGTGGTCGTTTTCACACAGAAAGAGAAGTTTTTCCCAGGGACAGTGATTCTGACCGCAAAGCTGAGATACCCTGAGCATGTGAGGGATGCTGTGGGTGGCATCCACAGCACCCAGACCTCCAGGGCCACTTCCTGAGTTCTGTCCACTGCAGATGCCAAAGGTCTGGACTTCCCTTTCTCAGAGCCTTGCGTCAGCTGGGCAGGGTATTGAAGAAAAGATTATCCAATGGCCTTTGTTAAATCACAGTAAGGGGGACTTTATTCACAACCATCACTGTGGATGGAGGGACCACGGGGATGGGATTTTGCAGTGTGGGAAATAAAACGGGTTCAACCTCAAATACACCATGAACAAGGGAGAATTTATGCCAAGGAGCAGGGAGGGAGAGGTCAGTGGATGAGACATTACAATCAGGAAACCTCATAGGTGTGGGGATTCTGGCTAAACCAGGATTCTTGCTGAAGGTGGGCAAGGGTGACTGGACATCACGTGGAGGATGAGGAACCTGATCACATATCAACGGTGAGCAGATAACTAGGGTTAAACTGACTTAGCAGGATTCTTGCTGCAGTTGGACAAGGAAGAGACAAACACAGAGGCCCAGAAGTCAGGGCTAGTTGGAAAAGAGCTCAGAAGCACCTGAGATGAGCATGATCAAGGAGAGCATCTCTGTGAAGGGAGAACGTGGGCCTGGGCAGGTGTTGGGTAAGTGAGTGTGGAGAGTTCAGTCCAGGAACCATAAAGCACATGGGCCTTGATGTATGGTGAGATCACAGACCCAAGAATCTTATTCTCTTTTTACTGAAGAAATGTGATCACTAGGGCTGTCTCTCTTGAGCTGGAGAATGAAGTCTCGGGAAACTCACAACTCTGTGCCTTTGCAGAGGCTGAGTTCACCTGGTACCAGGAGGACACTACAGCCAGTACTGTGGGCCTCTCCTTCACCTCTACCAGACCACACCTTGCTAACCCAAAGAACCTGAAAAAACAACTTTTCCAGGACCTTAACTCTGCCTGGGAGTACCCCCGCCGGTGCCCTGGCTTCTACTGGCAATTCCCTTGGCTATGATTTGGAGAAGTCTCGGGCTCTTAACTCCATGCCCTGATTCCTTGGTCCATCTCCTCTACTTGGTGATGGCCCCTTGCCTGGGAGGTCACCATGACCTCAGAAGCCCCAGGGTGAGGTGGAGTTCTCAGCTTCCTCCCCCGTGTGAGCAGGTGATGGAATTTCAAAGCAGGCCACTGCAGATTTCAGGATCCAAGGCATGTCTTTACCTATCTGGAAGCACTGTGGCAAATAGAAAATTCAAAAAGAATGAAGATCTACAGAAATGTAGTCTTTCGGCGCTATCAAAGGAGCTCTTAAGAGTGGCCTGAGAGTAAAGTGTAGACTTCCGCGAATGCACAGATAGAGGAAATGATGAAGATTCCCAGTCTTCAGGGATGGGGCTAGGCGGCCACCCTTCCCTATTCACAGAACCCATGTTCTGTACCATAAATGGGCAAGGGAAGCCCGTCAGGGCACCGACCAGAATCCACCACCATCCCAGGCCTATCTAGGTGTCTGCAGGATCCTCAGTCCAGGAAGCCCCATCCACAAATGTTTGCACATTGTTTCTTTAGTGCATTCACATCTGCAGACTAGGGAGCATTCAGTTTAGAATGAGGACATTTGAAAGCATCAGACTGGCCATGTCCAGCCTCCTCCCTCAGTTCTGCACGCTGCTGCAGTTCCCTCTAATGACGGGATATAACCTGGGGCCAGGTGAGAGAGCAGAACTCAGGTATCAGAGTCACATCCCAGTGACACAAGGTGTCAGGGACAGGAACATGCTGTCCTACCCCCCACTCCATCCCTCCACAGCCCAGCAGGGCCAGCTCTGAGCCCACCCAATACTAGGCTGAGAAGGGGCAGGGACAAGGACATAATAGCCCCACCTAGGGTGCAGCCCCCCCTGGAGAACACGAACAGAACTAGGATGAGTATCCTCTCAATGTGCCAAATCCCTCTGTGCTATGCATCTTGCAGATATGACAATATGAAGTTGTCAGGATAATTTTATGGTTCCTTTTTTTGCCTGTGGGGAATCTAAGCATTTGTGTGGAAATGTGTTGCCAGAGAACCATCAGCCTATTAGAAGCTGAAGCCCAGCCAGTAAGTTTCCCAGGCCCCATTATACCCTGTCTGTCCATCCATCCATCCATACATACATACCTCCATCCACCCATCCATCCGTGCATCCATGTATCCATCCATCTATCCATACATCCATCTATTCATCATTTATTTATCCAACCACCCACCCACCCACCCATCCATCCATCCATTCATCCACCCACCCATCCATCCATCTATCCATGTATCCATCCATCCATTATTCATTTATCCATCCATCCATCCATGCATGCATCCATCCACCTCCCCATCCATTTATTTATCCATCCACCCACCCATCCATCCATCCATCCACTCACCCATCCATCCATCTATCCATGTATCCATCCATCCATCTATCCATGTATTCATCCATCCATCTTGCCTCCATCCATCCATGCACACATCCATCCATCCATCCATGCATCCATCTATCCATCCATTTATTTATCCGTCCATCCATCCATCCATCCACCCATCCATCCATCGATCTATCCATGTATCTATCCATCCATCCATCCATCTTGCATACATTCATCCTTCATCTCTCATCTATCTATCTGTCACCAGTTAACAATGTGTGGGTTTTATCTGGATATGGGCTCAGCCTAGTTATGAAATATCTCACTAGAAACGCCTTGCAGAAACTAAGGCCTCCCTGTGGTCACACAGCGGAAGCTGAATTTGGACTGAGAGCTGACAGCCTTCCTTCCTGTGAGGCATGTATGTTGAGTCCTGTCATGAGGCCCTGTGAGAACATTTTGCACTCTTCTGGACTGCAGGACCTGTCCTGACATCACAAGACAAGGACAGAGAGGACTGGAGAGGCTGAGCCATGAACCTCCCTCCCACCACCTTCCTGGGCCTCAGTGAGTTTGGGAACAAAGGTGGGAATTGAGAAACAGAGGGGTGAACGGCTTGGGGAGGGGGTCCAGGCCCTATCTGTGGCCCAAGATGATCTGATGCCCTGGGAGAGGAGAGTCACCCTCTGCAGGTACCTGCCCGCTTGGGGTCACCTGGGTCCGAGGTGATCACAGAGGTACCTGAGGCCTCTTATATATCACAGAAATTAGAGATGGGGTTGGGTTCAACATAAGACAGGCAGAGGAGTATTTGGTAGAGGCGTTTCCTTGGAACTTTGCCTGGGGAAGGAAACCATCCTACTGAGAGTTAAGGTTGATGAGGGTGGTTTGGAGACTACAGGCAGCTCAATCTTTTCCCTCATCACACTGACCCTTGGCTCCAGTTGAAGGCTGACCGGTGGTGGGTGGTGTTCTCACTAGGGCTTCTCTTCCAGTGCTCTGCCTGGCCCAGATGATCCACACACAGGAAGGTGAGTCACGTCTGCAGGACTCCCCACCCCAACCCCGAGGGTCACTCTGGGTGGGAGTCATGTGGACTCTGGGAGGCATCCAACACCAATTTACACAACGCGAACGTCCCCCTCAGTCCTCTCCCGACAGCTCCACATACCTGCAAGATACCAATAGTTGATTTCAAGAACCTCCAAAACTGGACCTCTGCTTGTCACCCACACAAGGGTGATTCTCCATCACCCTCCACCCTGCTTTCTTTCTCAGTGGCTGTCCTGGACCAGATAGCAGATATCTGGTCCTGGACCAAATAGCAGACAGGTATCCTGGATTCTTCTTTTGTTAACTCGCCTTTAACCAATCAGAGAATTCTGTTGATTTTTACCCCCGATACGTTCTGGAGAACCTCTGCCCACATTTCTTGCCAGAAAGAAAACCCACTTCCCCTGTCTAGAGGGGAACCAGAGATCATGTGACAGCTCCAGCATGTCCCGAGGGCTGCAGGTCCCCAGTTCCCTCTTTCTGACCTGTAATCTTAGTTGTAGGCCACTAGAACTAAGCTCACCTCTTGATGCAAAATGGCTGTTGTTGCTCCAGCCATCACATTTATTTGCAGGCTAGAAGGGAAGGAAAGGCAGATTTTTTTTTTTCTTTTTTGAGATGGACTCTCCCTCTGTCGCCCAGCCTATAGTGCAGTGGCACCATCTCGGCTCACTGCAACCTCCGCCTCCCAGGTTCAAGCAATTCTCCTGCCTCAGCCTCCCGAGTAGCTGGGATTACAGGTGGACACCACCATGCCCGGCTAATTTTTATCTTTTTAGTAGAGACGAGGTTTCACCATGTTGGCCAGGCTGGTCTTGAACTCCTGACCTCAGGTGATCCACCCGCCTTGGCCTCCCAAAGTGCTGGGATTACAGGCGTGAGCCACCGCGCCCAGCCAGATTTTTTTTTTCCCAACAAAGGGCCCTCCTGGCCTAATTAATGCTCTTTAACATCCCTTCTGGGGAATTTCACCAACAAGGCTCCATCTCATTGGCACAGACACCATCACGCGGCTGCACAGAACTGATCCTGGGATTGTGAAGTATGCTGTTCTATTCCGTAAAGCACTACACCCAGCTCAAGAGTGCTCTGACTCAAACGAGGGCACCAAGTGCCGATGCGCTGGAGGTCATGGCAGTCTCTGCATTATTTCCTTCCTGCCCTTCACAAGGAGGGGAAGCCCATTCCTCATGGAGGACACTAACATCCTGCTCTGCTTCCCTCCTAGGGCCCCTGCCCAGACCCTCCATCTCGGCTGAGCCAGGCACCGTGATCCCCCTGGGGAGGCCTGTGACTATCGTGTGCCGGGGCCCGGTTGGGGTTCACACATTCCGCCTGGAGAGGGAGGATAGATCCAAGTTCAATGATACTAAGGATGTGTCTCAAGCTAGTCCATCTGAGTCCGTGGCCAGATTCCGTATTGACTCAGTAAGTGAAGGAAATGCCGGACGTTATCGCTGCCTCTATAGGAAGTCCACCGAATGGTCTCAGTACAGTGACTACCTGGAGCTGGTGGTGAAAGGTGAGGACGTCACCTGGGCCCTGCCCCAGTCTCAGCTCGGCCCTCAGGTTTGCCCCCAGGTCCTAGGGTCCCGTCCCAGCAGGGGTGGCTCTGTCCACAGCCTCCCCCTCTCCCTCTGCACATATCCCTCTGCCCTCACTGGACACCACAGAGGGCCTGGACACTCAGCCCTAGTATTGGGTGGGCTCAGAGGTGGCCCTGCTAGGTTGTGGAGGGATGGAGTAGGGGATAGATCTCATTCAAGGGAATGACTGTCTTTTCACTCAGGAAGTCCCTGCTCCCTATTCCTTTCCACTGAGGCAGAACCTGCCACAGCCCCAGGCAACACATCCCCTCGGGTGTGACCCACCTCCCATTGGGCAGGTGACAGGGTCTGACCAGGGCTGGATGGAACTTTGGGGGAAACTTTGGTTTGATATCATCCATGCTTCTGTGAGTGGTCAGCCTTGAGATGTCCTGGAGCTGGGGTCCAGCGAGGAGGCTCCCCCATACCTCAGGGAAGGAGAAAGTAGGCATTTCTCCTTTAACGCTGAATGTCTTTTCTCCTTTTTCTCTCTGTTCTGCTGTGACCCACATGGCAGGGTCAGATTCTCAGTGCCCCGGAGTGGCCCCTGTCGTCCAGCCCTGGAGGGCATTCACCTGCTTTATCCTGAGGCTGTGACACTACCCTAAGTAATTTAGGGTACCTATGAGTTGGTACAGTGAACCCCCTTGGTGAGGTCAGCCTCAAATACAACTGGCCCCAAGTCCAGTTGAGGAAGCTCCTGCCTCATCTATGTTAGTCCATGGCCCAGGGACCAGCTGGTGCCTGGTGCCATTGTACTGGGACCATTGTACTGGGGTTAGGAGCATGTTCTGAGGGAGTGTCCGGACCCTCAGTGGAGCTGGAGAAGACAGAGTACTTTCCCTGGGCCCCCATGTCTCTGTGTCCCTTTCCTGGGAGTCCTGAGGGTCTCGATTATAATGGAGAGGGCCAGGTGGATGGGGCAGGAGATGAAGGCCAGGTTGAGCAGGGATGCACAGAGGAAGCCCCAGCTCCCCACCCTTCTGCTCATTCGCAGGAGTCCGCGGGGATTTCAGCTGCCCCTTCCTGGGACCCCTCCTCAGCTACCGAGAAACAGAAGCCTCAGCCTGGGATGTCTACTCCCAAGGACTTCTGTGCTGGGACTGTGCTGTGGGGGCCTCAACCCTCTCCTGCTTGAGGTTGGGCTTGGCTTTTTATGGGGTTGAGACTGGCATTCTCTCAGCACTGGAGCCCCACATTTTCCAGCACTTCAATTCCAATTTATAGGATTTTTGTGTCTGATCCTCGAAAGCATTTCCTTTCGACAACAACACAAAGGAAATGCTCTTTTCATTACCATGTGGGGGAAGAAAATGAGGCAATGATTTTTAAAGTCCCATGGTTTTCTAAGGCAGCCAGACTCCACACTCGGTCACCGACCGGCGCTCCCCAATGCCCTCTGGAAGCCTCTTCTACTGTCCCCACTAGATCAGCACTAGCAAGACCTGAGCGTCCGCCATGTGGAGAGTGAGAGTGGATGGCGATACTGGTCACAAATGGGGAGGGCATCGCACCACACCTGTCCTGGGAAACCCTGGATGTGTGGACCCCTCTGGGAAAGGGTCTTCTGGGGAGGGACTCCAAGAGGGTGACGAGGAGAAAGAGAGTATCAGAAAGAAGTGTGTGTATCTGCATGAGTGTGTCTGCGCGTGTGTATCTATATCATACATCTACCTATCTATATATCAAGTGTGATTTTTAAATATGGGAAACATGATAAAGACCACATATCTGTGTGTATCTGTGTGTGTCTGTGTGTGTGTGTGTTCCGGGTGTGTTTCCGTGTTTATATTGCTATATATATGCACCTAGAGAAGTATATAGGTACAATTTTAAAATACGATAGTAAAAAGATGACAAAGATTTCAAAGGACACTGATATAAAAGATACAAAAGGATGGTCCTTTTAGGGGATGTATATATCCCATATCACAAACCCTTTAAGGGGATGTTGCCTCAGGGCAGGGCAGTGGTTCCTGACACGTGACGAGGATGAAAAGTGACTGGGTTGAGCGCCCACCCTGATTCTGAAACAGACAGCTACCGCTCTGCCTCCCTGTTGGCCTGTTGGGGCTAAGTGGTCACCATTGTCTGGACCTTAGTGTGCCTAAGGGCGGGTTCCAATCTCCTCTTCTCCCTCTGCTATTTGAACGGAGCATTCTAGGAGGCTGTGAGCCCAGCATGAGACCTCTCTGGACCCTTCCTATCCTCCCACTCCCTGTTCCCAGGGTCCTGGTGCTCCTGGTCCTATTCTGGCTTTATCAGTGTCTGTAGGACTCATGGCTTCAGCACCATGGAGGAAGAGTGACATCCTCATGGTCCTTGTAGTCTGAGCTCTTAGGACCTGCAGATCTCAGAGTTCTGACAATCACCACCTCTATAGACGGTCTGTGCTTACTGATCCACTGGGGCTGGGGATCCCACCAGCAGACCCAGCCCAGCCCCTGCCATCAGTACCCAGGGTCCTCTTCACTGGGTGCTCAGAACTATGTCCCCAGGAGATCCCTGGACATTAAGACAGAGGGGACTCTCCAAGGGATGGGTGAGCAGAATGCATCCTTCCTTTCTTAGGGATGGACACACAGGGGCCATCCTAACTTTATCCCATTCCTGATTCCTTTTCCAAGAAGCTCAGATGATAATATTTAAAGCTGTGAGTGGAAAAATGGGAAGTCTATAAAAGTTACCCAGGAGATAAAGGGGCTGAGATGAGCTGGGCAGAGCAAAGGCAGCCCTGGTCCCCGTGGAGCTCCCAGCCCCTCACCCAGAGCCAGATCAGCAGACTCCAGGCTGGGAGCACACATAAGGTTGAACCAGGGATCCCAAGCTCTGCCCCTTCCTTTGAGGGGAACAGGGGTCCTGCCTCTTGCAGTGGGCTGGGTGGACACTAACCGGGCACTGAAATCGGATTGCATCCTTGTAAATACAGAAGGCATGTTGTCCCCCCAGTTGACTCCTAGGGAATTCTGGTTCCAAGAGAAGGTGAGAATCACCCTATATCTTGCAGCTGGGTTTGATCAATGGCAGTTGTGAATTGGGCAGCCTCACCCTGAACCCAGCGCCTTCTACTTGACTCTGTATAAGACTTGGCTGTTGTGAACCCAGGGACCTCAAGGTGCTGTGGGTGGTTGCCAAGGAATCCAGGGCTGGGGCATTTCCAATAAAGGGACTGTCACACAGATGGCTCAGGATGCTGAGGTCAGCCCAAGAAGGGGAGGAGACGCTGCCTCAGTCCTTCATGAGTGTTTTCTGATTCCTAGGAGCCCCTGATGAAGTCAGCCCCTCACCCACAGAAGCAGACTCCTCCTCAGGTAAGTCATCTATGTACTGTGTGGAGGGAAAGTGCTGGGTTTTGGAAGCAGGGTCTGTCCAGGAAAGTGCAGAAGGAGCTTCTGTTTCAGGGATCCTGGCCTGGGCTGGCTCTTCTCCACCTGTCAGTGATTCTTCTTCTGCTCCCAGCCCCCATCACCCAGAACTGCAAGGTGAAGAACATTGTCTGCATGAGCCTGGCCGGCGTGGTCTTGCTGATCCTAGCAGTGATCCTGGCAGAAGCTTGGCACAGCCAGAGGGGGGCCAAGAATGACCTTGGCAATGCGGACAAGAGGGCTCCCCTCAGACAGGTTAGACCCCAGGATCCAAAAGAGACATTCCAAATGCTCTGAGGCTCACCCTGGAGCCCAGGGAGATCCAGAGCCCATCTCGGACTGTGCGCTTCATGGAGCACCTCAAGGGAAGGGTGCCCCTGTTGGATCCGGACAGAATCTGAGTTGGACATTGGGGAGCAGCAGTGACATGCCCCAGCTTCTCCTCGGTTTCTCAGTCTCTTGCATCCAAGGATTTTCCTTAAGGTCTAATACTCATAATCACTACCCTATACCCTCCTCCTTTGTAATTCTCTTTTGTCTCTCAGGTCTAAGACAGGATTTCATTTCTCTTCAACCTTCACCTCTCTTTCCATTTTCCCCATTCTCCTACCCTGTGTCAGAGGCTCTCACAGCCCAGCCCAGGTTGTCTCCTGAGGGTTTACTCCTGTCCCTTTGGTGATATCGCCATTTGGGACCTCCCTTTTACACCTGATTAGACGACTCCCGTGTTGAAATCTCCAAACTCTCTTCTTCCTCCCGGAACCCCACTTCACAACTGCCTGCTGGGAATCAGGAACTGTTACCTCATTGTCCTGGCTTTCCCAAAAAACGGATACCAGTCACTGACATAAGCCAGGCTGGCCCCAAGCTGCACCTCCTTTATGGTGACTCAACCCCATTATAATAATCCTGTTTGTCTCTTATTGTAATTTTTGACTGAAATTGCATTTTGTCTGATATCAGTATAAGTACCCCCTGCTCTCTTTTTGCTTCCATTTGTGTGAAATAACTTTTTCTATTCCCTCACTTTCGACATACTTGTATTCTTAAAGCTAAAATGAATCTCTTTTAGGTTGCAGAGTTGGATCTTATATATTTAATTCAGTCACTTTGTGTCATTTAATTGGGGAATTTAATCCATTTACATTTAAAGCAATTATTTCTAGGTAAGAGCATATGACTGACATTTTGTTGTTTTCTGATTTTTTTAGGCTAATAAAAACTTAACTTCTATTGTATGCAAAATTTGTATGTTTTAACTTCTGGTATCCACATATGCTATTGATGTAACAGTTTCCAGGTTTTATATATTATGTATCCATTAACAAATTATTTTAGGTGAAACTACTGTTAGTATTTTTGTCTTTTAACTCTTTTACTAGAGTAAAAGTGGTTTCTACACTGTAATTACATCACTGGACATTCTGAATTTGACTATGTTTTACTTCACAGTAAGTGTTATGCTGTTATTTGTTTTCATGTTTTCATTGTAATTTTATTTCAAATTGAAGAACTACTGTTACCATTCATTGTAGGCAGTTCTCGTGGCGATGAGTTCCATGGCGTTTATCTGTATGAAAAAGTATTTATCTCTCTTTTATGTCTGAGGGATAACCTTACTGGATGTTTTATTCTTTGTTGGCAGGATTTTTTTTTTTTTTTTTACCTTCAGCACTTCAAATATATCATCCAACTCTCTCCTGGCCTGAAAAATTGTTGCTGAGAAATCTGCTGGTAGCCTTATGTTTCCTGTATGTTATGAGTTGCTTGCTTCTCTCTTGTCATTGGACACATCAGGCACTTTCCATCTGCTGAAGGAAGGAGGAGTTGACCAGCCCTGAAACATGGAATTGAGATTCTCTCATGAGAGGGGCCAAGGTCTCTTCCCTGTGTGCCCTGGGAACAGCACCCATGCAGAGAACCAAAGATACTATGGTTCAGCCAGGCATGGTGGCTCACGCCTATAATCCCAGCACGTTGGGAGGCCGAGGTGAGCGGACCGCCCGAGGTCGGGAGTTTGAGACCAGCCTGATCAACACTGAGAAACCCCATCTCTACTAAAAATACAGAATTAGCCAAGGGTGGTGGTGCACGCCTGTAATCCCAGCTACTCAGGAGGCTGAGGCAGGAGAATCACTCGAACCTGGGAGGCGGAGGTTGCAGTGAGCTGAGATCGCACCACTGCACTCCAGCCTGGACAACAAGAGTGAAACTCCATCTGGAAAAAAAAAAAAAAAAAAAGATACGATGGTTCTTCTAGCTCCTACCCGTAGGCATGGTCACAGCCCAGGGACTCTCTGCATCTCAAGCTTCCTCTTGAGGAATCCCCCAGGTATGAGAGCCTCTGTTTGACTATATCTGCCCGCAAGGTCCCCAGAATCACTGTTCCATGCTGGGTGCCAGGGAAACCCTAGGGTGACGTGAGGCATTCGGTGACACTCTCCTCTTAGGGACAGAACCTCAGAGTGGGAGGTATCAGGATGAGCCCACTGAGAACTCCCTATCCCTGCAGATCCTAGTGGGCAATATAGGGTGTTTATTCCCTAAAATACCACTATCTGCTGGTATCAGGGGAGCACAGGCAGCCCCCAGCACTTCCGCTAAGCCCAGCCATGCTCACAGGTGCCCTCAGGAGACAGCCTGACCCTCCAGTGTCATTTGGTGTCTGGCTTTCACCGACTTGTGCTGGCCAGCAATGAGGGAGAGGTTCACATCTCCTCTGGGCTTAGATGGGCAGCTCTGACTTCCCCCTGGGCCCTGTGAGCCACACTCATGGGAGCCGGCACAGACACTATGGTGGACACAGTGTTTCCTACCTGTAGTCAGCTCCCAGGGCCCCACTGGACAACTTGGTTGCAGATGAGGAGCTCCCGTTTAGCCCCCTGTCTTTTTTGTTTGTTTGTTTTTGTTTTTGTTTTTGTTTGAGACGGAGTCTTGCTCTCACTGCAAGCTCCGCCTCCCGGGTTTACGCCATTCTCCTGCCTCAGCCTCCCGAGTAGCTGGGACCACAGGCGCCCGCCACCTCGCCTGGCTAGTTTTTTGTATTTTTAGTAGAGACGGGGTTTCACCGTGTTAGCCAGGATGGTCTCGATCTCCCGACCTTGTGATCCGCCCGCCTCGGCCTCCCAAAGTGCTGGGATTACAGGCTTGAGCCACTGCACCCAGCCTGTTTTTGTTTTTGACAGAGTCTTGCTCTGTTGCCAGGCTGGAGTGCAGTGGTGCGAACTCGGCTCACCACAACCTCCGCCTCCCAAGTTCAAGCAATTCTCCTGCCTCAGCCTCCCAAGTAGCTAAGATTACAGGCACACTCCCCACACCCGGCTAATTTTTGTATTTTTAGTAGAGACAGGGTTTCACCATGTTAGGCAAGATAGTCTCAGTCTCTTGACCTTGTGATCTACCCACCTTGGCCTCCCAAAGTGCTGGGATTACAGGGGTGAGCTACCGTGCCCGGCCTAGCCCCCTGTCTTGATTATATGCTCAGGGCCCTGGGACCAGGGTCATCCCTGGTGATGAGGGTCCAGGGAGAGGGTCCTAGAGTAGAGGAGAAAATGAGGCAGTGATCCAAGGAGAGCAACTTAGAAAAGGAGAGTGAGAGGCCTGGAGATTATACAGACCCACACCAAGAGTCTAACAGGAGCTGAGAGAGAGGAGGCCAGTCTCCCAGTTCAGGGTCCAGGACTTGTGGGAACGGGCTGCTTTGTACACACTACAACCTTGGTATTTCCTAGAAATGTTCAAGAAACCCTCCCTTTGTCTGAGCCAGGACCCTTAGTGTTCTTGGGAGAGAATTTGACCTTGCAGTGCTACTCAGAGATCTGGTTGGGTACCTTCTGTCTGTCCAAGGACAGGTCACTTACGCCTCCCCAAAACCATCGATTGAAAGACATGACCTTACTCTCTCAGGCCAAGTTTACACTAAGTCCTTTGACTTCAGCCCACAGGGGGACCTACTAGTGCTGTGGTCCACATAGCTCTTCCTTATGCCCAGTGACCCCCTAAAGATTTTGGTCTCAGTACAGGAGCTCCAAGCACCACATCCATTAAGATTCTAAACCCTCAGCATGCATCCCTGTGCTAGGAGAGCCCTGGCCTGTATAGAAAAGGAAGAAAAAACAGCAGGGACCAGTCATAGGGCAAACCCATCTCAGAAAGGGATGAAAAAAGTCATGAAAGTGGGGGTGATTCTCACTCTAACTCCATGCCTTACCCTACTTGGGGGTCACAGAAGGTGCTGGGTGAGTGGAATGAGAAGATTTGAAAATGTAGGGGGTTGACCTTTGAGCAAAAGAGATGAAGCTGAGAACAGAGCAAGAGGCACCACAGCCCCACCTACTCCTGCTGTCTCTGCCCCAAACAGACAGTGGGGTCTGCAGCTCCTCACCCTCATGGGCTCACTTCATGTTGGCTGAGCAACAAGGTCCTCACAGACTACAGGAGTCACAGTCCCCTGCAGACCTGGGCTGAGTTTCTCATCTTATTCTTCTGCCCTTGAAGTCTTTACAGAAGAAGTTGTTTCCAGAGGGGCTGGGAAATGAGAGCCAGGCTCCTGGGGAGGGGCAGTTCCTCTTTCTGTGGGGCTGCTGATGGGATGACCTTGTGGTGGGGAGGACCCAGCCTCCGTGTGCCTACACACCATGTGTCTGTCTGTCTACGGGCACCGTGCTCACACCTGCCTGCACAGCCAGGGCCAGGAGGAGGAGATGCCATGACCCCCATTCTCACAACCCTGCTCTGCTTTGGTGAGATCTTAAGAGGGGGAGGAGAGACCCTAGTCTAGGAGAGAGATCCCAATCCATAGCCAGGCCATGGTCAATTAGGACACCCCAGGGGCTCGAGGAAAAGAAGAAGACCTGCTCAGGCTTTGGGGGCAAATCTCTCACAGGGAACTCTCTTCCAGGGCTGAGCCTGGGCCCCAGGACCTGCCTGCAGGCAGGTGAGTCTGTCCCCAGCTGTCCCAGGTCCCTCCTCCTCTCTGGGGACAAGGGACCACCCCCGGGCAGCTGGGGGTGGAGACAGCAGTTCTGGGCTGACTGATGCGGATGATGGGGGGTCCTGGGGCTGAGAGCTGGAATCTGAGGGTTGGGGACATCTTAGACCTAACCTGTGGTTTCCTTCCAGAGAACCTACTCAAACCCATCCTGTGGGCCGAGCCAGGTCCCGTGATCATCTGGAAAAAGCCCGTGACCATCTGGTGTCAGGGCGCCCTGGAGGCCCAGGAGTACCGTCTGGATAAAGAGGGAAACTCAATGTCGAGGCACATGTTAAAAACACTGGAGTCCGAAAACAGGGTCAAATTCTCCATCCCATCCATGATGTGGGAACACGCAGGGCGATATCACTGTTACTATCAGAGCCCTGCAGGCTGGTCAGAGCCCAGCGACCCCCTGGAGCTGGTGGTGACAGGTGAGAGGACACTCAGGGGTCCCAGCCCCAGGCTCTGCCCTCGGGAAGCGGGTCAGCTCTCAGCTCCCAAGGGGTCTCCCCTCTCACAGCCCAGCCTTGTGGGATAAAGTGGGAGGTGTGAGCCCCACGTAAACACAGCTGCCCTTTGCTCTCCTGAAAGCCTACAGCAGACCCAACCTGTCCGCCCTGCCGAGCCCTGTGGTGACCTCAGGAGTGAACGTGACCCTCCGGTGTGCCTCACGGCTGGGACTGGGCAGGTTCACTCTGATCGAGGAAGAAGACCACAGGCTCTCCTGGACCCTGGACTCACACCAACACAACCATGGAAAGTTCCAGGCCCTGTTCCCCGTGGGTCCCCTGACCTTCAGCAACAGGGGTACGTTCAGATGCTACGGCTATGAAAACAACACCCCGTACGTGTGGTCAGAACCCAGTGACCCCCTGCAGCTACTGGTGTCAGGTAAGAAGCCGTAGCTTTTCCTTACACAAAGTCAGGGCAGCGGCTGAGCTGTTGGGAGCCTTACCCTCAGGCTAGCCCACGAACAAGAAAAGACGAGGGGAAGACGAAGAAAAGACAAGGGGAAGACGGGGGCCCTGGGGACACAAATACAGGATGAGAAAAAAACAAGGACACTGGAAACCCTAGTGAGGAAGGCTCCAGAAGGAAGGGGCGTGGGAGGAACCAGCCCCTCCGAGTCCCGACTCGACTGTCCCTCCAGGTGTGTCTAGGAAGCCCTCCCTCCTGACCCTGCAGGGCCCTGTCGTGGCCCCCGGAGAGAACCTGACCCTGCAGTGTGGCTCTGATGTCAGCTACATCAGATACGCTCTGTACAAGCAGGGGGGCGATGGCCTCCCCCAGCGCCCTGGACAGCAGTCCCAGGCTGGGCTCTCCCAGGCCAGCTTCACCCTGAACCCTGTGAGGGGCTCCCACGGGGGCCAGTACAGATGCTACGGTGCACACAATGTCTCCTCCGAGTGGTCGGCCCAGGGTGGGAAAGTTCCTTTCAGCTCTGACTCCCAGCTGGGACCTCCTGGGAGAGGACACCTCCCAGGGAAGCCTCCCAGGACCCGATTCCATAGGGGCCTGTCCTTTCCCACCTGCAGCAGTGACGGTGACCTGGGGCAGGGGAGGGGAGCAGAGGCTCATGTGGAGGAGGCTCATGTGTCCAGAGGGTCTGGGATCCTCCCAAGCCACCCCCCTCCCCACCCAGGGAAAACCAGAGCCAAGCCCAGGGAAAAGCAGTTTCCCTTCCTGTGGGTCCACAGCTGTGGGGACCTGGACGGGCAGCAGCAGGCTCTGAGTGACCACATCCGTGTACCTCTCTGTCTTGGAGGGCCCTGTGGTCTCCTCTCCCACAGCTGGAGCCCCCAGAGCAGGCATCACCATGTTCATGCTTCTCTGCCTCAGTCAGTGATGGAGGGAGAAGGGGCTACCAGGTTCTCCACGAGCCTCCCTCTTACTCCAGCCCCTGGGCTCTCGGGGTTGGGGGGCACAGTCTTTCGGGGCTGAGGGTGATAAAACAGGGACGGGTTTTGGACTAAGCTGGAGGACCGGGAGTGAAAGAGATCTTGGGATCCAGTCTCTGGTTCCATTTCAGGAACCATTCCTTCCCCAAACCCTCCCCATGGGCTGAGACAGGCTCTGTGATCACCTGGGAGAGGCCTGTGTGTCTGGTGTCAGGGGAACCTGGAGGCCCAGGAGTACCGACTGGATAAAGAGGGAAGCCCAGGGCTGGGTGCGGTGGCTCACGCCTGTAATCCCAGCACTTTGGGAGGCTGAGGCGGGCGGATCATGAGGTCAAGAGATCGAGACCAGCCTGGCCAACATGGTGAAACCCCGTCTCTACTAAAAATACAAAAATTAGCTGGGTGTGGTGGTGGGCACCTGTAGTCCCAACTACTTGGGAGGCTGAGGCAGGAGAATCGCTTGAACCTGGGAGGCGGAAGTTTCACTGAGCCGAAATTGTGCCACTGCACTCCAGCCTGGTAACAGAGCAAGACTCCATCTACGAAACATAAAAAAAAAAAAAAAAAAAAAAAAAGGAGGGAAGCCCAGTGCCCTGGGACAGACAGAGCCCAATGCAGCCTGGAGACAGGCTGAGTTCTCCTATCACGTCCATAACAAATGAATATGTAGGATGACATTACTGTCACTATTTCAGCCCCAGTGACTTGTCAGAGCTCACTGACCCCCTGGAGCTGGTGGTGACAGGTGGGAGGACACCTTGGGGTCCCAGCCCCAGGCTCTGCCCTCAGGAAAGGGGTCTGCTCTCAGGGGTATCTCTCCCTCACAGCCCAGCCCTAAGGGATAAGGTGGGAGGCTTGAGCCTCAGAGATCACACTGCCTCCTTCTCTCCTAGGATTCTACAGCCAATCTACCTTCTCAGCCCCCCGAGCCTGTTGTGACTTTAAGAGAGGACCCTCCAGTGTGGCTCACGGCTGCAACTGGACAGATTCATTCTGACTGAGGAAGGAGAACTCAGTCTCCCCTGCACCCTAGACTCTCAGCAACACCCTAGTGGACAGTCCCAAGCCCTGTTCCCTGTGGGCCCCATGACCCTCAGCCACAGGTGGGTGTTCAGATGCTATGGCAGTAACAGGAACACCCTTCAGGTGTGGTTGGACCCCAGCGACTCCCTGGGGCTCCTGTTCTTAGGTGAGGAAGTCCCGTCTTAACCCCAAACGTTCTTTGAGGCATCAGACAGGTTGCTGTGGATCTCACTCCCAGGCAAGCCCCAAGTGTGAGGGTGGAATGAGGGGAACAAGGGCTTCTGGGGCCAGAGACATAGAGTAAGTGACGGTGAGATCTGCAGAGCCAGAGGAGGACAAGGGATGTGTTTGACTAAAAACTAAACTAAAGGCAGGTAGCCCGGCACCTAGGAACCAGACCCGAAACCAGGCCTGGGCCTGCCTGACCTAAGCCTGGCAGTTAAAATTCGACCCCTGACCTAGCAACTGTTGTTATCTGTACATTCCAGGCGTTGTCTGGAAGGACATTGTGAAACCTCCCGTTCTGTTCTGTTTCACTCTGACCACCGGTGCTTTGCTTGCAGCCCCTGTCACCTACCCCCTGGCTTGGTCAATCAGATCACGACCTTCTCACGCAGACTCCCTTAGAGTCGTGAGCCCTTCAAAGGGACAGAAGTTGAGCATCTGACCAGCTCCGATTTTAAGACTCTAGCCTGCGGAGGCTCCCAGCTGATTAAAGCCACTCCCTTCACTGTCTCGGTGTCTGAGGGGTTTTGTCCGCGGCTCGTCCTGCTACACATGAAGAAACACCAGAGCACGGTAGTTCACACCTGTAATCCCAGCACTTGGGGAGGCCGAGGCGGGAGGACTGCTTAAGCCCAGGAGTTCGAGACCAGCCTGGGCAACATGGTGAGACGTCCTCTCTACCGAAAATACAAAAATTAGCGGAGTGTGGTGGCGCACGCCTAGAGTCCCAGCTACTTCAGGGGCTGAGGCGGGAGGATCACCCACCTGAGCCTGGGAAGGTTGAGGCTGCAGTGATCCGAGATCGTGCCACTGCACTGCAGCCTGGGGGACAAAGTGAGACCCTGTCTCAGAAAACAAAAACAAAAAAAAAAACGGCTCTGACCTTTTCAAAAGTATCAAGGTCGAGAACAAAGATCAGCAAAGGCATCAGGTAGTGGAGTGCGAGCCTGTTGCCTGTTGCTCTCAGGCGCCATCTACTGGATCGCAGCCAAACGACAACACCGAAAACCACTACTGAATTCTACCGCCTGGAAGAAACCAAGAGCACGAATTCATCAATGCCTTAGTTGTCTGAAAACTTCCAGAAATAAAGCCAGCAGACTATACTCAATTTATACCCTTGCAATGAAAGGAATAGCAACCCTCCCAGGTGAGGAAAAAAATCAGGGAAATAACTCCTAGTATCTCCAAACCAGCCCACGAACTCCCCAGAAATTGTCCTTAATCGGTATGAATTGTCTCAAACGCCAAACGTAGAATTTGGAATCTGGATCGCAAGGAAGGTCATTCAAATCAAGAACAAAGTTGAAACTCAATCCAAGGAACCCAAGCAATCCAGTAACGTGATTAATGACATGAACGATTAAATTTTAAGAAAGACCCAAAGTGAACTACTTGAGTTGAAAAATTCACGATGCCAATTTCATCATACGTGGAGAAGCATTAACAGCAGAATAGACCAAGCTGAGGAAAAGAATGTCAAAGCTTGAAGACTTGTTTGAGTCAAATCAGTCAAATATAAAGAAAAAATACTTTTAAAAATGAACAAAATCTCTGAGAAATATATTATCTAAAGAGACCAAATATATGACTTGTCAGCATTCCTGAAAGAGGAGAGAGAATAAGCAACTTGGAAAATATATTTGAGGATACAGTCCATGAATATTTTCCTAAACTCGCTAGAGTTTGACACACAAATCCAAGAAACACAGAGACGTCCAGCCAGATACTATATATAAGATGACCATCCCCAAGGTACACAGTCCTCAGATTTATCAATGTAAATGCAAACGAAAAAGACCTTAAAAGCAGCTAGAAAAAAAGGACAGGTCACCTACAAGCCCCATCAGGTGAGAAGCAGACTTCTCAGTAGAAATCTTAGAAGCCAGAAGAGATTGGAGGCCCTATTTTCAGTGTCCTTAAAAAAGTAATTACATAACTGGGGGTGGTGGCTCATGCTTCTAATCCCATCACTTTGGGAGGTCGAGGCAGGAGGATCACACTTTGGGAGGCTGAGGCAGGCGGATCACGAGGTCAAGAGTTTGAGACCAGCCTGGCCAATGTGGTGAAACCCCATCTCTACTATAAATACAAAAAAAAAAAAAAAAAATAGCCGGGCATGGTGGCACGCGCCTGTAGTCCCAGCTACTCAGGAGGCTGAGGCAGAAGAATCACTTGAATCCAAGAGGTGGAGGTTGCAGTGAGCCGAGATCACTCCACTGCACTCCAGCCTGGGCGACAGAATGAGAATCTGTCTCAAAAAAAAAAAAAAAAAAAGAAATTACAACGAAGATTTTCATATTCTGCCAAACTAACTCCAATTGATCACAACTAATAGTTATTAGTAACTTACAGTAATTTAAACATTTCACAAGTGTTTTTCTGAGATCATCTCAAATCCCCATGTGAATGCTGTCACTGTACCTACAGATAAAATGGTAATTACCTATCAGCAAGGAGATGACCTCATGGTGTCCCAAAACTTTATCTCTGGGATAAGATGCCCCTTTTGCACAGACGCACAGAATGTGATGATGGCAGCAGCTACTTCTGCAGCAAAAAAATGGCATTTGGTAAGTGGACCTAATTTTTTAGGTTCAGATGCTCATTCTTAGAGGAATGAAATGTTTATCATAAAAATATGGTGTGGACATATAATTCGTTTTATCCCTCAGAGTAAAAACTGAACAACAACAAAAAACAAAACAAAACAACAAAAAACAAGAAGCAGGGATATTGTCTCTGAGACAGAATCACCCAAACTTTCTCACCCCAGGGATGCCTGACATCTCTTGTCTACCTTCTCTGTCATAGCTGCATTTGAAGTCTCTCTGGATGAATACACCAAACCTCACAGTCTTTGTAAGAGGATGAAGAGCATGTTTCACTCTTGGCTCCTGCTTACACTCCTGTTGCCTAACGGAAGCTGCTACTTCGGACATTTAGAAATATCTGTGGTGGCAGCATGTTGTGCTTTGGTTGGTGACGCCAGTGAGTTTCCGAAAACTTTCTGTGATGAGTACAAAACCATAAACCTTCATCACTTGGCCGGGCGCGGTGGCTCACGCCTGTAATCCCTGCACTTTGGGAGGCCGAGGCGGGCGGATCACGAGGTCAGGAGATCGAGACCATCCTGGCTAACAAGGTGAAACCCCGTCTCTACTAAAATACAAAAAAAATTAGCCGGGCGCGGTGGCGGGCGCCTGTAGTCCCAAGTCCCAGCTACTCGGGAGGCTGAGGCAGGAGAATGGCGCGAACCCGGGAGGCGGAGCTTGCAGTGAGCTGAGATGGTGCCACCCCACTCCAGCCTGGGGGACAGAGTGAAGGCTCCGCCTCAAAAAAAAAAAAAAAAAAAAAAAAAAAAAAAAAAAAAAAAAAAAAAAACCTTCATCACTTTTTTGATAGGTCCTGGGGAGCAGTATGCACTTTTTTCCCACCGATGATTTTACGTCTCTAGAGAATTTCTGGATTAAGCGTGAAGAATGGAAACTCTCTCTTCCATCCAGAGAAATAAAAATATCTTTTTGATATTAAGTGGCTACATTTTGAAGGATTAGGGAGTAGAAATAATTAGAGAATATCAGTATTTTAAAGTCTAAATATGACTCTGACTCTTACCAGAGGTCAAAGTGCTTTGATAGCCCACAGGCTTTGCACCTGCTCCCAATCCATCATGATGCAGAGCTAAAGCTTCGCAGAGTTGTCATTGTACTTGGTTCATCAGCAGTGAAAGCTTGTTCTGTTCTGACTGCTAAGATCTAAGTCGTAAGAGCTGTGGGATGGGAATTTTCCTGTTACTCTCCCAGGAAGTAAAATATGCCTTGTTTATTCTCTAATTGTGCCTCCATCAAGATCACTTTGATAAAGAAAAGGAGAAGGTCTTTTCTTTTTCATGAATTCTTGTTTTTTAAGGGCGCATGGAATCTATAATCCCAGCTGATCTAAAATTCACAGATATTTTCTCGTGAATCTCTTTCTTTTATTATTCCCCTTCTACATTTATTTAGTATAATATAAATTCATCTGTAAGATTCTTCTCTGATTCCGTAGACCACTCCCCTCTTCTTCTTTTTTGGATTTGTTTATTGGTCTCTAATACAAATTTGCTAAATTTATGCTATTTGTTGTGACAAAACATTTCCTTCCTAAGAAGTTTGAACCTGTTTGTGTGCATAAATTAGTGTTCTTTTCTTGCTCTCCCACTTTTCTCCCCATTCTTTATAACTCTGGAACCAAACTGTTACTGATTATTACATATTCTTTCAGAAATTACCTTGATTTTCTAAAGCACCTATTTCTTTTAACTAATCTGTACTTTACCAGCATTCTAATAGTTCCCAAATTTTAGTACTAGTTAAATCACATTGTAATCCACTAACTTCTTCATTGTTTGAGTAAATAAATACAATATTTTTCAAAGTAAAGACAGTTCTTGCTTTGATAAATCTAATTAAATTATTTAGACAATATCTACATTTTAGAGAATTATAAAATTTTCCATCAAATTAAATATCTCTTCTAGGATTACAGGCATGAGCCACCTCACCCGGCTTTTGGATGCTGTTGTTGTTGTTTTAATGTTACTCTATTTTTTTAGATTCAGGTGCTACATACGCAGGTTCCTTTCATGGATGCATTGTGTTCTGGTGAGGTTTAGGTGTCTAGGGCACACATTACCCATATAGCTCACCAGATATTAGTGGGGAGGCAAAGGGGATACTTCTCCATCCCCAAGAGCCTAAATAACATTTCCACATGGGGCCCAGGTGAAGGTCTCTGCAGGATCCCCCCGCTTGGGTGGGCTCAGCTGTCACCCAGGGGTCCAGTGCGGGGACTGGTAACCCATGGGCCTGCCGGTTGGAGCGGGGGTCTCCCCTGCTTGCCCGTCGCTGAGCTCCACCACCAGCCAGGGAAAGATGAAGGCGCTAAGGGCAAAGCCTCTGGTTAGTATGACAGCTCTGCAGTATTAGCAGCTGTTTATCGTTACGGCCTCAGTGTGACCGCTCTTGGAGCCCTGATCACAGACTGCCCTGTCCTCGCTGTCTCTCCACCTGTCTCAGCAACCTCTTGCTGTCTTGCCCAGTGCCACCTCTCCGTGTCTCTCACCCATTGCCACCCCTCCTTGGATCGCTGACTGTCACCATCTCTGCTGTCCAGCCATCTCGCCTCTCTGCTAATTGTCCCTGCCTCGGCTGAAAGTCTCTCTACCTCTCACTCGCTGTCCTCATCATCCTTTCCTGGTCACTCGACGATGCGGGGAAGGTGAGCTCCCAGATTGGGGCATAGCCCAGGACAGTTCTTGGCTTTGCCTAAGAAAGAATTTAGGCGCGGTGGCTCACACCTGTCATCCCAGCACTGTGGGAGACTGAGGTGGGTGGATCACTTGAGGTCAGGAGTTCAAGACCAGCCTGGCCAACACGGTAAAACCCCCTCTCTACTAAAAACTACAAAAATTAGCAGGGCGTGGTGGCGGGCGCCTGTAATCCCAGTCACTTAGGAGCTTGAGGCGGAGGTTGCAGTGAGCCGAGATGGCGCCATTGCACTTCAGCCTGGGCAACACAGCGAAACTACGTCTCAAAAAAAATAAATAATAAATAAATAAAATAAAACAAAATTTAAGGGTGAGCTAGTGTTACCTAACCCCTTAAGGGTTACGCCAACCTCTCGTCAAGCGGCCATGCACAGCAGCAGCAGAGGAACTCCGCCTCAGGTAGCAGGGCTGCCCCGCAGGCAGTGTGCCCAGAACAGCAGCTCAGAAACACAGCTGCAGTCACTCTTGTACCTGCTTTTAATTATAGGCGAATTAAAGGGCACCTATGCAGAAATTCCTAGGAAAGGGTGGTAACTTCCGGTCAGTGGGTCTTCGCCTTGGAAAAGGGCGGTAACTTCCGGGCGTTGCCATGGCAACGGTAAACTGCGATGCCACGCTGGTGGGCGTGTCTTAAGAACAGCGGCTTCTACCCCTCCTCCCGCCCTATATTAACTAGGTGTCAATCTGGGGTGGCGACTGAGTCCCCGCCTCCAAAGTCCCACATCCTACCTCAGAACTTCTGAGAAAGCTTTTTCCCCTCCCACCCTGGGTTTTCCCATCCGAATAAGAAGGAGCTGCCTGAAAGTGACCCCCAAAGCCCTTTCATTTCTGACCTCCTGCGGCATCTGGGTTGTGGCTCATCCTAGACCTGCCCCAGTCTCCAACCCTCCCTGGGCCTGGTCGACTCCTACCAATAACTCTGTGTTGCAAGGGTTACCAAGCCAGGAGAGGCAGCTGCAGGTACGTGTAATTGTATCCATCAGTGCTGGGGTCTGAGATTCGTGAGATGAAGCCACAATATTAGGAGAAAGCAAAAATTTGTAAAAACCTGGTTTAGAATCTCCCCTCTCTCATGTATCACACGAAGTGGTTCAGATTTTCTACTAAAAGCAACACCCAGCACAGCTATGCATGACTCCCTGTCCTGCAGGATGTGTGATGAGTAGAGGAAGGAGCACAGGCTGGGTCAGGAGGAGTTGGGGTCCAGCCTGACTTGGACACGGGGAAGATGCTGGGGCTGATGGAGGAGGAAGAGAGGCAGGCAAGTTGGAGAGAGGAAAGACGGCCGCTCCCTTGGCAGCTCTTATTTCTCATTTCCAAGAGCTCCTGAGGATGAACCCCTCACCCACACCTGCAGGGTCCCTGGGTCCTCTGAGGACAGGAAAGGAGGCTGCTCAGGCCTCGGTGGGATCTGACTGTGATGAGGCTGGAGTCCACCAAAGACCTGCTCCTTTAGAGAGAAGCACCCCAGCTGTGGGTGCCGCTCACACAGTCCCTACTGTGCTCACCTGGAGGCCTCTGTGCTCAGGGAACTCCTGAGAGTAAGGAGGGGCCGTGCACCTGCTCCCTGGATGAGTTAGGGAATTAGTCACAGCACGGCTTGTGTGTCATTCATTTCTACCCTGCCTTTTCCGTGCACACTTGTCTATTGTTCCTCTCTGTTCTTCTGAAACATTTAAAGCAATACATGAATATATAAACTTATCATTTTAATTTGGGACTTGATTTCATTTATATATTTGCTTTAGAAAATAGTTTCTTATTTACGTGAAGTTTTCCTATCCTAAACTTTTTAAATTGAGGTTTATTGATGAACTTAAGAAGTGTCTTGGCTGGGCGCGGTGGCTCAAGCCTGTAATCCCAGCACTTTGGGAGGCCGAGACGGGCGGATCACGAGGTCAGGAGATCGAGACCATCCTGGCTAACACGGTGAAACCCCGTCTCTACTAAAAAAAAAAAAAAATACAAAAAACTAGCCGGGCGAGGTGGCGGGCGCCTGTAGTCCCAGCTACTCGGGAGGCTGAGGCAGGAGAATGGTCTAAACCCGGGAGGCGGAGCTTGCAGTGAGCTGAGATCCGGCCACTGCACCCCAGCCTGGGCGACAGAGCAAGACTCTGTCTCAAAAAAAAAAAAAAAAAAAAAAGAAGTGTCTTGAAATTTTATTTATAAGACTTTTATATATTTATTTCAATGTAAACAATTATTCAATCACTTTAATAATCTGTAAATGAGGCCTTTGATTCCTTATAAATAAAAGCTAGGTACACATGATACAGTAAATGGTTTGAGTACGTTTATTTTATTTTATACCAACTTACTACAGAATTTCTTAATTCCAATTATTTTCAATTGATCCCCTCTAATTTACTAATAAAATATATATAACTCACAAGAAAGTTGAAATTTCACTTTATTTCTAAATTGCATGGCAATTTTTCTCATGTCAAATATTAATATATAACTACATATTAAAAATCTAAAGTATTACATAGATGTATCTATAAATGATTACGTAAGTTGCATCTGAATGTATTTGTGTTTTTATCTACATATGTATACTTGTCCATGTGCTTAGTATGTTTGACGTAGTGGATCTTTACCTGCTTGTTATTCATCTTCCCACCTACATTCACACTTCCTACAAGCAGAAATAGGCCGGGCGTGTGGCTTACGCCTGTAATTCCAGCACTTTGGGAGGCCGAGGCAGGTGGATCACGCGGTCAGGAGATCAAGACCATCCTGGCTAACACGGTGAAACCTCGTCTCTACTAAAAATACAACAACAAAAAAAATTAGCTGGGTGTGGTGGCAGGCGCCTGTAGTCCCAGCTACTCAGGAGGCTGAGACAGGAGAATCGCATGAACCTGGGAGGTGGAGGTTGCAGTGAGCCGAGATCACACTACTGTACTCTAGCCTGGGTGACAGAGTGAGATTTCGTCTCAGGAAAAAAAAAAAAAAAAGCAAAAAAAAGAACTCCAGGTATTATCTCAGACAACGAGAGACTGTTCCATCTTGGTGCATTGGTGAAAGCACACCACCACCATTTAGAATATATACATTTGTACATGTGCATGTGTGTACATCACATGTTAGGTGTCCTTGCCTATATGAAGAATTAGTTAATGGAAGAAGAAACCCTAGGTGAACTGGCTGAGCTGGAGTGAAGGAGAGGCAGCCCCAGGCCTTCACTCTTTGGATTCCTGATATTCAGGAGCCCCTGAGCTTCTTCATCCGTGGAACTTGGGTCTTCAGCTGGTGAATAAGCGGAAAGACACATCTATGGAGGAATTAGGTCATGTGGTCCGTGTTGCACACTGAACAGAGAGTAGTTGAAGGATCAGTTATTTCTGTTGCAGAAGATGATTTTTCTTGCAGATCCTGAACTCTGAGGTACAGCAAAACTCTTGTCAAAAAATGACTCCGGAGCAAAATGTAAATTCAAAGAACACAAGAAGGCTGAAATAACTTAGTGAGGACGCAGCCGAGGGAGGGTTGATTGAGGAACTCCATAAAAGTCATGTTGAGAGACATAGGGAACTGTAACAATGCAGAGCCCAGGGGAGAGGCTGGGCTGAGATCTCTTCAAGAACCTCTCCTTCTCCTTCTCCTTACAAGCTGTGATTCTCAGAAGTAGCTGATACCCTCCGTCTGACACAGAACATTTCTGATTTCTCCAAACGTCTCACATACGTTTCCCCCTGATTATTTCTCCCCCAACTCTGTATTTGCTTCTCTCTGTCTCTATATCTATGTGTTCCCTTCTCCTGTCTGTTTCATTATTTCTTTCTGTGTTCTGTATCGATGTCTCTTTCTGTCTCTGTCTCTCTCTCTTGTTCTCTTCTCAGTTGATCTAAACTTAGAGCTAATATTAGCGCTCAGTGATTTGAACGTCTCACAGGTATTTTTCTGAGATCATCTCAAATCCCCATGCACACACTGTCACTGCATTGTAGGTAATATGATAATTACCTGTCAGCAAGAAGATGACCTCATGGTGTCCCAAACTTTATCTCAGAGATAAGATGTCCCCTTCTGCCCACATGCTCAGACTGAATCCCTGGCAGTTACTTTCCCAGTGAGAAATGGCATTTGGTAAGCGGATTTTCTGTGTACGTAGAGAGCCATATTCTTAGAGACATAGAATGCGGGTCATAAAATAATAATATGGAATGGGCATACAATTCCCTTTTTCCCTCGAGGGTCAAAAATAGAACAAAAAAAAAAATGAAGTACAAGTATTTTCTGAGAGTTCCTTAAATGTAGAATCATCCTAAACGTCTGCTTCCAGGGCTATCTGGCATCTCTTGTTTACCTTCTCTGTTGTAGCCCCGTCTGAAACATTCTCTGAACACGCCAAACTTCCCAGCCTTCACTCTCCTGCTTGTACAAGGAGTATGAGTGTATTTAGCCCTTGGCCCCTGTTTACACACCTGTTTTCTGATGGCAACAGCTACCTAGGACATTCGAAAGGATCTGCGATAGCACTTTGTGCTTTGGTTGGAGACGGATGTACGTCTGTGGAAACCTGGTAAGTGCAAAATCCTATACTTGGATCTCCTTTCTGGGAGCAGGGTGCACTTTAGTTCACAGATAATCTTACGTTCACAGAACATTTCTGGGATTAGTGTGAAGAAGGTAAACTCTATATCCTATTTGAAGAATTAGAAATCTTTTTACAAAAAGAGAGACCGAGTGTTCAAGGCTTAGGGAGCAAGAATAACCAGGGACTATCAATGTGCTAGGGTCCAAATGCAATGCTGACAGTTATCAGATTTTTAGATGTTTTGATATTCCACAAACTTTTGCACATATTTCAGATCCATTGGGACCTAAAGTTAAAGCTTCCAAAAGTCATTGCTCCAGTCAGTCCTGAAGCAGTAAGAATTTGGTCTGTTCTGACTGCTGAGATCCCAGCCACAAATGCTATGGGGTGGGGATTTTTCTGTCACTAGCTCAGAATGTAAGATATGTCTCATTTAATCCCTAATTGTGCCTTCATAAAAATCACTTTGGGCCAAGCGCAGTGGCTCACGCCTGTAATCTCAGCACTTTGGGAGGCTGAGGTGGATGAATCATGAGGTCAGAAGTTCAAGACCATCTTGACCAACATGGTGAAACCCCGACTCTGCTAAAAATACAAAAAGAACCGGGCGTGGTGATGGGTGCCTGTAATCCCAGCTACTCGGGAGGCTGAGGCAGGAGAATTGCTTGAACCCAGGCATCAGAGGTTGCAGTGAGCCAAGATCACACCACTGCACTCCAGCCTGGGTAATAGTGAGACTCCAACTCAGGAAAAAAAAAAAAAAAAGACATATAAACCAATGAAACAGAATAAAGGACCCAAAAATGAAGGCACGTATCTACAGCCAGCTGATCTTTGACAAAACTGACAAAAACATACACTGGGGGTAAGTGTTATTTCTTTGTCTTGCCTGATTGCTCCGGCGAGGACCTCCAGCACTACGTTGAAGCCGAGTGGTGAGAGCGGACATCTTTGTCTTACTCCAGTTCTTAGGGGGAAAGCTTTCTGCTTTTCCCTGTTGGCTATATTGGCTGTGATTTCGTCGCCTATGGTCTTTGGTATTTTGAGGTATGTCCTTCTATGCTTTGTTTGTTGAGAATTTTTATCCTGAAGGGATGCAGGATTTTACCAAATGCTTTTTCTGCATCTCTGTGACATAATCATAGAGACTGAAACCAGAGTCCTCTCATGTCCCCACCCCTCATGTCTTAATCTAGTCTAGAAATTAACTGTGATTGAGTCTCTGCCATAAGCCAAGCGCCGCTGGCCCTCACATCCGCTGTGATGAGTGAGGTTCATGACAGCAGGCTCCACACAGGGAAACTGAGGCTCAGAGATGAAGTAGTACTGCCCAAGATCACGCAGGCCATAGATAATAATCAGGAATTACATAGAAATCAATTCCCCACTGGCTGGGTGTGGTGGCTCACCCCTGTAATCCCAGCACTTTGGGAGGCCGAGGCGGACGGATCATGAGGTCAGGAGATCAAGACCATCCTAGCTAACATGGTGAAACCCCGTCTCTAATAAAAATACAAAAAAATTAGCTGGGCGTGGTGGTGGGCACCTGTAGTCCCAGCTGCTCGGGAAGCTGAGGCAGGAGAATGGCGTGAACCCGGGAGGTGGAGCTTGCAGTGTGCCAAGATTGTGCCACTGCACTCTAGCCTGGGTGACAGGTCAAGATTCCATCTCAGAAAAAAAAAAAAAGAAAGAAAGAAATTGTTGAGAGAGTTGTCCCCTCCCCGCAAACCAGAGCCCAAACCTAAGTAATGTACCCACAAAAATTAAAAAATAAATAGATACATAAGAATAAACATTTCAAAACAAAGCCTAAGTAATTACTCTGAAAATGTTGAACTTGGATTGAGGTGTAGAGGGAAACCCAAAGAAACAAAAGGCACAGTGGAGGCAGAAATGATTCAGAGGTTTGTTCCTGGAGGTGGGGTGGAAGTAGACTCTGTTGCAAAAAAACAAAAAAAAAAAATTAAGAGAAGTAAAAGAAAAAGAGTACTATTGGTTAGAAAAGAAACACTCCAGGGCCACTAAAGGGTCATGATTTCTTCCCCTATTTCCCTGCATTTCTCCTCTGTGCTCACTGCCACTCACAGCTCAGCCTGGGCTGCACAGCCCGGTGTCAGGTACGTCTCTGCTGACCTGAGTCTGCCTGCAGCATGGACCTGCATCTTCCCTGAAGCATCTCCAGGGCTGGAGAGACGACTGCCATGGTAAGAACCCCGCGACGCTGAGCCGATGGACGGGCTGAAGGAGGGAGGGAGACCCCATGGGGAGGCTCTGAGAGGGAAGAGGAGCCCACGGTCGTCCTCGCCTGAAAGGGGCTGACTGAGGAAGTCACCGGGTCTATTTGCTGCTGTGTCCCGGCCCTCAGTGAGATAAAGATAAATCAGGCAGACAGTGGCCCGGGGACGGGGAGACCCCATATCTCTCTGAAATGTCTGCAGAGAGCCTGATGCCCGCCCCCACCTCAGCCCTGGGGAAATGAGAGCCAGGCTCCAGGGGAGGGCGGTTCCCCTTCCTGTGGGCTGAGGATGAGACAACCCTATGACAAGAAGGACCCAGCCTCCGAGCAGCCACACCCTGTGTATGTCTCTGTCCTGCCAGGCACCATGGTATCATCCATCTGCACAGCTGCAGCCAGTGGGAGGAGACGCTGTGACCCCTGCCCTCGTGGCTCTGCTCTGCCTCGGTGAGATTGGAAGCAGGGAAGGGGCACCCTAGTCTGGGAGGGACCCCACTCCATAACCAGGGCCTTGTCTATCAGGAAACTCCAGGGTGTTAGCAGGTTCCCAGGGCGGGGAGGGTCTGCTCAGGCTTCAGGGGCAAATCCCTCACAGGGAATTCTCTTCCAGGGCTGAGTCTGGGCCCCAGGACCTGTGTGCAGGCAGGTGAGTCTGTCCCCAGCTGTCCTAGGTCCCTCCTCCTCACTGGGGACAAAGGGCCACCCATGGGCAGCTGGGAGAGGAGACAGCAGTTCTGGGTGACTGATGGCGACATCTGAAGGGTCCTGGGACTGGGAGCTGGGATCTGAGGGCTGAGGGATGTCTTGGGATGCAGCCTCTGATTTCCTTCCAGGGCCCCTCCCCAAACCCACCCTCTGGGCTGAGCCTGGCTCTGTGATCATCCGGGGGAACCCTGTGACCATCTGGTGTCAGGGGACCCTGGAGGCCCAGGAGTACCGTCTGCATAAAGAGGGAAGCCCAGCACCCTGGAACACACAGAACCCACTGGAGCCCAGGAACAAGGCCAGATTCTCCATCCCATCCATGACAGAGTACCATGCAGGGAGATTTCGCTGTTACTATCTCAGCCCTGAAGGCTGGTCAGAGCCCAGCGACCCCCTGGAGCTGGTGGTGACAGGTGAGAGGACACTCAGGGGTCCCAGCCCCAGGCTCTGTCCTCAGGAAGGGGGTCGGCTCTCAGGGGCGTCTCCCTCTCACAGCCCAGCCCTGGGGATGATGTGGGAGGTGGGAGCCCATTAAACACGGTGCCTCCTTCTCTCCTAGGATTCTACAGCAAACCTACCCTCTCAGTCCTGCCCAGCCCTGTGGTGGCCTCAGGAGGGAACGTGACCCTCCTGTGTGGCTCACGGCTGAGATTCGACAGGTTCATTCTGACTGAGGAAGGAGACCACAATCTCTCCTGGACCTCGAACTCACAGCTGTCTCTTAGTGGGCAGTTCCAGGCCCTGTTCCCTGTGGGCCCCGTGACCCCCAGCCACAGGTGGATGCTCAGATGCTATGGCTCTCGCAGGCATATCCTACAGGTGTGGTCAGAACCCAGTGACCTCCTGGAGATTCCGGTCTCAGGTGAGGAAGCCACAGCCTTCTCTAGTACAATTTAGGGGAGCCAGACAGGTTGTGGAGAGTCTTACCTGCAGGGCAGCCCCTGCTAAGAAAGAAAAAAAAGGGGAAGGAGAACACAGAAATCCTAGGGATACAAATTCAGAGTGAGAAAAACAGAGCAAAGGCCGGGCGCGGTAGCTCACGCCTGTAATCCCAGCACTTTGGGAGGCTGAGGCGGGTGGATCACCTGATGTCAGGAGTTCAAGAACTGCCTGGCCAACACGGTGAAACCCCATCTCTACTAAAAATATAAAAATAGCTGGGTGTGGTGGTACACACCTGTAATCCCAGCTATTTGGGGGGCTGAGGCAGGAGAATTGCTTGAATCTGGGAGGCAGAGGTTGCAGTCAGCCAAGATTGTGTCATTGCACTCCAACCTGGGTGACAGAGCGAGATTCCATCTCAAAAAAAAAAAAAAAAAAAAAAGGCCAGGCGTGGTGGCTCACGCCTGTAATCCCAGCACTTTCGGAGGCTGAGGTGGGCGGATCACGAGGTCAGGAGATTGAGACCATCCTGGCTAACACGGTGAAACCCCGTCTCTACTAAAAACACAAAGAATTAGCCGGGCGAGGTGGCGGGCGCCTGTAGTCCCAGCCACTCTGGAGGCTGAGGCAGGAGAACGGCATGAACCCGGGAGGCGGAGGTTGCAGTGAGCCGAGATCGTGCCACTGCACTCCAGTCTGACTCCATCTCAAAAAAAAAAAAAAGGAAAAGAAAAAGAAAAACAGAGCAAGGAAGACTCCAGACGGAGGTTTACAGAAGGAACCAGCCCCTGCAGTCCCGGCTCCTTTCCCCTGCAGGTGTGTCTAGAAAACCCTTCCTCCTGACCCCACAGGGCCCTGTTGTGGTCCCTGGAGAGAACCTGACCCTCCAGTGTCACTCTGATGTTGGCTATGACAGGTTCACTATACACGGAGGACAGATATGACCTCCTCCAGCACCCTGGCCAGCAGCCCCGGGCTGGGCTCTCCCAGGATGACTTCCCCCTGGGCTTGGAAGTGACCCCCAAAACCCCCTCATTTCTGACCTTCTGGGGCATCTGAGATGTGGCTCATCCCAGACCTAGAAAAGCAGCTCCTATCAGTCACCCTAAGACCTGGTCTGCTCTTGCCAATAGTGACACCTCGTAAGGGCTAGAAAGCCAAGAGGGGCAGCTGCAGGTACATGTAATCGTATCTATCCGTCCTGGGGTCTGAGATTCATGAGATGAAGCCACAAAATTATGAGAAAGAAAGATTTACAAAAAACCCCACTGTTTAGAATCTCCCCTCTCTCACACATCACACAAAGTGTTTCAGATTTTCTACTAAAAACCATGCAGCTCTACAAGACTCCCAGGCCCCTACCCTATCCTGCAGGATAAGCGATGAGTAGAGGAAGGAGAACAGACCTGGTGAGCAGGATTTGGGGTCCAGGCCTGACTTGGAACATGGGGAAGATGCTGGGGCTGATGGAGGAGGAAGAGAGGCAGGCAAGTTGGAGAGAGGACAGATGGACGCTCCCTTGGCAGCTCTCACTTCTTGTTTCCATGAGATCCTGAAGATGGAGCCCCTCACCCACACCTGCAGGGTCCCTGGGCCCACTCAGGACAGGGGAGGACGCTGCTCCGGCCTCGGTGGGATCTGACTGTGATGAGGGTGGAACCCACCCCAGACCTGCTCCTTTAAAGAGAAGCACCCCAGCTGTGGGTGCCACTCTCATGGCCCCTCCTGTCTTCAAGCTGAGGCCTCTTTGCTCAGGGCACTCCTGAGACTAAGGAGGGGCCGTGCACCTGCTCCCAGCAGTAAATTAGGAACTTATTCACGGCACATCTTGTCTGCTGTTCATTGCTACTCTGCGTTTGCTGGGCATGCTTGCCTATTTTCTCTCTCTTCTTCTGAATCTTTTAAAACAATATTTGAATATTTAAATTTGTCTCTTTAAGATATGTGGATTTATGATTTAAAAACCAGTAATTCCACTCCCATTGTCGTGGGGTGTAATTCAATATTTACATTTGCTTTATAAAATTAGTTGCTAACGACAAGTATCTCTATTATTAATATATAAAATTGAAGTTTATGAATGAAGTTAATAAGTGTTTTGAAGTTCTGTTCATAAGAATGTGTACATTTAGTCTAAAGAATTCTTCAACTACTTTAATTATTTTTAAGTGAAATATTTGATTTATTTATATTTCTTTTTTTTTTTTTTTTTTTTTTTGAGATGGAGTCTTGCTCTGTCACCCAGGCTGGAGTGCAGTGGTGCAGTCTCAGCTCATTGCAAGCTCTGCTTCCTGGGTTCACCCCATTCTCCTGCCTCAGCCTCCCAAGTAGCTGGGACTACAGGTGCCCGCCACCATGCCTGGCTAGTATTTTCAGTAGAGACAGGGTTTCACCGTGTTAGCCAGGATGGTCTCGATCTCCTGACCTCGTGATCCACCCGCCTCAGCCTCCCAAAGTGCTGGGATTACAGGTGTGAGCCACCATGCCCAGCCTGATTAATTTATATTTCTAAGTAAGATATACACATGAGAAAGCTTTTAGTTTGAGTATATTCATTTAATTTCATATTAGCTTGCTATGACATTTTTCCCTTTCCATTATCTTTCAACTGATCTCCCCAAATTTACTGATAAAATTTATATTAACTATAAGAAAATTGAAAATTTATTTTTTATTTCTAAACTGCATATCAATTTTTGTCACTTCAAGTATTAATATGCATGTAAATGCATCTTAAATAAGTATCTAAAGTTTAACATATATACATACTTATGTATGGTTATATAAGTTACATCTGAATATAAGTGTAGGTATATCTGCATATATTTTTTATATGTATATCTACATGCTTAATGTATTTCACATCACGGGCTTTTACACATTTGTTATTGGTCTTCTCACTTAGATTTGCACTTTATAAAATCAGAAATTGTTTTTTGTTTGTTTGTTTGAGACGGAATCTTGCCCTGTCGCCCAAGCTGGAGTGCAGTGGCACGACCTGGGCTCACTGCAACCTCCACCTCCCAGTTTCAAGCGATTCTCCTGTTTCAGACGCCCGAGTAGCTGGGATTATAAGCATGTACCACCACGCCCAACTAATTTTTTGTATCTTTAGTAGAGACAGGGTTTCACCACGTTGGTCAGGCTGGTCTCGAACTCCTGACCTCGTGATCTGCCCTCCTCCCAAAGTGCTGGAATTACAGGCATGAGCCACCGTGCCTAGCCCTAAAAGCAGAAATTGTTTTATGGCCTCTGATAATGTCATATATATATATACACACACACACACACACACACACACACACACACATTTATATACATACATATATATATGACTGACTACATGAATAATCAGCTAACTAGAGACTTACTGTACGATGAAACACCAGGTGAGGTGGTTGAGGTGGCGTGAAGGGGAGGCAGCTGTTTGTGTTTCTGACATTCAGGAGCCCCTGAGGACCCACCCCTCATGCACGGAGCGTGAGTCCTCAGCTGGTGGATCTGTGAAACTCTCATCTCCGGGGAAATTGGCTCATGTGCTCCCGTGTCCCAGGCTGCACCGACAGCACCCAGGGCTCAGTGACCTCTGTACTGGGGACCACTTTCCTTGCAGATTCTGGTCTTTCACGGTGCAGGAAAACTCTTTCCCAAATGACTCAGGAGCAAAAACAAAGGAAAGGTGAAATAATTCAGTGAGGAGACTGGAGGGAACCCTGCTCCAGCAGCGGGAGGGCTTATCGAGGAACTCCATAAAAGTCATGTTGAGAGGCATAGGGAACTAGGAGAATGCAGAGCCCAGGGGAGAGGCTGGGCTGAGATCTCTTCAAGAACTTCTTCTTCCCCTTCCCCTGTTTTGATTTTCAGGAGCAGCTGATAACCTCAGTCCGTCACAAAACAAGTCTGACTCTGGGACTGGTGAGTGAGGAGATGCTCTCAGTTATGGAACTGGCACAGAGGGTCAGGTCCTGTTAAGATGATGTGGGTGCCCTGGGGGTCATCTAGGGGTCCTGGGTGATACTGATCTCCCCTGACCTCTGTGACCTCTTTGTCCACCATCCCAGCCTCACACCCCCAGGATTACACCGTGGAGAATCTCATCCGCATGGGTGTGGCCGGCTTGATCCTGGTGGTCCTTGGGATTCTGATATTTCAGGATTGGCACAGCCAGAGAAGCCCCCAGGATGCAGCTGGGAGGTGAACAGAAGAGAGGACAGTGCACCATTGGGTGCTGGAGCCTTGGAAGAGAATCTGAAAGTCCCAGGAGGTTCTGGAAGACAATCTGAGGCCTATGCTATCTGGACTGTCTGCTGGCAATTTCTTTTTGTTTGTTTGTTTTTCTTTTTTTTTTTTGAGACGGAGTCTCGGAGGCCTATGCTATCTGAACTGTCTGCTGGCAATTTCTTTTTTTTTGTTTGTTTTTCTTTTTTTTTTTTTTTTTTTTTTGAGACGGAGTCTCGCTCTGTTGCCAGGCTGGAATGCAGTGGTGCAATCTGGGCTCACTGCAACCTCCGCCTCTCGGGTTCAAGTGATTCTCCTGCCTCAGCCTCTGGCAATTTCTGGAGGGAGGAATGGATGTTTGAGTGCAGGGACACTGGTCTGGGGTGATCTGTAGAGGACCATAAAAATATGATACCTTTCCTTTCTATTAATGTTGACTTCCCTTGGTTGGATTCCCTTCTCTTCCCAGCCCGAGACATGAGGCTACATCCCACATGGCAGCGTTGGGTCCACATCTCCGCACGCCTGTGTACTGTGGTCCATGGCATGTCAGACAGTCCTTTTCATTTCTCATTACCACACTCCCTGTGTGCTTTACTGAGCCTCCATCTCTTCAGTTCAGAGTTCCACACCTGACCCAGTAACTAAATCCATGGGAGAAGGTCAGATCCCCACCAGGAAAAGATAAATCCAGAAGGGCATCCTAACCTCCTGTCTGTAGCCTTCAAGCCTCTTCACTCTTTTTTTTTTTTTTTTTTTTTTTTTTTTTTTTTTTTTTTTTTTTTGAGACAGAGCCTCGCTCTGTCACCCAGGCTGGAGTGAGGTGGTGCCAATTCAGCTCACTGCAAGCTCCGCCTCCCGGGTTCAAGTGATTCTCCTGCCTCAGCCTCCCAAGTAGCTGGGACTACAGGCCCCCGCCACCACGCCTGGCTAATTTTTGTATTTTTAGTAGTGACAGGGTTTCACCATGTTGGCCAGGATGGTCTCGATCTCCTGACCTTGTGATCCGCCCACCTCGGCCTCCCAAAGTGCTGGGATTACAGGCTTGAGCCACTGCACCCGGCCCGACCAACTTCTTTACTCAGCCCACTGATTCAATTCTTACCCAGAAATGCCCTCAAAGACACACCCAGAATAGTGTTTAACCAAATACCTGGGCACCCTGTGAATCAATCAAGTTGACATAAAAGTATCCATCACACCAATAGATCTTCACACCCTAGTACCTTCCTGACACACGGTCATTGCTCAATACATTGCACTGTCAGGCAGATGGCAGGAAGGAAGATATTTTTCATTCGTGGAAACTCAGGAAAAGGAAGTTACTTGGCCCATGTTACACAGCCTGGATGAAATGCAGAGTTAACGCTGCAATTGCAGTTGAGTTGGCTTCTCTCCTGCCTTCTCCAGCTGCATGTTCTGGGACAAGGTCACTCCTTGGGTGTGGGTTTGGCATGAGGTGGAGGCAGGCTGGTCAGGCAGAATGTGGGGAGTCAGGTGAGACTCAGATCTTGTCTGAAAGATCCCTGGAGCCTGCTGTCTCCTCTGCCTCATCCTTCAGGGGAAGCTGTTCTCCTTCCTAAGAAGCCCTTTATGAGGAACCCATGCCCTGTGACACAACGCTTAGGGCTTGTGACACCTGTGTGTCCATCTGCCCTGCTGGGCTTTGTGGTCTTTATAATTTGTACCTTTGAGGGCCAATGGAAGGTAGTACCAGATCTTGACCCTCACTGCCCTTCTCTGTCTCTGGGAGCTTTGGGGAGAGAGGAGGAATGGAGTTGAGGTAGAAAGACCAGCAAGTACTTGTTTTCTGGTCACCCTGCCAACCAAAACAGGATCTGATCCAGACATGATGAAATGAAGAAACCAGCAGGAACCAGCAAAAGGTGACAAAAGAGATCCCTAGCTGTCCTCATGGCTCACTGGCATAAGACATTACCACCAGTACCATGACAGTTTACAAATGCCATGGCAAAGACCCAAAAGTTACCACCTCTTTTCATTGCAATGACTCAGAAGCTACTGCCCATTTCCTAGAAAGTTCTAAATAACTCTCCCCTCAATCTGCATTGACTTGCTCCTTAATTTGCATGTAATATAAGGTAGGTTTACGTGAGTATAAATACAGTTGCCAAGAGCTCAAATATTGTAGAATTTGGGCACACTGACTGTGAGTGAGCCCTTCTCTGCAAGGATCAGCCTTATTCAAAAAAAGATTCCTGTTTCACACTATTGGTTTACCTGTGAATCCTGGGTGAAGCCAAGAACCCTCCCAGGCTAAGCCCCGATTTGGGGACTCACCTTTCCTGCAACAGAGTTCCCTTCCCACTTCCAGCTGATGGCCCCTTGGGAGACCCCAGAGGCTCAGGGGCTTGAGTCCTTGAGGAAGGAGAGAATGTGCTCAGCTCCGTCTGTGATGCCAGCTCTCAGGGGCCCAGAACGGGCCTGGAGCAGCTTCTATGTGTGGGTCAGGATGAGCTCTCATAGGGGTCCCTCCTCCAGAGCTGTGTTAAGATCCATGGGACCAGCACAAGCAGGTTCATCCTCCCCAGACTTCCTGGTTCAACCCAATGGAGCCATGAGAGTAGTTTTGCAGGGGGCCTGGGTGCACAGAGAACCTGGTGTTATGAGGACTAGGCTGGGTAGTGACTTGGAGTGACAGCCGGGGAAATTGAGGGAGTAGAGCGCCCCCTAGGAACTTCAGCTCCAATTCCTTCCCAGAAACCCTCCACAGATCCTCCACCTGGGCTGACCCAGGTTCCTTGATCATCACGGAGCTTCCTACAACCATCTGTTGTCAGAGGCCTCTGCAGGCTGGCACCTGCCATCTATATAAAGTGAGGGTCTCTCAATTCTCAGATACACAGGCCCTGCAGGACTTCATCAACAAGGCGCCTCTCTGCATAGCTTACAAGAGCTCACACACTGCAGGGTGGTGCACCTGTGTGTATCACAGCTGGAATGTGTGGTAAAAATGAAGTAACTCCCTGCCCCCGGCAGTGACAGGTAGGAGGGAGGATCCGGGTCACCTCTCCACCGTGGCCCCACCTTGTAAGCAGAGGGAATCACCCCAGCACCTGGACCCATTCAGACTAAGTAAATTTACTGAGGCTTCAGAGGAAGGTCTTCAGGACTCAGATCTTAGTTATAGATTAAAATAAGTTAGCCACTTGTGGCTGGGCATGGTGGCTCATGCCTGTAATCCCAGCACTTTGGGAGGCTGAGGTGGGCAGATCACAAGGTCAGGAGATCGAGACCATCCTGGCTAACACGGTGAAACACCATCTCAACTAAAAATACAAAACAATAGCCAGGTGTGGTCGCGGGCACCTGTAGTCCCAGCTACTCGGGAGGCTGAGGCAGGAGAATGGCGTGAACCCAGGAGGCGGAGCTTGCAGTGAGCCGAGATCAGGCCGCTGCACTCCAGCCTGGATGACAGAGCAAGACTCCATCTCAAAAAACAAAAAAAAGAAGAAGTTAACCACTTATGTCTTTAGGTGAATGCACACTTAACGCATAGACATATAACTTAGAAGGTATATAAGCTCTGGAAAACTGTGATTTTGTGTTGGTCTGGCGATATTTTCCCAGCCTTCTCCCTGTACCTGGTTACCTGGCTGCTGATACCCATGTGCTGTCTATAGGGATCTGGGACTGTCCTTTGAAGAGGTGTGTGCTCACTGTCTGTGAAGGCTCATGTGAGCCATCTTGGGCGTACATGCAGATTCCTGGGGGACACATTAGCCACTTGTGAGGGCCACAGGTTCATGCCTGGGTCTCTTGATGGGCCCCACAAGTCAGTTATTAGGCTCTGCAGCAGTTTTTGAGATCTCTGTGTTGGTTACTGTGATGTCTTTCATCTTTCCCTGGTGCTAGCTCCTTTGGAATGGCTAGACTATTTGGCCGTACCAATTTCCTGAGTGATCTGGGTGGGTGCAGAGTGGACTGGGCTTCCTGGGCAATTTTCCCTGAGGCTGGGAGGCTGTGTGCTCACTCTGCTCCCACTTACCCCTCTGGTAGGAATTGCAGGCTGTGGGAGCTTGCTTGGCACGGAGCTGTGTCACCTTAGAGGAGGGGTAATGCAGAAACATGGTAACGTTTCTTCCTACACTCTTCAAGAATCATTTCTCCTTTTTTTTCCCCCCCCTTAATCTGGTTCTGAAGATGCTGCACTGGACTTCTGAATTCTCGCAGAAATATTTCTGTTCATGGACGGGGGTCAAAATGGATGCTCTTAGAGGGTCTGAGGGCAAGGCTTGTCTATTCCACCATGTTAATAATACCACTCCTTCGGCCTTGGAATTTAATTGTAGGTTTCTTGTAAAAATTAAAGATTTTGAAAACAATATGGATTTGAAAGCATAACACAGGTTTTTGACTTTGTTTGTTTGTTTGTTTTTAGACGGAGTTTCACTCTTGTTGCCCAGGCTGGAGTAGAGATGGGATTTCTCCATGTTGGTCAGGTTGGTCTCAAACTCCCGACCTCAGATGATCCACCCACCTCAGCCTCCCAAAGTGCTGGGATTACAGGCATGAGCCACTGCACCCTGCTGATTTTTTTTTTTTTTTCTTAATGTCAGAACTGAGACACAGTAACTCATTTGCTTGTGTCTTGCGTTCTCCATTTTGCAATTCTGCCCCTATGGCTGTATCTTCAACTGGATCCACCCATTTTTATATTTAGCATTGACCTGCAACCTCAGGGTTGGGGCAGCCATTGGTCTTTATTGCCTATACACGCAATACACAGATTACCCAAGTATGTCCACTCTTTGACATTATTAGGTGGAAAATTCTACAGAGAAAAAGAATGTTTCCTGTGAAGTACTTCATAGAGAAAAGAGAGCACTTGGGTCTTGCCTCCATTTGCAACTTTGCAATGTAGTGATTTGGTTCTTTACCATATCCCAAATGTGAAGTGTTGTATGTTGTATTTTGTTTATAGCGGTATTAAACACATAGAGTTTGTATCTATTCATTTTTTATCCATTACAAATATTATTTGATGCTATAAATGTCCCACACTTTGCCAATAAGAATCCTCCATTGGGAACCCTTTTTCTTCTGGTCACATGAGTCTGAGGGTACTTGGTGACTCCTTTGCTCTTTTGAACAATAAGGGGTTCTGAGTTCATCTCCTATAGTTTCTGTCCTAAGGTAGCTTCAACCATTTCTCCGGGAAAAAAAATGTTAAAATCCTGACAACATATATTTATCAATGTTAAATATTTTTGGGCCGAGAGCGGTGGCTCCCGCCTATATTCCCAGCACTTTGGAAGGCCGAGGAGAGTGGATCATGAGGTCAAGAGATCAGGACCATCCTGGCCAACATGGTGAAACCCCGTCCCTACTAAAAATACAAAAATTAGCTGCATGAGATGAAATATGTAAAGAAAAAGATGAGCATAAGGATAGGAACAATAGACACTGTGGACTACTAGAGGGTGTAGGAGGCTTAGAAAACTACTTATTGGGCACTATGCTCACTAACTGGGTGATGTGATCCGTACTCTAAACCTCAGCATCAAGCAATATTCCCATGTAAGAAATTTGTACTTGTACCTCCTGTATCTGAAATAAAAGTTGGCAGGCAGGAAGGAAGGAAAGAGAGAGAAAGAAAGGGAAAGAAGGAAGGAAGGAAGGGGAGAAAGAGAGAAAAAGAAAGAAAGAAAAGAAAAGAAAGAAAGAAAGAAAAGAAAAGAAACAAACAAACAAACAAAGGAAGGAAGGAAGGAAAAGAAGGAAGGAAAGGGAGAAAGAAAAAGAGAGAAATAACGAAAGAGGAAGAAAAAGAAAGGAAGGAAGGAAGGAAAGAGAGGGAAGGAAGGAAGGAAGGAAGGAAGGAAGGAAGGAAGGAAGGAAGGAAGGAAGGAAGGAAGGAAGGAGAGGTCCCCCTGAAGTGGAGAGAGGAGTGGACACTAGTCCTTGTCCCTGTCCATGGTGCTGATTCCTACGGATGGCAAAGATGACCCAGGCACCTGTGGAATCAGGTCCGCAATCGGAAGAGCAGACTAAAAGGTCCCTCATATTCTGTAGGACAAGTGGGTGGGTAAGCTCTTATTCTGAAGGGCAAGTGGGTGGGTAAATCACAGAGAGTGATAGCTTGAAGTGGAGATGGCTCAGCCACTCTAAGCTAGATGCCTTTAGCAAACTCTATCTAAATCTGGGATGGTACTTTTCCACCCATCAAAGGCAGAATGCCTTCCTTATTTCCAAAAGGTCTCTCAGTTCTAAACTTCTGTATCAATAACTTCCTGGGAAATAACGTGTCAGGATTAACTTTTTCTGTGACCTCTGTCTACTCTGGACATATTTTGTCTCCACCAGTAACTGTTTTCATTGTGTGGAGGTAGGAATAAAAGCAAGATAGCAGGTTTTTTTATTAGATTTCCATAATCATCAGGTTGTCACCCTGGCAGGGGAAACCACAACACTGAGTACTTGAAAGATAATCTCTCCTGGGTTTGAAACTTCCTGTACAATGGCGCGATCTCGGCTCACTGCAACCTCTACCTCCTGGGCTCAAGCGATTCTCCTGCCTAAGCCTCTCGAGTAGCTGGGACTACAGGCGTGCACCACCATTTCCGGCTAATTTTGTATTTTTAGTAGAGATGGGGTTTCACCATGTTGGTCAGGCTGGTCTCGAACTCCTGACCTCAAGTGATCCACCCACCTCGACCTCAGGAAGTGCTGGGATTACAGGTGTGAGCCACTGCGCCCGGCCACGTATCTCCTTATTCTAGTTCTTCTCAGAGAGAATTCTGCATATGTATATTTCTCTCCATCCAATGACTTGAGATTCATGGTTTTATTGTAGATAGGTTTTTTCTCATTTTGTTTCTTTATTGACTTTTACTTAACAATTTATTGCACATCTGTAAATACAGATCTATGTTACTTCACAGCACTTATTAAATTTCCTCATAATTAAATAAGTATTGTCCACACCAGGAAACTTTCTGCATATTGGTTCACAAAATACTTCAATCAGCTGATCTTATTTTGAATAATAATATTTTTCTGGACCTTTATATAGTGACCACCTTCTCATTGTTTGGTTCTTACCAAACCTGTCACATCCGCAAAGACATTTTCCATGACAAAGTGGGTTAAGTGATTCTTGCTCACCTATATTCTCTAATAGTCCTTGTATTAGGTTAACACACATTTGAGATCTCTAGGTAGCTTAATTTTTTGTCCATGTAGCCGTCTGCACATGTTTTTTTTTTTTTTTTTCTAATTTATCTCCTTTAAAAATTTTTGCTTTTTTCTCATGAGTTTATACATTGAATTAACAACGGGAGATTTTGTTCACTGTAGTATTTCTTCCTCCTGAAAAAGAGGCTTGGATGCGGCCTGGCATGGTGGCTCACACCTGTAATCCCAGTACTTTGGGAGGCCAAGGTGGGCAGATCATCTGAGGTCAGGAGTTCGGGACCAGCCTGACCAACATGGAGAAACCCTGTCTCTATTAAAAATACAAAATTAGACAGGCATAGTTGCACATGTCTGTAATCCCAGCTACTCAGGAGACTGAGGGAGGAGAATCGCTTGAATCTGGGAGGCAGAGGTTGCGGTGAGCCAAGATCTCACCATTGCACTCCAGCCTGGGCAACAAGAGCAAAACTCTGCCTCAAAAAAAAAAAAAAAAAGGTTTGGATGCTATAGTCATTCATTGCGAAACAGGACAGATGGGTGGACCCAATCATTAAAAATGAGTCAGTGATTATTACTTTTAGTAGTAGTAGTATTAAGCTGCATGGACCACAGAGATAATTGGATGAGGCAGAACAATAGAAAAGGCAGTGACAGCCTTTAGCTCTGTTGTATGCTGGGCTCTGGTACAACCTAGAGTCACACACACATGAATTCTGTATGGACAGGTGAAGAGTTATGAGAGGTATTTACCTTAAGGGGTTAAGCATGGGTTTAGCTAATTTGGGAAGAAATTTGAGATGAGAAAGGAGCATAGTTAAGCACTGCTGTGTCTTTGAAATCCTTTTTTCTGTCACTGAGTTGTGGTTGCAAAACTAAACTCTTACTATCCCCCAAACCGAGAGGTTGGTGGTGACCTCAATGAGGCCCAAGAACTGGAACAAATTTGAGGAAGGAAATCATACAGTGCTCCGTCTGAGGTGGAAGTTGAGGTTAGCAAGGACTGTTACACAATTCTCCCATGATAAGGCAAGAGAGGTCCAGGTGTGCGGCCCCAGCACTTTGGGAGGCCAAGGTGGGTGGATCACCTGAGGTCAGGAGTTCGAGACCAGCCTGACCAACAAGGTGAAGCCGTCTCTACTAAAAATGCAAAAATTAGCCGGGCATGGTGGCACGTGCCTGTAGTCCCAGCTACTCTGGAGGCTGAGACAGGAGAATTGCTTGAACCTGGGAGGCAGAGGTTGCAGTGAGCCGAGATTGTGCCATTGCACTCCAGCCTGGGCGACAGAGCAAGACTCCATCTCAAAAAAAAAAAAAAAAAGAAGAAAAAAGAAAAAGAAAAAGAAGGGAAAAGAGTTGTTATGAAGGAACCAAGACATGGGAGCAGGAGTAGAATGGCCTCAGCTGCTCTAATCCTCCCATGTTCTTATTCCTAGGAGTGCTTGATCCTCTCAACCAGCATCCACCAAGTATAGTTTCAGAGTCAGGAGTAACTACGACTTCCCTTTTAGGAGTGTGAATGTGTAAACACCCATCCAGGCTCCCAACGTGAGTGCAGCCTGTTTGGCCCCCAGTGAACGCCCTGTCCTGTCTACTGATCATGCCCTTCCAGACTATGCAATGGAGAATCTCATTCCGATGACCATGCTGGCTTGATCCTGGTGGTCTCTAGGGGATGGTCTTTCAGGCTCAGCACAGCCAGAGAAGGCTGCCAACGTGGAAAGTCAAGATGATTTTGGATTTACTCTTCAGTTTGGAGAACTTTGAAAAATCTGCATCGGAAAAGCTGTGCCGGCCCTAGAAGAATCTGGGAGAGCTGGAGGCACATTCTGTGTGAACACCGTGCTGAAGGATTGAAGATGTCCACCATTTCTTTTAGATGCCGGGTATGCAAGAAGTTAACCTAACAGCGATGAGGATGCTAACTTTAGGACTTGCTTGTGAGCTTGGTTCGTGGTTGGCATCTAGGAACTTGCCTTCTAGAATGTCCCCTGTGTTACTAAGAGACAACACGAGGTTGTGTGCCTGTGGTACTGAAATCTGCTGTTATGTCTTCACTAGGCTGTTTCTGTAAACAGTGTAATTCACGGTGAGCACCCGGTTTCCTCTGGTGTCTCTGCAGCCGCTCATGATGCCTATGTGGTCCTCACCTAATAACATTCTTGAACGTTGAGTCTCAAGCAGATTTGCCCGGGGCCAACACTACGCATGTGTGGCTGCATTTTATGCTGGTGGAATGAACAAGTTAAGACACAGGTTTGCACAACTTATAACCACCATCATTTTTCTTTTATTTTCTTTCTTATTTCCATAGTTTTTTGGGGAACATGGTGTTTGGTTACATGCATAAGTTCTTCAGTGGTGATTTCTGAGATTTTGGTGCACCCATCACCCTGGCAGTGTACACTGCACCCAATGTATGGTCTTTTGTTCCTCACCTCCTCCCTCCCTTTCCCCCGAGTCCCCAAAGTCCATTGTAACATTCTTATGCCTTTGCATCCTCATAGCTTAGCTCCCACTTAAGAGTGAGAAGATACAATATTTGGTTTTTCATTCCTGAATTACTTCACTTAGAATAATAGTCTCCAATTTCATCCAGGTCACTGTGAATGCCATTATTTTGCTCCCTCTTATGGCTGAGTAGTATTCCACAGTGTGTGTGTGTGTGTGTGTGTGTGTGTGTGTGTGTAGTGTATATACTGTGTGTATATATATACATAGTGTATATATACTGTGTGTATATATATACTGTGTGTATGTGTGTATATATATATACATGAAAAACAATTTCTTTATCCGCTTGTATAATCAACATTATTTTTCTCAAATATATTTTGGTAAATAAAATATTTTCCAAAAAGTGAAAAAAAGTTACTCTTATATAAAGATGGCCTAAGATACCATCTATTACTGAAAGTGAGATGGCAATTTTGGATTAAGGGGCATCACAGGCAACTACATAGATCCTCTCAGCAAACATACATGAGGAAAACCAAAACCAACCAGACAGCCAGAACTGGAATTAAAAACTAGTCCTTCGACCAGGCGCGGTTGCTCATGCCTGTAATCCTAGCACATTGGGAGGCCAAGACAGGCAGATTGCCTGAGCTCAGGAGTTCAAGACCAGCCTGGGGGCAACATAGTGAAACACCATCTCTACTAAAATACAAAAGAAATTAGCCAGGTGCAGTGGCATGTGCCTGTAGTCCCAGCTACTTGGGAGGCTGAAGAAGGAGAATTGCTTGAACCTGGGAGGCAGAGGTTGCAGTAAGCTGAGATTGTGCCATTGCACACCAGCCCGGGTGACAGAGCAAGACTCTGTCTAAAAACACACACACACACACACACAAAAAAACTAGTCCTTCATTGAAAGACCATGGACAAACGCCCAAAAGAAACAAGAACAAACAGGGAATTATGACCACCTCAACTGGACAAAGTGAGGAGCTAGGAACTGAGCCTAAAAAGATGGTGCTGTGTGAGCTCTTGGATGAAGAATTCAAAATAACAGTTATGCAAAAAACAAACAAACAAACAAACAACAACAACAAAAACTAGGTAAACTCTATAACAAATAAAACCAATTTAGAAATGTATCAGATAAATTTGGCAAATAAATTGAAATTGTTTCAAGAATTTAAACAGATATACTAACGCTGAGAAACACATTGGCTGAACAGAAAATTTTATTACAAGCTCTCAAAAGCAGAATGGATCAAGCATCTAATCTTCCAAACCTAGCATCCTGTCAGAATTGTGCCTGATAAGAAAGGGTCCAACATGGGCTGGGCGTGGTGGCTCACGCCTGTAATCCCAGCACTTTGGGAGGCTGAGGCGGGCGGATCACCAGAGGTTGGGAGTTCAAGACAAGCCTGACCAACGTGGAGAAACCCCGTCTCTACTAAAAATACAAAAATTAGCTGGGTGTGGTGGCACATGCCTGTAATCTCAACTACTCGGGAGGCTGAGGCAGGAGAATCACTTGAACCCAGGAGGTGGAGGTTGCAGAGAGCCGAGATTGTGCCACTGTATTCCAGCCTGGGCAACAGAGCGAGACTCTGTCAAAAAAAATGGAAACAAGGAAGGAAGGAAGGAAGGAAGGAAGGAAGGAAGGAAGGAAGGAAGGAAGGAAGGAAGGAAGGAAGGGTTCAACGTGACCCTCAGGTTCACATGTGTGACAGATACCCAAATATCACAATACTGGAGAGAATCTGTGTATTGGGGATATTGGGGAGGTGGCTCAGGGTTGATTCTGGGCCCTGGTTAAGGAGCAGAGACATGCTGGAGCCCATTTTAAGCATGGAGGATGGGGAGCCACAGCCTCCCACCTTTACTTGGCAAATGCTGCTACTAAGAGAAAAAAGGAAGTCTGTGGAAGGGACTTGTTTGTAGATGAAACCCTCAATCTGGACCAGGAAGAGTCATGTTTTCTGCCCATGTTTTCTTCGCCTGGAGTCCGGGGCACCTTCCCCGTGTTGGGGGGCCCTTGTGGTTCCTCTGCTGCCTAGCACAGAGGTGGAAATCTCCTCCTTAGTGACTCCTCGGTGGTCCCAGACTACAGTGGTGACTCAACTTTGGTCTGTGTACTCTGAGGCAGATCTTTCTCCACCTTGAAAATCTTCATCTCTCTCTTTCTACTCCTGTCTGTGATAATCTGTGTATTTCAGCAATATTATATGTACCATTTCTTAGTGCTCAGGGTAGACGAGGATCCTTGAGTGGGAGCATCAATTGTCCAACACCCTGATTTTCTCAAATTACAACCCTATGTCTTATTCCGTCCTGGGTGTTAACCATCACTGAGCTCCTTTGAAGTCCCAGTCACCACCGACCCCCACGACCCCTCTGATGAGTGGGGTGTGTAACAACTTGCTGCACACAAGGAAACTGAGGCTCAGAGAAGGGAGTATGAAGGCTCAAGGTCACATGGGCAGCAGATAATGAGCAATCATTAAGTAAAAATCAGCTCCCCATCCCAACAGGTGAGTTCCTCCCAGGTAACAAAGGACACTGAAGACTCAGGAGTGGATCGCAAGTCTATTTCCAAGGAGACGAAGGTGGATGCTGCTACTAGAAAAGGAACGTCTATGGAGGGCACTGGTTGGTAGAGAACACTGGCAACATCGGATACAGGTCACCTTCTCTCCCCATATTTCCTGTGTTTCTCCATTGCGTCCATCTGAACTACACAGCCAGATGTCAGATGCGTCTCTGCTGACCTGAGTCGGCCCTGCAGCATGGACCTACATCTTCCCTGAAGCATCTCCATGGTGGATGAGATGACTGGCCGTGGTAAGGACCCCACAACCCCGTGCTGACAGACAGGATGAAGGCGTGAAGGAGACCCCATGTGGAGGCTCTGAGAGAGGAGGAGAAGCTCTCAGTTACCCTCACCTGGAAGAGGTTCACTCAGGGAGACCCTGGGCCCGTTTTCTACTACATCCCAGCCCTCAATCAGATGAGGACAGATCCTGCAGCCAGTAGCCAAGGATCAGGGGGTGCCCCCTTCCGTCTGAAATGTCTTCAGGGAACCTGGGGCTCACTCTCACCTCAGCCCTGGGGAAATGAGAGCCAGGCTTCTGCAGTTCCCCTTCCTGTGGGACTGCTGATGGGACAACCCCATGACAGGGAGAACCCAACCTCTGAGTGTGTCTGTCTGTCCTCCTGGACACCGTGGTTTCATCCATCTGCACAGCTGGGGCCAGTGGGAGGAGATGCCACGACCCCACCCTCACAGACCTACTCTGACTTGGTGAGATTTCAAGACGGGAAGGGGCACCCTAGACTTGAAGGGACTTCACTCCACAGCCAAGCCCTGGTCTATCAGGAAATCTTGCGGGTCAGGATGCTCACAGGGAGGGGAGGACCTCCTCACGCTTCAGGCGGCAAGTCTCTCACAGGGAACTGTCTTCCAGGGCTGAGTCTGAGCCCCAGGACCCATGTGCAGGCAGGTGAGTCTGTCTGTCCCCATCTGTCCCAGGTCCCTCCTGCTCACTGGGGACAACGGGTCACTCCCAGGCACCTGGGGATGGAGAACAGCGTCTCTGAGCTGACTGATGGGGATGTCTGGGTGGGTCTTGGGACTGACAGCTGGGATTTGACGGATGCATAGTATCTTGGCACCCAACCTGTGATTTCATTTCAAGGCTCCTCCCAAAACCCACCACCTGGGCTGAGCCAGACTGTGTGATCACCGAGAAGAGACCTGTGACCACCTGGTGTCAGGGTACCCTGGAGGCCCAAGAGTACCAGCTGGATAAAGAGGGAAGCTCAGTGTCATGGAACATTAAAGAAACCACTGGGGTCTGGGATCAAGACCAGGACCCGTATCTCACACAGGCCAGAGCACAGTGCAGAGAAGCATCACTGTTATCATCAAAGTGCCACAGGCCGGTCAGGGCACAGTGACCCCCTGGAGCTGGTGGTGACAGGTGAGAGGACACTCAAGGGGCCCAGCCACAGGCCCTGCCCTCAGGAAAAGGGTCACTTGCGCCCTGATTTTACTGTCTTTTAGGGCTGCCCAGAGGTTGAGAGCTTCAGCGCTTCTGCCCCTTTATGGGACATCCCTAAAAGACAGTAAAATCAGGGCGCAAGTGACCCTTTTCCTGAGGGCAGGGCCTGTGGCTGGGCCCCTTGAGTGTCCTCTCACCTGTCACCACCAGCTCCAGGGGGTCACTGTGCCCTGATTTTACTGTCTTTTAGGGATGTCCCATAAAGGGGCAGAAGCGCTGAAGCTCTCAACCTCTGGGCAGCCCTGCATATCGTGCAGAACCATCTGCGAACCAGGCTTGAGTCTTCACTTTCTCTGTCAACTGATCACAGAGAAATCCCCATGAAATTACAGGTGCAGGCTGGAAGGCAGAAGTTGTGGAGCAGGGGCAGGAACCACGGGCCTTTGGCCCCCTGCTTTGTGTAAATTACTCACACTTTCAGGGCCTGAGTGGACATGATCTTCTTATACAGCTTGCATCAGCTAACACACACTTCACATTTCACGGTACCTTGGTGACCTACACCGGAGCATCCGGTCTCTCCTAAGGCTCAATAATGGAGAAAAATATATTTTCTTTTTTTAAATTTTCTCTTTTCTTTCTTTCTTTCTTTTTTTTTTTTTTTGTGATGGAGTCTCACTCTTCTCGCCCAGGCTGGAGCGCAGTGGCATGATCTCGGCTCACTGCAACCTGCACCTCCTGGGTTCAGGCGACTCTCCTGCCTCAGCCTCCCAAGTAGCTGGAATTACAGGCAGGTGTCTCCATGCCCGGCTAATTTTTTAATTTTTAGTAGAGATGGGGTTTCACCATGTTGGTCAGGCTGGTCTCGAACTGCTGACCTCAGGTGATCTGCCCACCTTGGCTTCCCAAAGTGCTGGGATTACAGGTGTGAGCCACTACGCTCGGCCAAAAAAAAAAAAACAAAAACAAACAAACAAAAAAACACAAAACCATATATATATATATATATGTATGTTTTTCAAAAGGAGACTAGCTATCTGTGAAGGATGATAGGATTTTGCCCCACAATCCTAAGTGGCTAAGCCCCAATTCACCTACAGGAAGAAGCTTGCCAAAACCTCCAAACAGCATCTCCACCTGCCACTGACACTTCAAGCACCATCTGTTCCACTGGATCATGTGGCCCAGGTAGCAGAGGAGCTTGGGCAGGGCCTGGATTTGTTGCAGAGCCTTCCCCTATTCCGCACTCCACTCAAAACTTTTTTTTGGGACAGAGTCTCCCACTGTTGCCCGGGCTGGAGTGCAATGGCGCCATCTCGGCTCACTGCAACCTCAGCCTCCCGGGTTCAAGCAGTTCTCCTGCTTCCTGAGTAGCTGGGATTACAGACACCCGCTACCACGCCCAGCTAATTTTTTGTATTTTTAGTAGAGATGGAGTTTTGCCGTGTTGGTCAGGCTGGTCTCGAACTCCTGACCTCGTGATCTGCCCACCTCGGCCTCCCAAAGTGTTGAGATTATAGGCGTGAGCCACTGCACCCGGCCTCTTTTTGAGTCACTTAGTAAATGGGTTAGTGGAGCACACCCAGTGAGAAATATGTTGCCTTCAAAATCCAAGAGGTAGGGCCTGGCATGGTGGCTCACGCCTGTAATCCCAGCACTTTGGGAGGCAGAGGTGGGCGGATCACTCAGTCAGGAGTTCGAGACCAGCCTGGCCAACATGGGGAAACTCCGTGTCTACTAAAAATACAAAAATTAGCTGGGCGTGAGGGGGGCACCTATAATCCTAGCTATTAGAGAGGCTGAGGCAGGAGAATCACTTGAAATCGAAAGGCGGAGGTTGCAGCAAGCCGAGATCATGCCACTGCACTCCAGCCTAGGCAAAAAAGCAAAATTCTGTCTCAAAAAAAAAAAAAAAAAAAAAAAACCCAAGAGGCTTACTAGGTATCATGGTTCTTTTGGTGGTAAGAAGGGCCAGATGCAACAATTTATCTTTTGCTTTAGAAGATATATCTCAACATTCTCCATACCAGTGGACTCAGACATTGTGTTGAGGTAGAAGCCTCCAATATTTTTGTGGAATTTACTTCTCACCCCCTGTCATGCAAATGTGTTACCAATAAATCTGGACTAGGTGCTACTTCTTGTTCTCCTGGTCCAAACAGCATAATTTCTTTTTAAAAAATTTATTTTAATTTACTTTTATTTTTGATATTTAATTTAATTTTATTTTATATTCTGGGATACATGCACAGCACATGCAGGTTTGTTACGTAGGTAAACAAACGTGTACCATGGTGGTTTGCTGCACCTATCGACCCATCACCTAGGTATTAAACCCTGCATGCATGAGTTATTTATCTTGATGCTCTCCCTCCCTCGTTCTCATTGTTCAGCTCCCCCTTATGAATGAGAACATGCAGTGTTTGGTTTTTGGTTCCTGTGTTTGTTTGCTGAGGATGATGGCTTCCAGTTCCATCCATGTCCCTGCAAAGGACATGATCTCATTCCTTTTTATGGCTGCATAGTATTCCATGGTATATATGTACAACAGTATCTTTATCCAGTCTATCATTGATGGGTTTTCTAACCAGTATAATTTTATCAGTGTAATGATTCCGTCTAACATTTTATTAAAGGAGATGATGATGATGATGAGAACTAAACTATGGGATAGAACTAGACAGTTGGTATGTCCCTGAGGTAGGACAATGAATGTATATTTCTGGCTGTGCCTGCTCAAGAAAAATGGTTTCTGGTGGTCTTTATTAGCAGTGATGGATAAGAAAGCTGCCAGGCATGGTGGCTCATGCCTGTAATCCCCACACTTTGGGAGGCCAAGGCAGGAGGATCACTTGAGGTCAGGAGCTCGAGACCAGCCTGGTCAACATGGTGAAACCCCGCCTCTACTAAAAATATAAAAATTAGCCTGGCATGGTGGTGGGCACCTGTAATCCCAGCTACTTGGGAGACTGAGATAGGAGAATCACTTGAACCAGGGAGGTAGAGGTTGCAGTGAGCCAAGATTGCACCATTTCACTCCAGCCTGGGCAACAAGAGCGAAACTGTGTCTCAAAAAATGAAGAAGAAGAAGAAGAAGAAGAAGAAGAAGAAGAAGAAGAAGAAGAAGAAGAAGAAGAAGAAGAAGAAGAAGGAGGAGGAGGAGGAGGAGGAGGAGGAGGAGGAGGAGGAGGAG